>NC_073696.1:181411497-181727997 GCF_029784165.1 Wyeomyia smithii | reverse complement strand
AGGCTTATTATGCCAGTAAACCCAAAACGTATATCGACTTAAGAAGTCCGATTTCAATTATAAATTAAATGAATTTAATAGATAGTATTCCAAAGGTTGAACAAAACACGAAAGAAGGAATAGATAGACCAAAATTCTGATGTGTTTTTCTACAAATATTCTGAATTTTATCACTAGAGTATGTATATGAGTGTTAATTTTTCGATCACAAACCAACTTTATTAATGCTGGCTAGAAGAAACTTGAAAATTTTTGAAATAATCAATTTGGCGGAAACGGTAATGGATATAGATTTTCTCGATTTCATACTAGAACTGCGAATATGTATGTTTATTCTATGCAGTTCTATTTGTTTTTAATTCACTATAATCCAAGTTTGAATACCACAATGGTTTAGTTTTTAGAAATCGCAGCACCTAGAATTATGAATCAGCATCGTATATTTATCACGGATTGCAGCAAACTTCTACAAATCTCAAGAAATTATAGTTCAGAAATGTACAGGAATACACTGAATGCTTTCTAAATAAAATTCGTTCGGAAAATTGGTTCAATTGGTGGGTTAACACTGATGCTCACTCAATTTTTCAATTGCATCTTTAAGAATTTTTTCTCAGCTTTCCAATGCTTGTCTCAGATTGAAAATCGGTAGTTGCGAACAGGGTCAAAATTGCATGTTCCTGATAAAATCCAAGACGGCGGCCGAATTCAAGATGGCGGCCAAAATTATGATCACTTCAAATGAAAGCTCTATCATTCCTCTTTACAAAAAAGTGCTACTTGTAGTAGGTTCCAAAACGAATTTCAGAGATATAGCTCAAATAAAACACCAAGAAATGCTAGAATTTCAACTTTTTTAGAAAATATTTCACCCCTTGGCGACCGAGGGTTCATCCAATTCGATCAAACAAAACTGGCATTATCAATTTTTCTCTATTTCTAGCAACTATTTAGATTTATATTAAATTTACTTATATTAAATTGGTTTCAGCGAGAATTGCTCGATTATATGAACGTTTTTTGAATCATGTGTCATTGAAAATCATATTTTTTTTCAAAGGTGGCGGGGAAATCTGCAAACAGATACCTGAGAAGAGAACTCAGGGTGTGGGGATGAGACTAGGGGAGAGATGCTGGGGTAGTTACACTCCCCCAGACACCTACTGATCCCTGTCCCGACCCACTAAAACCCCTCCAGTCTCCAGCCCTGGTCTTCCCGGAACGACGGTTAAGTATTACGTCGGGAAGTGGCTTTTGTGCGTGATGCATCCTCTTTACTCTTATAACCTCCTAGCTAACTACCTGGAGACTGGTAGTTAGCTACCACTGGCGTGTTGGTGATTGACCCGCCACACACGTTGTAGCTCCAGGACAATCTGGGGGGCAATGTCCGGGTCGTCGCACATCCTCCGGACAAGATTGTCCGGAGTAGTGCCAGGCCCGCTCACAGCCATCATGTTGCTCCTCGCTCTTACGAAACGGGGGCATACGAAGAAGACATGCTCTGCAGTCTCCTCCTCTTCCACGCACTCGGGACACATGGGAGACCCGCGTGCCCGAATCTGTGCAGATATTGCCTGAAGCAACCATGGCCTGACAGGATCTGTGTCAGGTGGAAGTTCACCTCGCCATGTCGCCTCCCGACCCAGCCGAATATCTCCGGTATAAGTCGGTGCGTCCATCTGCCCTTTGTGAAATTAGACCATTCCCTCTGCCAACGGTGCATCGAGAATGACCTTCTGGTGCCTCGTATGCCCCTTGTGTCACGGTGGTCGAAACACTCTCTGTCCTCCTTGATGGCGATGCTGATAGGCATCATGCCGGACAAGACACAGATTGCATCGTATGACACCGTCCGATACGCACTCACAACTCTCAGGCACATGAGCCTGTAGGTACTTTCCAGTTTACCGCGGTAACTGTTAGTACCTAGCGCTCTGGACCATAATAACCATAATAACCCCCAAGAGCTCCAACGATCGCTTTGAGGTGATGGTACAGTCTCCGACTCTGACCATCGCCTGTTGCTCTGATTTACGGTTGTTCACAACCGTGACCTCCGTCTTATGGTGCGCAAGCTCCAGTTTCCTGGAGCGCATCCAGTCCTCGACCTTTCTCATGCAATGCGCAGCCGTCAACTCGACCGCTTCGATCGACTCGACGTAAACCTCTAGCGTTATGTCGTCTGCAAAGCCGACGATCACAACCCCTACAGGAAACTTTAGTTTCAACACCCCGTCATACATGACGTTCCACAACACCGGACCCAGGATTGAACCTTGCGGAACCCCAGCGGTGATTGGGACGCACTTCTGACCCTCCTCTGTGTTGTAAACCAGTACTCGATTCTGGAAGTAGTTTTCCAGAATCTTGTACAGTGACACCGGTACGTGGATGCTCCTGAGCGCGAGCGCTATGGAGTCCCAACTGGCGCTATTGAACGCATTCTTCACGTCAAGCGTGACGATTGCGCAATAGCGTATTCCCTTCTTGCGCTGGAGTGCTATCTCCGCCGTCTTGGTGACGGAGGCGATGGCATCCAGCGTGGACCTGCCCTTTCGGTTGCTTGCCAGACCGTTTACACCCTCTGTGTACCTCACGAGTCTGTTGAGGATAATCCTCTCAAGTACCTTGCCCGTCGTGTCTAGCAGGCAGATAGGCCTATATGCCGATGGGTCACCTGGTGGTTTCCCAGCCTTCGGCAGTAGGACCAATTTCTGCCGCTTCCACCTATCCGGAAAGAGGCAGTCATCCAGGCACCTCTGCATGACTACTCGAAACAGCCCGGGGGCCGTTTTTATCGCCAGCCTGATTGCCAGGTTAGGGATGCCATCCGGTCCCGGTGCCTTGCTCACCTTTAGAGAGTTGGCGATCACGATGAGTTCCTCATTCGTAACCCTTGCCTCCTCCTGAACCTCGACACGGCTGTCGTCGCCCACGGATTGGATGCTCGGCAGGTTGGCCGACCATCCCTGGTCTGTGTCTGAGATACTGGAACGTCGGACGTGGGACTCGACCGCCGAAGGCCAAGGACTTGGCTCGTGGCGCGGAAAGTGTCCCTCGATGATTCGCTCCAGCATCGCTGGTGATCGCTCTGCAGGCGCCAGCGCGCCTTTGGTCTTGGCCATTACAGTCCTGTAGGCGTCACCCCACGGGTTCGTATTGGCACTCGCGCATAGCCTATCGAAACAGGCCCTCTTGCTGGACTTAATCGCACTCTTCAGCGTCGATCTGGCATTGAAAATCATATAACTACTGATGAAAGTTGTCAATACAATTTTATTTTAATTGCCTTATCTGAAAGTGAAGGTTTTTGAAGGCCTAAGCTGTAAGGTGAAATCCGAAACAGGGGCTTCATAAAACTTGCTACGATAACAAGAAGTAAGATAATTTGAATGGATACTCTGTTTGTACTGAATTTGAAATCAGAAAGCAATATTTATATCTTACATAAGCATAGTGTATCATATCATACATCTTTGGTAAAGCTTTCTGAAATATCCGGATCGCTAATTGTGTTACATTTGCATGCTATGAGGTTAGATTTTGCTACAATGCTTGATTTCAGAATGCTGTAAATGCTTCTTGTTCTTCGAAAATCTGGGTTCTACGTACAATTTAATATAGGGTTATTGCTCCTATATTCATCTCAGTACCTATATTCATCTCATCACGCATTTGATCAAATCATCGTCAAATTTAACCATATTTTCAACGTAAGGCTTTCAACCACTTGACAAAATCGAGAAGCAAAGAGATTTACTTTCAATATTTGTAGAAATTTGACGGTTAATTGGATAAATGAGATAAATGTCCACGGTCCATACAATTTTTTTAGAATTTATATGGGCAGTTGTCCACGGGGGGGGGGGGGGGGGGGGGTGGTTGGGTCAAAAGTGTTAAAAATCTGTCCACGTGGTATGTGGATGGCTCCTTAGGTCAGTATTCTAAAGTTCAAGCTACCAATAAAAAAATTTTGCTCAATGTGATTTCCAAAGAGCTCTGGGGCTCTCTTTTAAAGCTGCAAACATTGCATAAATAAATAAAGCGTTTTTTTTGTTTTTTTTTCCGACTCGATTTCTAAAAATACTACACATAAACAACATATTTACACATACATACGTACAGGCAAACATACACATACATACAGAAATGGTTCAGTTTGTCGATCTGAGTCAATTGGTATACAACACATGGCCCTCCGTGACATTTATTTTATCTTAAAAGTTAAATGTCTTATATAAAAAATACTCTTGGATCAATATCTCAAAATATAAGCCATCAATCAAAAATCCACTCGGTAGCATTCTGGGGGAGCACAGTAGCTTTCGTTTGCGTATAAGATCATCAAAATCGGATATTGCGTTCTGTAAGAAAGGTGCGTTACTATTTTGTGGCACATACATACAGACAACATACATACACACACAAACACACACACATACACACACATACACACGAACAGACATTGCTCAGTTAGTCAAGCTGAGTCGAATGGTATATACGGTTCGGCCCTCCGGACCTTGGATCTATTTTGCGTTTTTCGACCGATTTTATAACCTTTGTTTAGTATAACAAAGGTAAAATTAAAAAACAACACATATTGTGTCGTAACTCCTGATACAAAATTAATGTGAATAAATGTGAAACCTTATCCATGATCATGACCAAGGGGACGGTAAGTTTGTTTTCCATGAACTTGGAAACTTTTAATTCAAATACCGTGCATATTTATACACAAATATTTTATTCATTCCATGGGTAATTGAGAATTAATTTTTTTCGTCCAAAGTCATGATTTTGGAAAATTGTATTTTTCTTCTACACTAATGTCGATTTTTACGCGGGTAAATATGGCACGAAAAAGAGGCGTAGGAAACTGCCCAATTTTTAAAATCAGCCTGAAAGTGAGTCACTTGTGAAAAGTCGGCAAATCAGAACAACAAAAAAGGTTTATAAAATATATTTCATAATCGGAATATTTTATTGAAAATTTAGACGGTACTAGAAAAATAAAAGTTCATCAAACCTACTGCCTGCATCTACCATAAATAATTCTAGTGGATAACAGGTGAAAATTGCAATCACATTTGTCACATTTTCGCAAAGAATTAAATGTGCAAAATGTTAAAACTACCAGAGTTGTGTTCGTTTGTCTTGGTAACAACGCGTATCAAAAAATCATGTCGATACGTGCAATCATGCATCAATCATGTCGTGCAATCGTAATGTGCTATTTGTATTTTATCCTTTTTAATAGAATAATTATTAACACGGCAATGACAATATATTATTAGAAAAATAATATTTGAGCGGTTTAATTTTTACTAGGGGAGTCACTTATCAACTATTAGAAGTAGCTAACATAATGGGTTCGAATAAATCAGAGATATTTGGTGGTGTTTGGAGTTCGGAACATAGTTTATTATACATGTCCTCTTGCAAATACAATGACCGTTGAGTAATCAAGTATCTGCAACGACACGCTCCCAGTCAGATCAAATATGGTTCATGAAGCCAATCACCGTTCCGAGATTCAAAAATCATATCCCTTTGGGCGTTTGAACAATACACCACAACTGTACAGCAGATGCTCCGGTGTCTTACTTTCCATTCTGAACCCGGTCAATGTTCTTTGAATGATATCTGCTAGGAGAGTGTCCCGTTAAAAAGCCTACGTATTAGAGAAGGTCGGGTTCGATAATTTCCAAACCTGTTCCCGACCAGAACCCGTTTTTTTTTCGATCAAACTCAAATTTGTTTTCATGCAACCCGAACTCAAGGCGGAGCTGCGTAGCCGCAAGGTTACAGAGTCCGCTTTGTCAAGCGGATGGTCATGGGCTCGAATCTTAGTAGAATCAGGCCATCCGATGTCAAAAAGGACTTAAGCATGGGTTTATTCTTAGGGTCCCCACCAGTTACCCTTCCTTTACGCTGAAATCTACAAATACCTTTGCGTGATTTCCTCTTAACAAAAAATAAGTCCCTCTTATTAATAAAACTGGTCAGAAGGACGCACGACGAAACTTCTCCAGGGAATTATAATTGGTGATATTTGGCAAGAGGAACGAGTATCGGTATAGTAAAACAGTAAGCGTGTAAGGAAGAGTAGCACATTACACACAAGCACTGCATTCCACTTCTCAATAGAGGTATTGCTATTAACATAAGTGCGGGATACAGCAGACACCCGGGCATATCTCACAATAGATCTACGATTCTGGTCGCAGTGAGGAAGCCCATACAGGAAAAGAAAAAAAAAAGCCGAACTCAAAATTTTTTGGAGTTAATTTTTTTATACCAATTTGAGCCTGACCCAAAACATTGATCCTCTAACGGTTTTTAAATATTTGATTCTTACAGTTGCAGTTGCTACAATTCTTAGTTTTTATTTGATGTTATTATTGATTTGTATGTTTCGAGTCTTCACGTTTCTCTCCAATATAGAACATTAGCACATTAGTTAGGGATAACTGCCACTGCAACAATATGAATCGCTGTTTGGTCGATGAGGCTGGATTGTATATATAAAGGGAAGCAGACTTGCAGACTCGAGGACTTTTTATACGTGTGCTGTTCAATGAATTAGACCGAGGATTGGACCTCCTCCCCTAATTGGGGCTACTGATAGTGCGCTGAAAGGGAAGACGCCTGCAACATTTGAGATCAACGTCCGAAAAATTTAGGTTCTCGTTATCCTGTCATTCGCTAGCCGCCTTGTACCGGTTCGTAATCTGGTTGCGCACTCGAGAGGACTCCTGCGCAGCCGAAGCAGCAAATACTAGTGGGTAGCCATTACATAATTTTGTGATTACACACTCACACGCCACAAACACACGAAATAAAACCAGTAAAGTGAAGGTTCTTGGCTTTTGTTCTCTATTCGCGATGACCTTGATTACCCGGTAGCTAGCTGACCCTGCGATACCAGCAATAGGGCCTGCTCTAGCACAAAATTTGCCAGCCGTAATGTGTTGGGAAGCCAGTCGGTTTTTCAAACCCGTACTCGACCCGAGTTCGATTTTTTTCCTCGGTCAAACATAAACCCGGGTATTTTTTTCACCAAATTCAAACCCGACTCGATCCCAAAATAACGGGGTTTCAACCTCGAAGCCCGACCATCTATATTACGTATGTACGGAAAGTTTTTTTTTGCTGACCCTTAGGACCTTTTTAAAATAATTTACATTTGGTATTAAAAACACGTTTTGACATCCAGCTAATTGGTCGTCAACTTTTGTACCTTCCAATGTGTAAGTTCCAATTTTTACCACATATTTTGATATACCGCTGAAAGGTTTTGGGCCAAAAAACTGTGAGTTAGATCCGTGTTTGCAAATTCGTCTGCCCTGTCATTCCCACTAATGCCTCCATGTTCTAGAACCCAGTAAAAATTAACTGAGTTCATGTGACACAGCTATCGCAATGTGAGAATAGATTCCCAGACAATGTTGGCTGATGGGTTTGAACATGGGTTGGCTGATGGGAATTTGAACAACTGCACATGTTATCAATAAAAAGCCTTGAGAGATATTGCACTTTTATCAATCAGCAACTACTTTTTGTACAGAAAATGGTTTCGTTGGAGTTGTCATGAATAATCTGGATTCATGTTGCATTAGATATAGTGTAGTTTTTGTATCTTTGAAAAATCAAGCGTTAGTCATCATAAGCTTCGCAAAAGAACAAAACCCGATAATTCGTTGTGTACACAAAACATGAAGGCTATTGTAAATATATACTACACGATTTAAAACAATGAATATTGTTAAGTATTGAATATTTTTCATTGCATTATCATTATTTATTATATCAATTGCCGACTGCAAAATGACATCAGTAATAAAAATAGGTGACCTTGTGTAAAATGAATAAATCCATTATCAAGAGAGCAGCCCAGCGCCGCTGCTTACCTCCTTATGCGAGCAACTCCGTTTCGGCAATAAATTGTTCTCGTTTCCCGAAATGTTCAAGATTCATAGCACCAACTATCATAGAAATCCGGCCAAAACTGGTTACCATGATAGAGCAACCGGCTTTCGTGCCGCTTGTTAAACCTGTTTGCTACACAACGGTAGAAGTGATAAAGGATGCTGTTGGCGGAGATTTCCGGACGATCGCCACCGGTTCGAAAGTCCACTTGCTCTCCGTGACGCAGACAAAATATGTCACAATTTGGCATATTTGTTTCGGGTCCACACTGCACGCAAATTGTACACCGAGAGAAACGTTTTAAAAACATCATGAGATTTTACCATAAATTCCTAAACCGATGCTTGTGAGGATTTTTTCTTGGTGAAGATCGAACTTCTTTTTGTTCTCTTCACATTGGCGTTCGCTTCTTTCACTGACGGACGGTTCGTTGATACGGCGATCAAAGTCCATTCTGACCACTTAACTTTCAGTCGTACGGAACTCGTCGAGGGCATCACCGCCGTTTTCGAGGCCACTTCCGTTCGATGCAAGCACAATCAAACTGCAGTCAATCACACGCAATATGATGAGTTCAAAAGCGTTTTATTGGGTGATTACTTACACTAAGTAATAAAAAAATTATCTTTCAAAACTTGCAGTCTCAATAACCATCAACCGAACTTTGTTTGCATAGCAGCGTCGTCTACGTCACCATGCACCAACCACGCCAGCGGCGTTGCCTAATTTCGAAAAATAATAATCTAAAAGCATCACAGAAAACGATCGCCGCGCGTTCCACAGAGTGGATTGAGTTGATGTAGGTCGGTTAGAAAAGCACTGTTTTGTTTTGAACTCGTATCACGACCACACACTGTTCGATATTTTCAGTCTAACTAATTCACAAAAAAAAAAACTTTGACATCAGTTGAACCCGTTGAGCCTGATGTTCAGTTCTACCTTGTAAATATTCATAAAAATGTCAACTCATGAAGCTGCAGAACAATTCATTTGCGAAGCGTAAATTAGGGTCAATATAATCATTTGAGACGATGAACACCATCTTAGTGTGGACTAGTTTAGGAAACCGAAAGCAATACTATTTCATTATTCTTGATCATTAGATTTTTAAGTAAACTATGAATTTGCAATATTCACCTCTTTATGTCAGTAAACAATAATATTTTTTTGTCTCAAGCCGTCTGTAATTACAGGTGAAACACTACTTATCTCAAACTAGGAAGGAAAACTGAGTGTTCTGTTGGAAGACCGTCCGTGAACTAAACCGGCAAGCGCTCAGATTGAACATATAAATATAACTACACTCGTCTGGCCGTATATACAAGGGAGTCTCACGTAACGAGTTGTTTTCCATAGCTGCTTGAGCTGGTTCGTGACTTACTCATTTTGTTGTTCCTCCACGATGTAAAATAAGTGTGCTTTCTGTTTATTTAAATAAAGCTTCTAAAACAAGTTGCTAGGACACAGCGGTTGTCTGTGTATGTTTCCTCTGAGTTATCTTTTACTCTTCTACTTAGTTTAAAATAGTTAATTTGACACGGCACGATACAATTTATGTTTAACTGAGCCAAGTACATTTTTTTTCTAATTCTGAATTAGCAGGGAAAAGAGGGAGGCACATTTTTTATATCTCGCGGCCGACTACGAGCTAGTGGGGATTTAAGGTGAGAGGAGGGGAGTTACAATTTTGATTTTAACTATATTGAGTTACAGGATTTATTTATTTGTACATGGCTAAGCAGTGATGTTCCATTTGAGCAGTTTTGGTGTGAGGTGTCTGCGTGAACATGAAGATGCCGAGTCTTCGTTTTAGTGTCTCCAGCATGGTGTATCATTTTCATTCAGTTAATGACGGGAATTGTAATCTAACAAATAGATGAAAAAATCAAATTTTAATTCCAGCATTTTTTATAAACCAGTATAGCTGTGTCATGTACTGGAAATCACCGCTTCCCAGAATGTCTCTAACGGGTACGTTCGGTTGTTTCCCTCGGGCCCGAAAGGAATCTATAAGCTCGGACCTAACACCACAGTATTCGGTACACGACCAAACAACATGCTCGATGTCATGGTAGCCATCGCCACAAACGCAGTGATTACTGTCTACAAGCCCTATACGAAAGAGATGCGTGTTTAACGTGTAGTGATCGGACATAAGTCTGGACATCACGCGAATGAAGTCCCGACCTACATCCAACCCCTTGAACCATGCTTTCGTCGATACCTTAGGAAAAATGGAATGTAGCCACCGTCCCAGTTCATCTGAGTTCCATGATGATTGCCAACTGTTGAGTGTTTTCTGACGCAAAATGCTATAAAATTCATCATAAGCAATTGGTCTTACATATATATCGCCATCAATAGCACCCACCTTAGCTAAAGCGTCAGCCTTTTCATTGCCCGGAATGGAACAATGAAAAGGGACCCACGCTAAGGTAACCCGGTAATTTTTATCTGTTAAAGCACTTAACAACCGCCGTATTTTCCCCAGGAAATACGGGGTGTGCTTCACAGTCTTCATCGATCGCAGAGCCTCAATGGCACTGAGACTGTCTGTGAAGATGAAGTAGTGGTCTATGGGTAGGGTTTCGATGATCCCAAGAGAGTACTGAATAGCAGCAAGTTCTGCGACGTACACGGAAGCAGGAGCATCGAGTTTGTAGGAGGCGGTAAAATTTTCATGATAAACACCGAAGCCAGTGGACTCATCTAGATTAGATCCGTCAGTGTAAAACCTTTTATCATAACTAACATGTTTAAACTTATTGGAAAAAATCTTGGGGATCTCTTGGGGTCGCAATTGATCCGGGATACCAGTAATGTCTTCTTTCATGGTGGTGTCGAAGAATATAGCATTGTCAGAAGTACCTAAAAGTGCGACATTAAGGAAACGTATGAAGAAGGGTTAATATCTTGAGCCATATAGTCAAAATATAAATTCATAAATCTGGATTGAGATTGAAGGTCGACCGACCTCTCGAAGTTTTCAATTACTAATGGGTTCATTACTGTGCATCGAATTAGCAACCGGTAAGAGAGATTCCAAAAGCGATGTTTCAACGGAAGAATACCCGCTAGCACTTCAAGACTCATCGTATGGGTCGACTGCATGCAGCCTAAGGCAATACGCAAACAACGATATTGTATTCGCTCCAGTTTGATCAAATGTGTGTTTGCTGCGGAGCGGAAGCAGAAACACCCGTACTCAATTACAGACAGTATCGTTGTTTGGTAAAGCCTCAGAAGGTCTCCTGGGTGGGCACCCCACCAGGTTCCGATAATCGTACGAAGAAAATTAATCCTCTGTTGGCATTTTCGTGTTAGATACCTAATATGACAAGCCCAGTTGTATTTAGCGTGCATGCCTTAGCGTGCATGAATTTGCAAGACATTCATCGATGTCATTGACGTAAAAATTATATAAGAGAGGACTTAAACATGAGCCCTGGGGAAGGCCCATATAACTAATTCGGGAAGTTGTCGAATCGCGATGTGAGAAATACATATGCTTTTCTGACAACAAATTGAGCAAAAAGTTATTCAAATTTGGTGAAAGTCCCTGCGAATGAAGTTTCTCGCTTAAAACTTCTACAGAGACAGAGTCAAAAGCCCCCTTAATATCCAAGAACGCAGAAATGCGAGTTGAATTTCAGTAGAAAGCAACGCTAGGCAATCGTTCGTCCCTTTGCCCCGGCGAAAGCCAAATTGAGTATATGAAAGTAAACCGTTTGTTTCGACCCATTTGTCTAGCCGTAAGAGGATCATTTTCTCCATTTATTTCCGGAGGCAAGAGAGCATCGCAATCGGCCTATATGAACTGTGATCAGAGGCAGGTTTCCCGGGTTTCCGAATAGCAATGACTTTTACCTCCCTCCAGTCGTGCGGAACAATATTTAGCTCAAGAAACTTGTTGAACAAATTCAACAAGCGTCTTTTTTCATTCTGTGCCGAACACGCATCAGTACTGGACGTGTTTGGCGATCGGTCCGATAGAGTATAAAACAAAAGACGTGTGAACAAGTGTTGGCATTGTTTGCCTGGTCGAGTGAAATAAATCCGGGTTCAAGGTCGTGCCTTTGTGCAACTGTTTCGCATCGTGACTGCCAGCTGGTGCGTAAGCCGATTTGGCTGCTGGCTGGATTGTGCTACAGCAGTGGACGAGACACAAACGAGGAAAAAGAAGAAGCCATCAGTGTCAGCGAGTTGTATCGCTGTGTGGAGTGATCTCACACCTGGCTCGCTGCTGGTGGCTGTTTGGTGCTGCTGTATTGGTGCTGCTGGCTGTAACGGCTGCTACTTCGAACGATCGGACAACCAACCTTACTGGAAGGGAGAAATAAAAAGGTACGTGTTCTTGTCAGCGCTAGTGCGCTAGACTTAGCGCGATGGATGTAGATCCCTCGCCTCCCGCGCCACCATCCCCGAACCCCTCTGACCCTGACCCTTCTGTTACCCCCTCCCCTGTTCATTCTTCAGTCCCCCCTCGCCCCAGGCTTTGCCCAGACGGAGCCCAGGGCAGCTATACTGTTTATTTTCGGCCAAAGGCAGGACCGAAATCGAAAAAGTTGAACCTCTTGCAGATTTCTAAAGACCTGACGAAGGAGTACAAGGGCATGACCGAAATTTCCAAGGTTCGGCCTAACAAGCTCCGTGTCGTGGTCGGTAACCTGAAAGAGGCCAACGATATAGCTTGCTCTGAGCTCTTCACACGCGAGTATCGCGTTTACATACCCGCACGAGACGTGGAGATCGACGGTGTCATAACCGATTCGAGTCTGTCCGTCGAGTGTATACTGCAAAGTGCCAAAGGGTGCTTTAAGAACAAAACGTGTCCCGAAGTAAAGGTGCTCGACTGCAAGCAATTCCGGTCAGCATCGATCATCGGTGGCAAAACAGTATACACTCCGTCAGACTCGTTTCGAGTTACGTTCGCCGGGTCTGCACTACCAAGCCACGTCTCGATCCACCGGGTTCGTCTCCCTGTGAGGCTCTACGTGCCCCGCGTCATGAACTGCCTGAATTTCAAGCAGTTAGGTCATACAGCCGCCTACTGCTGCAATAAGGCACGTTGTGGCAAGTGTGGGGAGTCTCATGCGGAAGATTCTCGCAGTGTTAACGCTGAAAAGTGTATTCACTGCGGAGAAAATCTGCATGAGCTCTCGACATGTGCGGTGTACATGCAGCGCAGGGATAAAATAAAACGGTCTCTCAAAGAGCGTTCAAAGCGTTCCTACGCTGACATGCTGAAGAAGACCGTTACCACTTCTCCCGTTACTTCGAACCCCTTCGATCTGTTGTCCTCTGATGAAACCGATTCTGACGATTCACCAGCGGGAGCATCTTACGCCAATCCTGGGGAGTCTAGAAAGAGGAAAAATATTTCCTCTCCTAAACTTCCCAGAAAAGGTCCTAAGATTTCTCAAAGTGAAATGAAAGTTACAAACAAACCAAACAGTGCTGCGGAAAAACCGAAGCAAACTCCTCCTGGGCTGGCAAATTTAAAGTCCCAGAAGGAGTTCCCAGCACTGCCAGGAACATCTAAAACCCCAGTTGCTCCTTTTACACTCCCAGTTGATGAAACAAACTCTGGATTAGTGAAATTTTCTGACATTGTGGACTGGATTTTTGAAACTTTCAATGTACCCGATCCAATTAAAATTTTTCTTACAGCATTCCTCCCAACAGTTAGATCATTTTTGAAGCAGTTGACTGCCCAATGGCCTCTCCTTGCAGCGATTGTATCCTTCGATGCCTAATTCAACTGCGTATATGAAGGATTCTATCTCTGTCTTACAGTGGAATTGTAGAAGTATTTTACCAAAAATTGATTCGTTTAAAGTTTTGATAAATAAAAACAAATGCGATGCATTTTCCCTTTGTGAAACTTGGCTTACTTCAAATATTGATCTCAACTTCCATGATTTTAATATTATTCGCCTTGATCGAGACACCCCATATGGAGGAGTACTTTTAGGGATTAAAAAGTGCTATTCTTTCTATCGTATTAACCTCCCCTTGATTCCAGGCATCGAAGTTGTCGCATGTCAAATGACAATACAAGGTAAAGAGCTTTGTATTGCCTCAATATATATTCCCCCCAGAGCACAGGTTGGGCAACGGCTGCTCTTTGATTTAATAGAACTTCTTCCCTCGCCACGTTTGATTTTGGGAGACTTCAACTCTCATGGCGTGGCTTGGGGTTCCCCATACAATGATAACCGCTCCTCTTTAATCTATAACCTTTGCGATGACTTCGACATGACTATTTTAAACAACGGTGAAATGACACGTATCCCGAAACCTCCAGCGCGCCCAAGCGCTTTGGATCTATCCTTATGTTCGACGTCGCTACGGTTGGATTGCACATGGAAGGTAATCCTCGATCCTCACGGTAGCGACCATCTGCCTATTCTTATTTCAATTACTAACGGGTCAACTCGCATGCGACCAATTGACATTCCGTATGACCTCACACGAAATGTCGATTGGAAGTTATACGAGGAAATGATTTCAAAAGCGGTCGAGTCGATTCAACATCATTCACCACTTGAAGAATACAACCTCCTCGCGGGCTTGATTCTCGACGCCGCGTTGCAAGCCCAAACGAAGAAATATCCCGGCGTAACGATCAAAGAACGGCCTCCCACTCCGTGGTGGGACCAAGAGTGCTCCGATGTCTACACGCAAAGATCCGACGCGTTTAAGGCCTACCAGACGGGAGGTATACCTGGCGACTATTTACGGTATTCGGAGCTTGATACCAAGCTTAAAAGCTTGGCTAAAGCAAAGAAACGTGGATATTGGCGTCGGTTCGTGAACGAGACGTCGAGGGAGACATCGATGAGCACTCTTTGGAACACAGCCCGAAGAATGCGGAATCGCGTAACGGTCAACGAAAGCGAGGAGTCTTCAAGTAGGTGGATATTTGATTTTGCCAGGAAAGTATGTCCGGACTCTGTTCCTGAGCAAAATATTGTTCGCGATGCGTCTCCGGGCCACGACGCGATAGAATCACCTTTTACGATGGCAGAATTTTCAGTTGCCCTCCTGTCCTGTAACAATAACGCGCCTGGATTAGATAGAATCAAATTCAACTTGTTGAAGAATCTACCCGGCAATGCCAAGAGGCGCTTGTTGAACTTGTTCAATAAGTTCCTGGAGCAAAACATTGTACCGCAGGATTGGAGGCAAGTGAAGGTGATCGCCATCCAAAAACCAGGGAAACCAGCTTCTAATCACAAGCCGATTGCAATGCTATCCTGTATCCGGAAATTGATGGAAAAAATGATACTCCGTCGTTTAGACCACTGGGTCGAATCAAATGGTCTACTATCAGAAACTCAATTTGGCTTCCGCCGTGCCAAAGGGACGAATGATTGTCTTGCGTTGCTTTCAACAGATATTCAGCTGGCGTATGCTCGTAAAGAACAAATGGCGTCTGCGTTCTTGGACATTAAGGGGGCTTTTGATTCCGTTTCTATTGACATTCTTTCGGGTAAACTTCACCGACAAGGATTTTCTCCAATTTTGAACATTTTTTTGCACAATTTGTTGTCCGAAAAGCACATGCATTTTACGCATGGCGATTTGGCAACTTTTCGCATTAGCTACATGGGTCTTCCCCAGGGCTCATGTTTAAGCCCCCTTCTTTACAACTTTTATGTAAATGACATCGACGAATGTCTGGCAAATTCATGCACGATAAGACAACTTGCAGACGACAGTGTAATCTCTGTTACAGGAGCCAAAGCTGCCGATTTGCAAGGACCATTGCAAGATACCTTGGACAATTTGTCTGCTTGGGCTTACAGCTAGGTATCGAATTCTCTCCGGAGAAGACTGAGATAGTAGTTTTTTCTAGGAAGCATGAACCTGCTCAGCTTCAAACACAATTAATGGGTAAAACGATTTCTCAGGTTTTGGTACACAAATATCTTGGTGTCTGGTTCGACTCTAAAGGCACCTGGGGTTGTCACGTGAGGTATCTGATGAAAAAAGGTCAACAAAGAGTGAATTTTCTTCGTACAATAACCGGACAATGGTGGGGAGCCCATCCAGGAGACCTTATAAGGCTTTACCAAACAACGATATTGTCTGTTATTGAATACGGGTGTTTCTGCTTCCGCTCCGCAGCAAACACACATTTGATCAAACTGGAGCGAATACAATATCGTTGTTTGCGTATCGCCTTAGGTTGCATGCAGTCGACCCATACGATGAGTTTGGAGGTTTTAGCTGGAGTACTACCATTGAAAAACCGCTTCTGGAGCCTGTCTTCTCGTATTCTTATCAAATGTGAGGTCTTGAACCGTCCCGTGATTGAAAATTTTGAAAGGTTAATCGAACTTAATTCTCAAACCCGTTTTATGACATTGTATTTCAATCACATGTCCCAAAATATTAACCCTTCTTCGAATATTCCAAATCGTGTCGACTTATCAAATACTTCTGATTCTACTGTGTTTTTCGATACATCCATGATAGAAGAAACTCGTGGAATCCCGGATCATTTACGCGTGCAGCAGATCCCTAAAATTTTTTCCAATAAATATCGAAACATCAACTGCGACAATATGTACTACACTGACGGATCACTTCTTGATGGGTCCACTGGCTTCGGTATCTTCAATAACAATTTAACCGTCTCCCATAAGCTCGATAATCCTGCTTCTGTTTACGTCGCAGAATTAGCTGCAATTCAGTGCACCCTAGGGATTATCGAAAAAATGCCCACGGACCATTATTTCATCTTTACGGACAGTCTCAGTTCCATTGAGGCTCTCCGATCGATGAAAGATGTTAAGCACTCTCCGTATTTCCTGGGGAAAATACGGGAACATCTGAGTGCTTTATCCGAAAAATCTACTCAGATTACCTTAGCGTGGGTCCCTTCTCACTGCTCGATACCGGGTAATGAGAAAGCGGACTCTTTGGCTAAGGTGGGCGCAACAAACGGTGATATTTATGAAAGACCAATTGCCTTTAATGAATTTTTCGCATTTGTACGTCAGAATACGATCATCAGTTGGCAAAATGCTTGGACCAGAGGGGAATTGGGAAGGTGGTTACATTCCATTATACCCAAGGTATCGACGAACCCGTGGTTCAAGGGGTTGGATGTAGGTCGGGATTTCATTTGCGTGATGTCCCGGCTTATGTCCAATCACTATAGATTTGACGCGCTCCTCCGTCGTGTTGGGCTCGGGGAAAGTGGTATCTGTGCCTGTGGTGAAGGTTATCACGACATAGAGCATGTGGTTTGGTCATGCCCTGTACACCGTGACGCCAGGTCTAAATTAATAGCTTCCCTGCAGGCCGAGGGTAGACAGCCGGCTGTTCCTGTTCGTGATGTCTTGGCGAGCCGTGACCTATCCTACATGTCCCTTATATACGTTTTCCTGAAATCCATCCACGCCCCAGTCTAGTCCCGTTCCCCTCCGTCTACACCCAACAAAACGACAAGAACACGTTTGAACCTTAAGCACAAAACCAGCAACCAGACCCCGCACAATAGAACCAGGACCCAAGGACTACGAGCCTCTGTCCCAACTCACGACATCGTGGCTCAGCAGAACGAATCCATACATGCCATTCGACGATTATCAGACGACCATTGAACAACAAAACACTGATTGGAAATCCCATGCTAGTTTTAAGTTAGACTTAATTTCAGCTCGTAGTCGGCAGCGAGGATAAAAAATTTGCTTTAGTTTTTATGTCATCAGATATAATTGGCGCCGTTAAACATTAAATTGTATTTGTGCCGTGTCAAATAAATGTTATGTGAAGAAAAAAAAAAAAAACAAGCGTCTTTTTGCAGAGTCGGGTAGATTCTTCAACAAGTTGAATTTTATTCTATCTAACCTTGGAGCCTTATTGTTGCACGACAGGAGAGCCATTGAAAATTCCAACATCGAAAATGGAGGCCCTTCCGTAGTTACTAAAAACGCGTCGCGAAAGGTTTTCTGTTCCGGTACAGAGTCCGGACAGACCTTTTTGGCAAAATCGAGTATCCAGCGATCTGAATACTCCTCACTCTCATTTGAAACGTTACGATTCCGCATGCGCCTGGCGGTATCCCAAAGAGTGCTCATCGCTGTTTCCCTCGACAACGCGTTTACAAACCGCCGCCAGTATCCGCGTTTTTTCGCTTTCTTTAGGCTCGTCATCTGCCTGTTCCTGTACTGCCTGTACCTCGTACCTTCGAAGCAGATTAACAGAGCCGTACTTTCGGTAGTCCTTATACGCCGAGGACCTTCGCGCGTACAGTTCAGAGCACTCTTTGTCCCACCACTTGGTAGGAGGACGCTGTCTAATCGTTACCCCGGGTATCGGTTTCGTCTGAGCTCGAGTCGCGGCATCGATGATCAAGCCAGAAATGAACGCGTATTCTTCCTCCGGAGGAAGTTCTTCGTGAGACTCGATGGATTCCGCAATAATCGTCTCATAAGACTTCCAATCAATATTACGTTTGAGGTCGTATGAAATATTGATTGGATCCGGGGGAGTTGAACCATTAGCAATTGGAATAACAATTGGAAGATGATCACTACCGTGGGTATCATTGATTACTTTCCACTGGCAATCTAACGCTAGTGATGTCGAGGAAAGGGATAGGTCAAGCACGCTTTCACGTACTGGAGGATTAGGTACACGTGTCGCTTCCCCAGTGTTCAAAAGTGTCACAAGGCAAAGATCTTTTCCATCCATGTTGGTTTGAATGGCAACGACTTCAATACTCGAGATCGAGGGGAGGTTGATTCTGAAGAAGGAATAGCACTTTTTGATCCCTAAAAGTACCCCTCCACCGTGTGAGTCTCGATCTCGACGAATAATGTTAAAATCGTGGAAATTCAGTTGATCGTTTGAATTGAGAAAGGTTTCATAGAGCGCAAATGCGTCCCAATTGTATGTATTTATCAAATGAGAAAATAAATCAAATTTGGGGATGATACTTCTGCAATTCCACTGTAATACAGTGATAAAATTCATAACCTCTTTCGCCGTATTAGTCATCGAAAGATATAATAGCTGAAATGAGGGGCCAAGTAGCTGCTAGCTGCTTCAAAAAGGTTTTCACTGTAGGAAGGAGGGCAAGAAGAGATATTTTGTAGGGGATCTGGTATGTTGAATGCTTTAAATATCCAGTCCACAATATCAGAAAATTTTATGAACCCTGTTTCTTTTTGATCTTCTGATCGAGAAATGGGTGCACGAGGGGTTTTTGGTGCCCCAGGAAGCGGTGGGTACTCCTGGTTTGATTTAAAATTAAAACCGGGAGGTACTTGCTTCGGTTTTTCTTCACCGCTTCCTTTTTGTGTTGGCTTATTGGTCATTCCGCTAGAGTTATCTTGCGACCTTTGCGAGAAAGATTAGGAGAGTTGATCATTCTCCTCTCCCTAGATCCTTCTGGCATGGCATAAGAACACCCTTCGACGGGATCGTCAGAGGTACCCTCATCGGTTGGCAAAAAGGAAAAAATGTTTCCTGTCGAGAGTGGCTCAGCCCTTTTAAGCATTTCTGCAAAAGAGCGCTTTGATCGTTCCTTGAGGGAACGCTTAATTTTTTTTTCTCGCGCTGTTTGTACGTGGGACACGCCGAAAGGTCATGCCGAGTTCCCTCGCAGTAAAGACACTTTTCAGTATCCTCACTGCAAGCGGTCTCAGCATGGTTGCCTCCGCACTTGCTGCAGCGTGCCTTGTTGCAGCAGTAGGTGGCTGTATGACCTAACTGCTTGCGGTTTTGGCAATGCATTACTCTTCTACCTAAAACCGTATTTTAATTAGTCTTAGAGCATGGCATATTGATGATTCCCGTGTTGCCAAAACCTACCAAACGGTTTTTTTTCCAAAACTCTTGCAAGAATCCTATTATTCAACTGATGACAAATCAATTTGTGAGCTCGACACGACTGGCTGGTTATATCAATATCGATTCATTAAGATGAAACATGCTTTTTTGTCACAGTTCCTACGATTTTTTACTGAGATTATTCAACCTTTTAGTTTCCATGTTATAGTTTTCTTCAACAACGAACTATCCCTTTTATGATATGCGCATAATGTAGAAAAACTTAAAAAAACACACAAGCTTATATGCTAACCGATATGCTAGTAAAGTTTTTTTAGGATCTGCATCAGCATTAAACACTTGGAGAGTTGTTGATTTTCTCTTTTCTATTAAGCTTGTATTACTACAGTTCCTGTGCTTCGATTTTTTGAAGAATAAGTTTAAAAAATGTAAATATGATTACTACAAAAACAGTACACAACCGTACGCGTCAGCAGACTTCAAATTATAACATCAACAACGTCTTTGGAACTTTTCATCAATTTTCATCACGTAAAACAAAATGATAAAATCATTAAAAACTAGTACATTTTAGCTAGTAACGCAACAAGGCATGATGGCTGTTGCATTCGAAACAATTATTAAAGCTATTAACATTTAAAATTATCCACCTTCAAAACGTTTCAAGTTCATTTCAGTATTGCAATTTTTTTAAATGCAAATTACAATACTTTCCACAGTTCACGCACAAAAACAAAGTTGTTGTAATTTAAAGTAGTTGTGGTAGTACCTAGCCGTTTGATCGGCAAGTTATCTATCGCATGCACATTTCTTAGCCAATGTCTTTGAACCACTTCTGGATGTATAGTTTTCAACCAAGTTTCTGATAATACTTTGAGGCATTTTTCTCTAGTCTATATTATATTTTTAGAATAGTACCTTCTTCCATTCCCAGACCGTGGTCAATTGCAAACGACGTTGGTAAGTGAACAAAATATCGAAAAAGCGCACATTTTGTTTGAGTGACATCAATCATTTGACCGTGCGTGTATTCGTCTGTCATGGCGCAAAGTGGCTCGACGGCCAATTGCACAGCACAGAATCATTTGCTCGACAAACTGCTTTTTCATCTTATACCTACTAAGTTTACTCGTGCGTTCCATCGTCCAGAGCCAGTTACAACTTGCCTCTCTCACGATATAGTCTAGTGCCATTTTTATATTTAATAGTTTTACCGTTGTATCATCAATATTCAGTTTGGCGTTGTTTTTTGCGAGATTTTTGTTTGTTCTTTAAAAAGAGTTTTTTTTTGGGAGTACCGAGCATTTTCTACTCAGATATGTCATAGTTATTATGATTAAATATGGCAGCTTTATTTTTCCCGTATATTCATGGAATCAATTGGGGATAACTTCTGAGGTTAAATGTCTGCGTCGATGAGTAAATTAACTATTCCGCAAATGCACAAGTTAAAAGTCAGTTTTCAGACATAGCTAAAAAACTACACGCGGTCGGTAGCCAGTTCAAGTATTGTAACGCTTGAATGCGATGATTGGAGGCAACACGCCAGCATATCAACCGATTAAAAACAAGCAGTGGGAGAAGTTTAAAGTCCAACACAGACTGCGCCCCTCCGGTAGCAACTTGGCTGTCGTACCGAATCCATGAGGCTTCGGTAGGATGCTCGAATAACATGCATAAGTTTGGTCAATTAACAAGTTCAATACAGATGAAACGTATTTTTATTGGAAAAAAATTTTTCATAGGTACCAATTAAAAAATTTTACACAAGTAAAGTGAATGAAACAGCAAATAAAATGTCCACTTATTGATATTCAGAACATCGAATCAATTACGAGGCTAAATATAAGAATTCAATTAACCTCCTAGAAAAGAACGACGTTTACTTACAAAATTTTGCACATCCACGAACACAATATTATCGTATCTATTGAACACTTTGTTAACTTCCAGGGACATATGAATTTTCGACTATCTTTACTGTAGAATAAAATTGGCGGTAATAGTTTTTTATTATTGTATACAAAACAACATTGACTAATGGTATTATCCTGACATGCACTGCGTAAAAGCACGACTGCTTTTGTGAGAAAATTCGATACGACACAGGGTATAAAGTTAAGGGACTTGCGTGCTGGATGTTCTCCTCTTGCACGCACACATGCCCATTAACGAACGGATGCCGAAGGTTTGACATAAGAACAGAGCGAACAGGATGTTTACCATCCTGATACGGTGGTGTTGGGGCTTGCTATCAACAGTAAGCTTGAATTCAGAATCAACAATTGAGTAAACGGTTATGGACGCTTTCGCATGTTGATTTGAGAGGGATTTTTCGGCTTTAAAAGGATTAGATGAATGATCCGGTAAATTTCGTGTGAAATAGAAGGCTGGTGTTAGAACAACCGCGCTACCCTTTTGCCCACTGCATTACCGTGTAGATGCGACTGTGAGAGTTCATTGAATTAACTTAAGTAGTTGACGTGGTGTTCCTACGGTAATCACAATCAATGCAAGGAAACGATGAAACGATGAACGCCAAATAACCTATGGTTAATTGCAGTCAGAGCCGAATTTACGATTGTGGGGCCCGGGCCCAGTTTTAAGTGGGGGCCCTAAAATAAAACAACCTTTTTTGGTATCGTACGAATTAAAAACATTTATTTGTTATTACCAAAAATTTTCTTACGAGTTTTTTTCTTGCAGAGAACTTATTAAATAAATATTCACATTAACCTCCTTCAGTATAGCGTACTCGCAACTCAACAATGCTAAGTTTGATAGCCTTCCATTCTTCATAGTCGTACGCAACCTATTTTTAATCAGTTTCGTCTTCGAAAAAGACCTTTCCCCAGTTGCGTTCGAGATCATTAAACTCAAATAAATCCGCAAGGCAATTTCAGCGCTTACAAATACGTTTTGCATATCGTTGTTCACAATCATATTGTATAAATGTAATTCTAATGAACTATTCTCTGGACTATGAAATTGCTTAGCGAACGAAAAAAGCTGAGCTTACTCGTTTTCCATCCATTTTTCAGATCATCCGGATAGGCAGCCACCCTTAAATCCGGCTCTGATTGCAGTTAAGGTTACGTTCCCATTCCCGGTGATATATTTCCAAGGGTTGAAAAATATAATGGATAGAAATAACTTTTTAATTATTCATCCAATTTTTTTGCTGTCAAAAAAGAATTGTGTTATATAAATCGTATATTTAAATAAATCTATGTTTGTTACTGGGGAATCACAAATAACTCACGAAAAAGCGTGTTTTCATGAAAAAACTAAAATTTTTAACCATAACATTGAAATATCTCAACAAGTCGCCAAGCAGTTTATGATTGGAAATTACTGTTAAAATCATTGTTCGCGCCAAAACTCTCGCCGCAGCTGGGCATGACTGTCGCCCGTAAGTGACCAGCTGAGGCCTAAGCGACGCCGATTGCGCACGCTCATTCTGTGGGTTTGTTTACCGCTCGATAATGCTGCCCACTGCTCGGCAGCCTATAAAAGGGCTCTCCACGGCAGCGCCAGTGTTCAAGTAAATTCTCTATAAGGCCGTTTACATACTGGCGCGTTCTGCATTGCGGAGACGGTTTGCCTTGCCGTAGGTTAATGTACAGCGCTAAGTAGAGCTGTACATTAATCCACGACAAGGTGAACCGACTCCGCAGCGCAGGACGCGCCAGTTTTCGGCCTAATTTGAAAAGTGTCAGTGTTCATTCGTTCAGTTTCGCTTAGTTACCTACGGTACATTTATGTCGGCCGTTGCGCCTAGTGGCCGTAAGTCGCATAGCTACTCGGCTCATTGCCAGTAGCTATCGTTGTGATTAAAGACAAATATATTGTTAAATTAAACACCCGGTTTTTTATTCTAAGTGTCCCAGAAAATCCTCCCGTTCCACCTGTCCGCGCGCAGCATTCGTCCGTAAGTGCTTTGGGCCGTGATTGCCCTGATGGTGACGCGTTAACGTGCGAGTTTACCGCTGATTAAAAAATAACACAACGTAGGGTAAGCGCCAACATAAAATTGGTGCCGTGACCAGGATCGCAAACTGGTAGTGCTCGAGAAACCTGCGCGTGTTTCCTTAGCTCGTCATCAAGGAAAAGACTAGCGTTTTCATACAGTGGCGAAGAACAATGACAGATTGCTGCTTGCGGCGATGTTCGCCGCACTTGATAAGTTGCTTTCTATTCTGTTTCCACATTCAAGCATTCAACGCATGACGCGCGACCAATATTAAAGCAATATACTGAGCCTGTGATGTATCTGTGTGTTTAGTGTTCTTACTCAGTTATTTAAATGTTGCTACTGTCTGTATGAGTGAGAGAGGAGTTTGACTTCGGGTCTTTTCACAAACTACTTACTCTACTTTACTTTGTTGGCTAACGGATCGTTCGCCGGTCTAGGGCCGAACGAATTAGAGATGTCCAGCTTCTTCTGTCTTGGGCAGCCGTTATCCAGTCTCCTCGTACACCAGCAGATCGTGCATTTTCTTCCACCGCGTGTGAGGCCTACCACGGAGTCGATGGCCTCTTCCTGGTTCTCTACTGAAGATAGTTTTGGCGGCTTTCTCGTCTGGCATTCTGGATACATGTCCAGTCCACTGAAGCCTGCCCCGCTGTATTATCTTCACTATATCAGCATTTTTGTATACCTGTTACAGCTCGTGATTCATGCGTCTGCGCCACACTCCATCTTCCGGTTTACCGCCAAGTATCGATCGCAGGAAGTTTGGCTACATAGGGATGTGAAATGGAAATCTAAAACCGTAAAAAGTGAAAAATATGTCCAATTTCAAATACTAATAAATCGGTTAGTATTCGATGGATTTCCTCCGTTACTGCAGCAATAGATTGGAAAACCTTCTAAGATTCTTCCCAAATAAAGATAATTGTAATTTTATTATTCAAACTATTGTACTATTGAAAATATTCAAGCCTTGTCAAAACGGAGAATTCGACCTCTGATTGGTTGTTATATGATTGCTTCCCAAGCACGGCCGACAGAATCATATACCTTGCAATTTAAAATATGCTATTTGGCCTATATAAAAGCCTGTTTCAGCCGAAGCCGCTTATAATAGTTCTAGACAGCGACAACAGCAGTCCTCCCTTAGCAGCAGCAGTAGCAGTGCAGTGGATACCAGCGATAGCGGATAGCGACCACAGCTGTGACATAACAATGGATAGCGCACTAGTTGCAGCGGATCTCAGCATCGATAGCAGCTGGGCCAGCTAATGCAGGAACAGCGGATACCAATGGCAGCGTATAGCGGTCACAACTGTGGCATGACTACAGATAGCGTAGCAGTTGCAGCGGGTATCAGCATCGATAGCAGCTGATGCAGTGAGGCAGTTTAGTGAAATGTCTCTGTGCGATAGCGGGCACTAGTAAATGCATTCAATGAAAAATTGACTTATTTTGACAACATGTGAGCCTTGTAGTTTTGAGTGTTAAATCAGATTTTCACTGTTTATTTTATCACAAAGAATACTTCATTCGCACTTTCAGTGGTAACGCAAAGATGTGATCGGCATCTTATCCGATATTGAATTGAACAACAAATTGTCCTTTTCAGGATGAAATAAAAGCCTGATTGAAGAGTTAATATTTTCTAATAAGTTAATTTACATTTTTAAATTTATAAAACACGGTGCACCCACAGACCGTTATTATAAAAAAATGCACCAAAGAATCTGTGTACACCATTCGATTCGTTATGTTGCCCAGAATGTCTGCTCAAAATTTCAAAATCATCGAATGGTACATTTTTGAGTAATGCCCTTTTGAAGGTCGTAAAGTACAAAAAAGTGATATAATAACGACGAAATGCTTATTGTAAAGCACGTTTTTCAACAAGGGAACATTCATAAATGACGTAGCATTCGAGGGTGAGGAGGGGGTTTGCAGTTTTGTTACGAAAGGTGACGAGGGGAAGGGTGGGGGGTCAAGCCAAGCTACGTAGCAAATATTAAACTAAGAAACAAATTTGGATTTTTTCTGATTGTTCCTTTTCATGGCTGTTTTGTATGTTTAGGGTTATTTTTATTACTTCCTTGTCTTTTGTTGTTCATTTATGACACAAGGTATGTTTTTGATAATAAAATTCGCAAAAAAAAATATGTTGGGGGGGGGGGGTTGGTATAAAGCTACGTAATTATCTAGAGGGGGGTCTTGATTTTGTGACGAAATGCTACGATGGGGGAGGGGGGTGTCAAAAAAAGTCTAAATAAAGCTACGTAATTTATGGATGTTCCCCAATCATTTTATGAAATAACTTCCAAAATAGTTTCTACACTTTCCAAAAGTTATATTTCAAGACATTGACAATTGGTGGAAAGATTTATTTGAAAATTCCATAGTGCACAGTGGTCTAAACTCGAAAAATCGTGATCGTCCTAGATTTGACTGTGAAAAATTGGTTTCATGTACTCAATGTCTTCAGCAAAATTGTTCCATAGAACAAGGCCTTACTTTTGACGTCTTTAGTTTTTCGATCAATCCACCTAACAGTTAGATAAAAAAAATATTTTTTCTAAGTTTCAATATACCAGATCGCTTTCTTCAGCAAAGTTGTGAAAAATTTCAAAAGAAAAACAATTGCTGAATACTGCGATGTCCTATCTGTACGTTGGACATGACAAAATTGAGTTTTTTGTGGAACACCCCAACTTAAAATCAGTTTTTTGTCTATAGTTTTGTCTGTAATGGTCAAAACAATGCAAAATGTTCTAAGATTTTATGCATTCAACTAAGATTCCCTCAAGACTTTGTAAAATTTGTTGTTTTGACAATCACAGAAAAAATTATAGACAAAAAACTGATTTTCAAGTGGGGTGTTCCACAAAAAACTCTATTTCGTCGTGTCCAACGTACAGATAGGACATCACAGTATTCAGCAATTGTTTTTCTATTAAAACTTTCCACAACTTTGCTGAAAGAAACAATCTGGTATATTGAAAATAAGAAAAAATATTTTTTATCTAACTCTTAGGTAGATTGATCGAAAAACTAAAGACGCCAAAAGTAAGGCCTTGTTCTATGGAAAAATTTTGCTGAAGACATTGAGTACAGAAATCAATTTTTCACAGTCAAATCTAAGACGATCACGAGTTTTCGAGTTGAGACCACTGTGCACTGTGGGATTTTCAAATAAATCTCTCTTTAATTGTTAATGTCTTGAAATATAACCCTTGGAAAGTGTAGAAACTATTTTGGAAGTAATTTCATAAAATGGTGGTTGTAATACGTGCTTTACAATAAGTATTTCGTCGTTTTTATATCACTTTTTTGTACTTCACGACCTTCAAAAGGGCATTACTCAAAAATGTACCTTGCGGTCGTGGCTTTGCACACAACCCTCCTGTGTTTTTTTTTAAGGTGGCGGGAAAATCTGCGAACAAACACCTGAGAAGAGAACTCAGGGTGTGGGTATGAGACTAGGGGAGAGACACCTACTGATCCCTGTCAAGACCCACTAAAACCTCTCCAGTCTCCAGTCCTGGTCTGCCCGGAACGACGGTTAAGTATTACGTCGGGGAGTGGCTTTTGTGCGTGATGCATCCTCTTTACTCTTATAACCTCCTAGTAAACTACCTGGAGACTGTTAGTTAGCTACCATTGGCGTGTTGGTGGTTGACCCGCCACACACGTTGCAGCTTTAGGACCATCTGGGAGGCGGCCGCACAGGCACAGGGTGAGACAGGTGTCGTCGTGATTTGCCAGGAAAATCGACTTGACAATCCTATTCAGGCGCTACCGCTGCATTATTACCTGCAGCTCCGAGAATAGTGGACGGGACTGCTGCTTCCTGACATGTATGTCCATGTTCGCCAGGTACTTTTTCACTGTTTGGCCGGTTGCATCGACCTCCTGGCCAAGCGCGATGTAGCCGCTTTTCCCTCGGTCTTTCTCTTCAGCATCCTTTGGAGCTTCTTGTCGCTATTTTAGTATAATGTAGTGTTGTTTGGTCGCCTTATCAAGACGTCCACTCCAATAGAATCGAATGCGCACAAAAACAGTTTTTGTTATATGCACTAAGAAAACTAGGTTGGAATTTATTCCCTCTCCCTTGTTATGAATTGCGTTGCATGCTTATTAATATAGAAACGCTTGAAAAAAGAAGAGAAATTGCTTCGGTAACTCTTGTCAACGACTTAGTTTCACAACGCATAAGTTCGGAAAATTTGCTTGGAAAACTCAACTTTTATGCTCCTACACGCTCGCTCAAAAATTTTTGTATTAAATTCTCATAGAACACAATATGTCATGGCCGGGCCAATTAATAGTATGATGAGTCTTTTCAATAAATATTATGAAGTTATTGATTTAACGATGTCACGAAATGCTCGTAGAAAAATATTAAACACTAGAATTACATAACTATATTTGTGATGTTAGCAATAGGTTTTAAGATGTAGTCTACTATGATTGACGAAATAAACTTTGAATTAATATTACGTGATTGTTTCCCTTTCATGAATCCGGTCATTTAAAAACATCATCGAATCAACAACAAACAATAAGACATTGGGTTTGTTAGAAACAATTTAAATTTACCTACGACTCTGGTTTTATTCATATGCATTCGGCTCCACGTTACTGGCACCAACGTCAGTAAATCCTGTTGCAACAAGGCTCGCTATTGGCTGTTGCGTTTGCTGACAGTGATTAGTAGAGACAGTGGTAATTCGCGGCAAAAAATTGGAAATTCGCGGGAGACAAAATAGAAAATATTCAAAATTCACGGTAATTTCGCGGTAACCTTTTCCTTCAGCGGATACACAGAGGTGATTTTCTGGTAGAAACAAGAAACAAATGTTTTATTTAATTTATTATACGGTCATTAAAACGTACGATCCATGGAATTTTTGAAAAGGCTTGTTTGTACTTTGTTCATCTTGCAACTCCGATTCGACTGCACACTTTGGAATTCTGTCATGCAGGTCACAACCGTAAGCGAACCGTCCGAAGACAATTCAACCCAGGCTGACAAATTCGCA
Source organism: Wyeomyia smithii (assembly GCF_029784165.1). Classification (NCBI taxonomy): domain Eukaryota; kingdom Metazoa; phylum Arthropoda; class Insecta; order Diptera; family Culicidae; genus Wyeomyia; species Wyeomyia smithii. Next base: position 181,699,245 of record NC_073696.1, on the reverse strand, counting down.
TTGTAAGAGAGCAGTAATACTGTTTCATCTCCTTGGTTACGTAGGAAAAGGCTTCCCGTTGTCATCGAGATGCCCAATAATCTTCAGCTTTGTGTGTATTGCTGGTTACCATGAATTTCGCAGGTTTCAAATTGGTATGTTTCATGATGGACATCAATTGTTGCTGTTTATCATTACTTTCGCGGCATTTCGCGAATTTTTTGTAAATTTCGCGGCCGATGCTGGATTTCGCGGAATTCGCGGCTTCCACGAAATCGCGATTTACCACTGTCCCTAGTGATTAGGGAGGCACTAGCCTTTGATACGCACCGGCTCGCGAAAGTAAGCAGCGGTTTTTTGAACGCCCAAAACGGATCGTTAGCCCGAAGCCGAAGTTAACCGAAACATCACAATTTTGTGTGTATGATACATATTTTGATTCCGATCTCTGTCCATGTATTAATTGTACAACTGATGCGTTATGCATTTCACGCATTTTTTGTGCGAAAGCAGAGCAATCATTGTGCGTTCTGAAAGGACACATTGGATGATTAAAGCTTGAACTTTTGCCAATACGAATCGAATGAAACTAGTTAGTCATCATTGCACTTTGCGAAGAGATCTAGCACTTCTGACATGTGAAACCTAGTTTTTTTTTCACAAATATGTGAAACCTAGTTGCCAAATTGGCGTTTCTATCGCTTATCTCTCCCTCTGAGTATTTCTAGTTGCCACAAAGGAGTACGTTCTGACAGTTAGACAATAAATTCAGACATATTGATTAAAGACCATTTAGAAAGAACGGTGCGTGGGTGCACGGATTGTAAACTAGGAATACTAATTGTCCACCTCACAAAGTGCGTTGAATGTATGGGAATGCGGGACAAAAACCATTCTAGTAATTTTTTCAATTGATGTCACATGAAAAATTTTCAGTACCTATGAGAGCTACTATTTGTGAAATTGACAAATGTCAAATGCGTAATCGAAAAAATGTCTCAAATGCCATTTTTTTGTACAGAAGCATGAAATGATAATTTTCCTCGAATATTGTTCATTTCGAGTTAAAAGGCTTTAAACGCATATTTAAACAATTTCTAGGTGACGAAAAAGTGACCTAAACGCCATCACAATTAGTTTTTATTTTTATTTTTATTTGATTCCCTATCATTTATGTTTTTATACGGTTTACTCTTGCACAAAATGTGAACATCATTAAACCAGGAATCTTTTATGTGTTTTACATATAAATTACGAGTTATACGAAAAAATAAGGGACAGATCATTTTCAGAGTTTCAAGGATATTCCAAATTTGAAGAAACAGTGAAACTCAGTGAGGCGCCTTGGGGTACTCTGTTGACGATCGATTTTAAATCAAAAGTGTCTTTTCTTTTAAGCCTAAAGGCCCAAATACGCACACGGCGTAATGATACCTGCTCCATACAAATTAGAGGGCGTGATCAAGCCTTCCGTTTAGACGCCTTCTAGCCAGAACCTTCCATTTTCGCCTTCTAGCGAAGACGGCTGCCTAACGCCTTCTACTGCGCACTTGACTGCCTTCCGTGTAGACGCATCGTTCCTTCCACACGGCGCATTTTTTTGCAAAAATTAACAATTGTCTTGGTTTGTTGGTTTGGGTTAGCAGTCGACAGTTGATTAAAGCAAGATGGGTTTATTCGGCATTCGTCATGAATAAGCCAAAAATGATACGGTATACATTTGACAACGATTACTTTAAGCAAAACACAAAACATACACAATATATGGCCTCCCACAAAAAAGGGGCATAAAAGGGTACATGCGAGCATTCCTTCACCTATTTTTTTCGTTTCAAAAGGAATACAAACCGACAAACGCAACTACCACCGTGAGAGTTAGTGTTTTCAACTGTCAAAGGCATTTTCTAGCAGGACTCGGCAACCGCAGCTGTCATTACTTTGGAATTGACATGTGGGGAAACACCCTGTCTCCGTGTAAGCTCGTGAAGTTCTAACCGCCCGTACTGCGCCTGTCTTCTCTTCCCCGAATGAATGGTTCCGATTTTCCACTTACGATCGTGCAGCTTTCGTTCAGGGCACAGCAGTATTAGTTGAGATAGAAGCGAGAAACGGTTATTCTCCTGTTTAGTTGGTCGATTCGAAAAAAAAGTTTGAAATGCAAAAAAAGTTTGATCAAATAGTTATTCGGTTCTAGTTGTTCTGTTGTTATCGTCGATTATATATAGTTTTTGTTAAAAAAGGAGTAATTATTGATAGGTTTTTCATACCAGAATGTGTCCCTCACCTCATACGCAATCAAAATCATAAAGTGTGAAAATCTAAAGGGTTACTGGGGGTATTGAGGTGTGATTCAAGTGAAAAAAATATAAGTTCCTTCAATTCTCTACGCTGTTCAATCGCCCAGTGAAAAAATGAGGTTTTTAAAACGAATTAGTTGAAGGGTAAGAAAATTGCGACGGTCCTTGGAAATTTGACCGCAGTGGCTGAAAAGAAGGAGGAGCTTTAGTCAGTCAGCAGTTGTGCCGCTCCTCCGAAGTGAGTGTCACCTGCAATATGAGATGTGTTGAATGCGGGATGCGAGACAAATAAAACTGATAATGGGATTAAACGTGGAAACCTACTGTTTAATGCGGTTACAAAACACCAAATCTCGTTCATTCAGAAAATCATCAGCAGCAGCAGCAGAACGAGGCACATCGAATGAGTTCTCATTTTCAGCTGGAAAGGTATGTAGTATGCAGGGAAATTTATTAACCACCCAGTCACACACACACTTGTGTACGTCCACCCACTCTCCTTTGCTAATTAGTTTATTCAATGGATTTTTTTGACTAAAGCATTGTACGCATATCCTTGAAACATTTATCGCACCAAGGGCTCGCGAAGTGCACGCAAACGGCATTCTCAGGCAGGGCATTCTTCCTCTTTGTCTCAGAATATTAGTGGCGTTCGATTGTTGGAAGTTAGCGTTTGTATTTGTGCTTGTGACAAATGTAACCGTGTGTAAAAGTCGATAAAACGATGTTATTAAACTGCCGCAGAGAGGACCACAGAGTATGGAAATAAAAAATCGACCGCATGGTATCATGCGAATCGCATAGATTTTTACTAGAACATGCCAACCAAGCGGTTTAGGCAGGCTTATTTACAATTCATTATATCTCCATTTTGGATATAATATAACTTTTTCGTGCGAAATCCGAACATTTCACTAAATACATAGTTTCGATTGAAGCTCCGCTGGTGACTTTACACGCACGCTACCGAAGACCCAGAGGAGAATTAAATTTAGAAGCGCATGAAATGTAGATGACAAGTTTGAAAATGAAAACTGGTCCGAGCCTATTTTTCGCATGCAAAGCAAAATATGCTTCGTTTCTAATAATAGGAGAATTTGATTGCCGGAAGTGAACTAAAAGTTTTTCGCAATTGTTCAGAATAGCAAACTTACTATTGTAGTGCAAATTCAAAACTTGGGTTGGATAAGGTGTGAAAGGATAATTGATACGATAGAAGCAGGCAGTTTGGCTGTGAACATATGAGAGTTGATGAAACTATTAAATTGAGCTAGGCCTTGGTGATACGTTCCGATACGGAACTTCGCAGCCAACTGTTCAATGTACAGGACAATTGCGGAGCTAGTGCTACGATCCTACTGACACTAACAGTCTCCCCGAGCCGATACTCGAACCTACGACGACTGGCTTTGTCAGGCCAGCATCGTACCTCGAGACCGACAGGAAGGTTTAATCTTAATGTTTATATATAAACTGAAGAGCTTTGGCATTAGAAGTATGCACCTACAATCCCCGAGTTTGAGTTTTTAATTCTGAAATAATGGTTCACACATTAAAGTTAATTGGTAATGCATCCTGTCGAGAATGTAGAAAATAAGCTGCTATCTATGTAATTAGGAGCGGCATGCAATAGCGTGTGCCCCAGAGTGAATTCCTAAAACGCTTCATCTCGCTAGAAACGTTTACTTTACGAATTGGTTTAATTTTTTGTCTTTTACAATTTAACAAAGTATTAAGGAAAGCTAAGTTGAATGAATAAAATCTTAGAACATTTTGCATTGTTTTGACCATTCAAGACAAAAAACTGATTTTAAGAAGGAGTGCTCCACAAAAACACTCTATTTTGTCGTGTCCAACGTACAGATAGGACATCGCAGTGTTCAGCAAATGTTTTTCTTTTGAATTTTTCCACAACTTCGCTGGAAAAAGCAATCTGGTATATTAAAACTTAGAAAAAATATTTTTTTTATTTAACTGTTAGGTGGATTAATCGAAAAACCAAAAACGCCAAAATGCTAATGTCTTGAAATATAATTTTTGGATTGTGTAGAAACTATTTTGGAAGTTATTTCATAAAATGGTGGTAGAAAAACGTGCTCTACAACAAATATTTCGTCGTTTTTATATAAATTTTTTGTACCTTACGACCTTCAAAAGGGCATTACTCGAAAATGTACCGTACGATGATTTTGAAATTTTGACCAGAGATTCTGGACGCCATAACGAATCGAATGGTGTACTCAGATTCTTTGGTGCATTTTTTATGAACGGTCTGTGGGAGCACCGTGAGCTTCGTTGCAATCCAAGTCGGTAGCATGTTTAAAATTATGTGGCACTAGCAATGCAGAAAACCACAGAGACAGAATAATTGGTGCATGCAGGCTAACGATGATTAGAGATTCAACATTTGGAATAAATGTTAATGGTCGTGTACCAACACGCGTAGGCATCCTGCGTACAGAACTTCAGGAAGTGAGATAAGAGGCTCGGGCCATTAAGAAAGTGCTGTAAGACGAGATAATGCCTATTTCGGACGGTGGATCATGTCACGGGTACTTGAGGCAAGCACCACATCTACTTCGAAAGCGGTTGTGATACAGAACGAAGCAGTCGCTTTATAGATTAGTTATGGTTGGAATAGTTTTCAAGGTGTTTTGTGACACATGCTCGTTTTTTTGCTTTATGAATAATGATGTTCCAGATAATTTTTTGAAACATTATTAACATTCTTTCTAAACTATTTCCCACGTAAAAACTTATTGGAACCATTTTGTAATATCAACCTCAGTTACTCAAGCACTTACTCTCGTCATTGTACCAATTCAATTTATTGGTCAATCTTCAACATGAAGTTGTACAGATATTTACTTAGTCTAGGTGTTGAATTCTTCGTCTGCAAGTACTTTTACTAATGGTGAAATCAAACACGTGGTAAACTTCGTTGAAAACTCGATAGTGCATATTCCATGGTACGTTATAAGCGTAGTTTGTACGATTGATGTCACAGTAGGGTGTAATTTCGTAGCTGCCTCCGAGGAACGGTTATACCTGCAACTTAACAGAACTTAACAGAGAGCTGCAGTCGGCTTGCTCATTGAATAAACGAAACACAAAAAGCCTATAGCTTCGATTCTGTTTACCTGCGCGGCGTGATATGGCATCCATTTTTTTCCCTGTATAGACTTCCTCACTGCGACCAGAATTGTTGATCTATTGTGAGATATCCCCGGGTGTCTGCTGTACCCCGCAATTCAGTTATTAGCAATACCGCTATTAAGAAGTGGCATGCTTATTATTATTTTTTATCAGTGCTTGTGTGTAATGCTAACTGTTCACCTATACCGAGCCTCGTTCCTCCTGCCAAATATCACCAATTATAGTTCCCTGGAGAAGTTTCGTCATTCGTCCTTCTGGCCAGTTTTATTGATAAGAGGGACTTATATTTTGTTTAGAGGAAGTCAGTATTTCTTGTCAAGGAATCTAAGGTGGCGAACGCCTTAGCAGTAATCATGGAGATATTTTCGTTGAATCTGACCTTAGAGTCAACACCCAGATGACACCAAGATCTTTTATTTCATTTATTCGAGGAAGACTGCTGGGACCTATTGTATACCCTAAATGCAAATGATTACGTAAGCAGCTGAAGGTAATGGCGCAGCATTCCATGGCATTAACTTGCATGCCGTTCAATGTGCTCCAGCGTATAAGTGCGTCAATATCCCCTGTAGGGTACAACAGTCGAGTCTGGATTTAATTACTCCGCATATTTTTAAGTCAACCGCGAACATGAGTTTTGAGGAACGTAGACGGGTACACCGATCGGTTGAGGAACAAAATAGAAATTAAAGGTCCCAAATGGCTGCCTTGAGGTACACCTGAAAGTTGTTTGAAGCTGGACGACTTAGTATCACTGATTGAAACGAAGGCTAAGCGATTAACTAGGGCAGTATCCACTTGGTCATCCAGTTAGGGAATCCCAGACACCTCATCTTATCGAATGCGAACGCCTGTGGTACTTTATCAAATGCTTTTCTGAAATCCACATAAATTGCATCAACTTGTGTCATCGTTCTTCAGAACCATTCATTAGCGAGTCAATAAATACTTTTGAATTTGTTACTGTAGAACGCTTTCTAACGAAACTATGTCGATGTTCAGATATCATAGGATGAATAGAACGATACGTAACGTCGTAAACAATTTTTTCGAGCAATTTTGGAAGCCAGCTAAGTATTGGAAAACCACGGTAATTTTCAACATTGTCTCCGGTTTTATGTATTGAAGTTATGGACGCAACTATTCACACTGTTGAAAACAAACCGCTACCTAGCGAACGATTGAACAAAATCGATACGGGTAAGGCAAGGCTAGTAGCAAACTGCCTAACAAAAGCTGGCGGTAGATTATCAGGACCGGGACCTTTAGAAGTATCTATTGACCATAGCATACTTTGAACCTCATCAACAGAAACATGAAATTGACGTTTTTAGTGAGCTATGCTATCCAACCATTCGCAACGTTCGTCCAACGCAACGGGTGGACAACGGGTGGGTGGGGTGTTCTAAAATACGTTTTTGAAAAATTTAGCAAAAAGTTCGACAGCTGTATCAGTGGAGTCCGCACCAATGTGCCAGCAGAATACGCCCTGTAGTAGGGTAACGGGGGTATTTTGGCCAGCTTTGGGAAGTGTTCGCACAGTTCATTGAAAACAAACACAATTTTTCAACATAAATACCTACTCTATTATACCATTGTTAAAAGCTAAGTGTCTATTTTAATATACACCGTTCAACAATGCAATATATTGAAAAATATCTTAAAAATATCAAAATTTCTAATAACCGCTCCTCTTTAATCTATAACCTTTGCGATGACTTCGACATGACTATTTTGAACAACGGTGAAATGACACGTATCCCGAAACCTCCAGCGCGTCCAAGCGCTTTGGATCTATCCTTATGTTCGACGTCGCTACGGTTGGATTGCACATGGAAGGTAATCCTCGATCCTCACGGTAGCGACCATTTGCCTATTCTTATTTCAATTACTAACGGTTCAACTCGCATGCGACCAATTGACATTCCGTATGACCTCACACGGAATGTCGATTGGAAGTTATACGAGGAAATGATTTCAAAAGCGGTCGAGTCGATTCAACATCATCCACCACTTGAAGAATACAACCTCCTCGCAGGCCTAATCCTCGACGCCGCGTTGCAAGCCCAAACGAACAAATATCCCGGCGTAACGATCAAAGAGCGGCCTCCAACTTCGTGGTGGGACAAAGAGTGCTCCGATGTCTACACGCAAAGATCCGACGCGTTTTTGGCCTTCCAGAAGGGAGGTATACCTGGCGACTATTTACGGTATTCGGAGCTTGATACCAAGCTTAAAGGCTTGTCTAAAGCAAAGAAACGCGGATATTGGCGTCGGTTCGTAAACGAGACATCGAGGGAGACATCAATGAGCACTCTTTGGAACACAGCCCGAAGAATGCGGAATCGCGTAACGGTCAACGAAAGCGAGGAGTCTTCAAGTAGGTGGATATTTGATTTTGCCAGGAAAGTATTTCCGGACTCTGTTCCTGCGCAAAACTTTGTTCGCGATACGTCTCCGGGCCACGACGCGATAGAATCACCTTTTACGATGGCAGAATTTTCAGTTGCCCTCCTGTCCTGTAACAATAACGCGCCTGGGTTAGATAGAATCAAATTCAACTTGTTGAAGAATCTACCCGGCAATGCCAAGAGGCGCTTGTTGAATCTGTTCAATAAGTTCCTGGAGCAAAACATTGTACCGCAGGATTGGAGGCAAGTGCAGGTGATCGCCATCCAAAAACCGGGGAAACCAGCTTCTGATCACAACTCTTATAGGCCGATTGCAATGCTATCCTGTATCCGGAAATTGATGGAAAAAATGATACTCCGTCGTTTAGACCATTGGGTCGAATTAAATGGTCTTCTATCAGATACTCAGTTTGGCTTCCGCCGAGCCAAAGGGACGAATGATTGTCTTGCGTTGCTTTCAACAGATATTCAGCTGGCGTATGCTCGCAAAGAACAAATGGCGTCTGCGTTCTTGGACATTAAGGGGGCTTTTGATTCCGTTTCTTTTGACATTCTTCCGGGTAAACTCCACCGACAAGGATTTTCTCCAATTTTAAACAATTTTTTGCACAATTTCTTGTCCGAAAAGCACATGCATTTTACGCATGGCGAATTGGCAACTTTTCGAATTAGCAACATGGGTCTTCCCCAGGGCTCATGTTTAAGCCCCCTTCTTTACAATTTTTATGTAAATGACATCGACGAATGTCTGGCAAATTCATGCACGATAAGACAACTTGCCGACGACAGCGTGGTCTCTGTTACAGGAACCAAAGCTGCCGATTTGCAAGGACCATTGCAAGATACCTTGGACAATTTGTCTGCTTGGGCTCTACAGCTAGGTAACGAATTCTCTCCGGAGAAGACTGAGATAGTAGTTTTTTCTAGGAAGCATGAGCCTGCTCAACTCCAACCACAATTAATGGGTAAAACGATCTCTCAGGTTTTGGTGCATAAGTATCTTGGTATCTGGTTCGACTCTAAGGGCACCTGGGGTTGCCATGTTAGGTATCTGATGAAGAAAAGTCAGCAAAGAGTAAATTTTCTTCGTACAATAACCGGATCATGGTGGGGAGCCCACCCAGGAGACCTTATAAGGCTTTACCAAACAGCGATATTGTCTGTAATTGAGTACGGGTGTTTCTGCTTCCGCTCCGCAGCAAACACACATTTGATCAAACTGGAGCGAATACAATATCGTTGTTTGCGTATCGCCTTAGGTTGCATGCAATCGACCCATACGTTGAGTTTGGAGGTCTTAGCCGGAGTTCTACCGTTGAAAAACCGCTTCTGGAGCCTGTCTTCTCGTATTCTTATCAAATGTGAGGTCTTGAACCGTCCTGTGATTGAACATTTTGAAAGGTTAATCGAACTCAATTCTCAAACCCGTTTTATGACATTGTATTTCCATCACATGTCCCAAAATATTAACCCTTCTTTGAATATTCCAAATCGTGTAAACTTATCAAATACTTCTGATTCTACTGTGTTTTTCGATACATCCATGATAGAAGAAACTCGTGGAATCCCGGATCATTTACGCGTGCAGCAGATCCCCAAAATTTTTTCCAATAAATATCGAAACATCAACTGCGACAATATGTTCTACACTGACGGATCACTTCTCGATGGGTCCACTGGCTTCGGTATCTTCAATAACAATTTAACCGTCTCCCATAAGCTCGATAATCCTGCTTCTGTTTACGTCGCAGAATTAGCTGCTATTCAGTATACCCTAGGGATTATCGAAAAAATGCCCACGGACCATTATTTCATCTTTACGGACAGTCTCAGTTCCATTGAGGCCCTCCGATCGATGAAAGATGTTAAGCACTCTCCGTATTTCCTGGGGAAAATACGGGAACATCTGAGTGCTTTATCCGAAAAATCGTTTCAGATTACCTTAGCGTGGGTCCCTTCTCACTGCTCGATACCGGGCAATGAGAAAGCGAACTCTTTGGCTAAGGTGGGCGCATCAAACGGTGAAATTTATGAAAGACCAATTGCTTTTAATGAATTTTTCGCATTTGTACGTCAGAACACGATCATCAGTTGGCAGAATTCTTGGACCAGAGGGGAACTGGGAAGGTGGTTACATTCCATTATACCCAAGGTATCGACGAATCCGTGGTTCAAGGGGTTGGATGTAGGTCGAGATTTCATTTGCGTGATGTCTCGGCTTATGTCCAATCACTATAGATTTGATGCGCACCTCCGTCGTATTGGGCTCGGAGAAAGTGGTATCTGTGCCTGTGGTTAGGGTTATCACGACATAGAGCACGTTGTTTGGTCATGCCCTGTACACCGTGACGCCAGGTGTAAATTAATAGCTTCCCTCCGGGCCGAGGGTAGAGAACCGGCTGTCCCTGTTCGTGATGTCTTGGCGAGTCGCGACCTACCCTACATGTCCCTTATATACATTTTCCTGAAATCCATCCATGCCCAAGTCTAGTCCCATTCCTTTCCACCCACATTCATCAAAACGGCAAGATCACGTCGTAGACCTCGATTTTGAAACCAGCAAATTGAACCCCACACGAACTCGCCAGGAAATCCGAGGCCTTTCTTGATATCTTGGCTCAGCGGCACACACCATATGGCCACTTGAACACCAGCGAACAACAACAACGAACCAAAACCAGCAACTAGACCCCGCACAATACCCTCAGAGCCCGAGGATTGCAAGCCCCTGTCCCAGCTCATGACATCGTGGCTTAGCTGAACAAATCCATACATGCTGCATATTCATTCGATGATCATCAGACTACAAAACACTGATTGAATAATACATGCTAGTTTTAAGATAGACTTAATTTCAGCTCGTAGTCGGCAGCGAGGATAAAAAATTTGCTTATAGATTTTAAGTCATCCGATATAATTGGCGCCGTTAAACATTGAATTGTATTTGTGCCGTGTCAAATAAATGATTTGTGAAATCAAATTTTCTACGAAGTACTAAAACATATTTTGGTCCACCAAATTTTTACTTTGGCCCACTTTTATATCTACAGACGTGTATGGAAATAGTTCGGACTAATTATATTTAAGATCATCATCGGTATTTTTAGAGCAAAAATAGTGGGTTTGAGGAGAATATCCTTCTGCTGTGAATTTCTGTCAATTTTAGGCATCTAAAAATTAAATGATTTGGCGTATAGCAGTTTGACCGGCATACTCAACCAATTTCATATCGTTAAATGTGATGTATTAAGAAGTAATTACCTGTGAATTGTCACAAGCTGCTTCTTTGCTCACATGCAACGGCCGAACGGTAATCAAAGAGGTGTCAAAACTTGGCATGGCCAAAATATGTTTGCTTCAGAAAGAGCCAAACATCTTTCGGCCATGCGTTTAACCACTTTTTCAACTTTTTCCAACATGTTAGAGTATACAAACTGTTTCTATGACATTTTATTGATGTTACTACAACAACGAATTGTTTCAAAAGCATACATATTTGTTACAATAGCTTCCGGACGTTGACTTGTATGCTACCACTTCCTCTTGACTTTGGGTTGACTCAGCCATCACTTTGAATATGTATGAACTAATTTCAAAATAACACTACCTAGAGCCAGTTTTTCGCCGAAAATTATAGTGTAGTATGATTCTTAGGTGTGTTATTCAATGTTGCATGCATAGTTTTCTAATATTCATTGAATTTATCAGATAAAATGATGTAGTCATAGAATACTGCGTACAGACGACCGATATAGAGCTCCTTCATTTCGAGAAGCAATCGCTTGTTGTCCTCAGTGCGTGATTGGAAAAAGCGTTCTCTCATCTTATGTAATTTGTTTCGAAGATTTCGAAGCTCGGAAGTCCACCATGGTTGATTTAGTCGGGGGCAAACTCTACGTCGTCGAAGAAGAGTGTGGTCGTGAAGAATGTTGAATAAAGTTTCGTAAAACCGGAGAACAGTGTCGTCACAATCCTCAATAAGCAATTCCCAGTCAATAGAACTTAACCGAGTATGAAATGAGGGCTCATCACAGAAATCCAGATCATTGTGAGATCGATCTGCGCAGATGTCGTCAGAATTTCGAAAATAATCATATTTGTTGATAACCGGCTTGCCAGTTTTTATAATTCCCCGAAGTAACTCGAATAGTTCGATTCTCTCTGCATTATTGACAAAAAGCCAAATCAAGAAGCCTCCCGTTTGAATTATGCACATTTTGAACCTGGAAGCAATAATCGGAATCAAGCAATCTATGTCGCCATCATAATCCCATGAGAGCTTGGGCAAGTTGTAGTCTCCTAAAGCAGAGACAGTATCAGTAGTAGCAGCAATTTCACACAACAACACAAGACGTAAAAACATGCGCCTTGTGTGTGAACAGCAGGTTGATAAAGGTCAAAAACAATAGCTTTGGCATACAGAGCTGCAATAAGAGTTTCATAAATGTTGAAACGCGTGAAAATTGGAAAACTTTTGAAACAGATAGGAAGAGGGAGAAACACCGGTTTCACAACCCGAAGTGGCGCTTCACAACCCGAAGGGGCGCTAGCGATCACCAGCAAAAAAATCTCCAAAGTATTGATCGGAACTTGCGTGACGTATTTATTGAAAGCCATTGCCATTCCAACTGCGTCTTGCAGTGTGAGGAAACTATTATCAAACGAACGTGCTAATTCCAACTGATACGCTGAAAAAATACTACAAGGTATACAGCCCTAGGGATTGTATAAAATGGTGACGTAGGACTAAATATATATCGTCAGTTGAATTCAATACTGGCACAACTCAGTATTTTGCAGTTATGAGTTATTGATAGCAAACGATGCCAAATACTATAAAGTTTCATCTCAAAAAGACCCGTTTCAAAATTCACAATATTTCTAGAAATATAAGTAGATGTGCTTTTATTGCACAAAGCTAAAATATCCCCAAAAAGACGGAAAAATGAGGTTCCAACTCTTATCATTTGCTTATTACATGCACATCATAGACCCGAACAAGTTCAATTAAAATAGGAAATCTTAAAATTGGAATTTTTCACGAAAATGAAAAAAGAAATTTTCGGCGCAAATTTTCAAACACGTTTTTCTCGAAACTATGAATTTTGAGTTATGCCAGTATTGAATTCAACTGACGATATTATATGCTGCGCTAAACTGTTCATAGGCAACACTACCGTTTATCCTTGAAAGTCGTTATTTTAAAACTAACGATGCATGAATACATGAAAATTTTACACTAGTAGTAGTTGCGAAAATTCTCATAACTCTTATCTTCAAGCATCAATATTCAGTAAGAAATTCGTGCTACAGAACGCTGATAATCGCACCATGAATATTTTGCTCAACCGCGCATAATAAAGTTTGCTCTCCGCTGTGCCCTCCAGTAGCTGTGCCAGCTAAATATTTTGCAGCGTACGATGGTAACTGTTTCTGCCGTATGCAAAATAAAGATGTAACATGTTCCACAGTGCCTGGAAGTTGACTCGTATACAGCTCTCGTTTCTCAATGTCGCGTACCTTTAACAGCTGCTCTGCTCTCGCTTATGTGTAACAAACTAAACTGAAGCTGAATTTTCTACACGCAGTCTTTTGTATCGAGTTCAGAGTAGATTTTTGCCATTAGGGCGTGGCCACGCAGCTTAGACAAAGACAAACAAACCAAAACACTTTGTTGAGTCAAAATATGTAGGCAGTGGAATTTATTTCGTCCATGTTATTGTTATCTGTGCTCGGGAAGCAAGCCAATACGAGGGAAATGTATGGGAAAGCTTAACCTTGGAACTTTTCACCTTTTTCCACCATTAAGCAGTAAAGCAACAATGTTGAACATAATATCAAAAAATTGTTACACATATTATCTATCCACCGACATATAAATGACTACGATGCATTAAGTCGTCCGCTTGCTATAACCGTTTGAAATCTGACGCAACATTTGCCAGTTTCATTTTCATTTTCACAAAGTGTAATCTAGTATAGAAAACAAAGACGTAGTCCTACGTCAAAAAGAAAAGAGTCTTTCTCTCCGTCACTCTCTCCGACAATAGAAACAGTTACCAATTTCATTTGAAATGATACGATGAACAACAGACGGGAAAAACCGTGATCAAATCTGTTTGACAGCGAAAATGTTCATTGTGATTCGATGACAGTAGCCGAAAGGAATAAACTAAAAATGAAACTGTTCGAATCGAAATGACTATGCGAAATATTTCAGTTTCATTGTTATGTTTCGAAAATGTAAAGCCCTGGCATCTATAATAATAAGCATGCAACGCGATTCATAAGAAGGAAGAGGAAATGAATTCCAACCTAGTTCCCTAAGTGCAAATGACAAAAACTGCTTTTGTACGTATTCGATTCTATTGGAATGGATGTCTTGATAAAGCGACCAGACAACGCTACAGTATTCTAAAATAGATCCAACATATGCAACAAAGAGAGTTTTTATAGTTTACAGGTCTTCGAAATGGTAACTGAACATATTTATAAAACCCAGCATACTGTTGGCATTATTTGATGATCGTATTGTAGTGATCAATAAATGTTAACTCAGAATCCATAATCACTCCTAAATCTCAAATTTGATAACACCTTTCTACAGTTTGCTGTCCGAGAGTGCAATTCGAATGTTGAGGATGTTTTTTTTCCTTGTGAATGATATACATAATATTGTATTTTTTGACGCTGAGATCAAGAAGACTTTTTTGCACCAAAAAAATAATCGCCGAACTTTTTTCTTGACACCTTCCATCAAGTTTTGCACAACTGTCTTTCGTATTTTCCTGAGGTTCCAAGGCGCAGCTCTGGTGTGTTGGGAGAGTTCATGTCCTTTGGCACCTTTGGTCCGTCTGCGGTAAACCACTACACGACCTTTTTTCCGTAATGGCAAATTGTCGAATCCGGCCAAATTAAAACGGAACAACTGTGTTGTTTGAGGAAAGGCGCATTAAGGCACTCCCGCACATAAATTCCCTGAATGACGAAATCTTTCGCGATGAAAATGTTGTTGTTTCTCTTTACAAATATTTTATCCGGACTTACTGACAGCCATCTTCTTGCTGAGAGATTGATTTTCAACAATAGCCAAGTCACGCTTCAACAACGTAGAACGTTAAACCCCTGTTTCCGATCCAGGAACTATTCTCAGAATGAGCCAACTACTCGATTTATGAATATTTTCAACACATTGCAGCAGATCATCAATATTGACATGAGCACATCAACGTTAAAACATAGGCATAGTTTATGCTTTGAAAGACAATTGCATTAGTTTATTAAGCAGACAATGTGTGCAGTAGGTAAAGCGAAAAATAAGCGAACTGGAAATATGATACAGATTTGGAAAAATATACCGCATCCCGATGGGACACGAACCCACAATCTCCCTGTCTTCGGCATGCTGTTTTTGACCAATTAAACTACGGGGGACGGTGGTACTGTTCCACAATCTATAAAGTGAAAGCCAGAGACCACAGATTTTCATATGGAGGTAGTTCTTCTCCATTCCACCCGAGATTCCTCAATGCAAATTTTAAGAATTTTTTCTGCACTGCTTCGATTCGCTTTATCAAGTCCTTTGTAGATTGCTAGTATTGTGTGAGGATCAGCAAGGTCTCGGCTATACCTTCTGATGAGAGAGAAAAGTTTCAAGCCACGATTACCTTGTCAATGTGTTTCGTGAAAGACAGTGTGCAGTCAAAAATTACGCCTAAATCGCGAACATATTCAGGATATCCACCCTTTACTCAAAGCAACAACAATATTATGATTTAAGTGGTTTTTAGACACTAAATTTTGGAGTGCCTTTTGTACCCCACTAACTTCTTTCCCAAAAAACTCAGATGTACAAATTATTGTATGAATAAAATTGCGCCTCGCGCACAGTGGGTTCAAACGATGGTTGAAACCATGTTAAAAAAATATTTCTTAAATGGCGCAATTTTTGAATACATCAAATGGAAGCTCTTGAGTTGCAGTATGGAACGAATTGTTTATATCTAGCACCTAGTTCACAAGGGAAAATAAGTTCTAGAAATTCCCATGTTTTTGAAGAAAAATGTGATTTTCTTACAAATGTAATCTCGACACTTCGACAGCAACTTTCTGTATCCCGTGTTTTGAAATTTTTATAGCATAGAACTACCACGTCAATTTTTAGAGAAATCAATCAGGTGTGCTCAAAGTTACAGTTTTTTTTTTATTTTCAACAAATTTCGAACCCCAAACTTCCAAGGGTCTTTTAATCCCTCTTAATGCTTTTCAAAAAATCTAAGGTTATGCAAAACATTGGTCTATTTTATAAATAAACAAACTCTGAATTTTTCAATACGATCGGAGAAGCTTGATGTGTTTTAAAAAAAAAAAAGTTGAAGAGGTTGTTTATAAGACACGACCGTAGTGGTAACGTAGAATACGACAGCCTGTCTTATGTTAATGTATTTCTTGGAATAGGATTGGGAATACACTCAATTGGGGTTGATTAATTTAATAGTCCCTTTGCTCCAGATGACGTTTACCTCAGTAGCCGGCACCACGGTTTCACTTGGTGCCGTATCCGAAACAAGAATGAAATTGAATTGCTTTGAGGCTGTCTTTCGTATCAAGTTGCACTAAGATATTTTAATTTAGGCAGTGGCTACGAAGAGGCTATAGACAAGGGCAAATAGTACATTCCCCATCTATGATATAACAGTTCAAATAACAATTTTCTGTATTTTACGATAGCGTAGATAATTTTACAACTGATTGCTGCAATTAGTAAGACGTGCGCGAAAAATTATGTGATTCAGGCTCACTAGCTCAGAAATTCTTCAGATAAACTTTGAGGTTAATTGTGTTTGTCAATGCCATTTATTGACAGCTAAATAGTTTTTTTTCAACATGGCAAATTTTTTATTTAGTTTTGAATGATTTACAGTGATAATTAAATTCTACATGAGGTGATTTATTAGCAATTATATATGAAAATTTCAATCGCTATACTGTTAGCCACACACGCTATATAGTAAGCCACACATGCTATGCACAGACACGCTAGACATGCACACGCTATACAGCAAACCACGCATGCTATTTAGCGAGCCACACACGATATAAACATGCACACACGCGCTACAGACATGCATACCCATACACACACGCTATACAGCTAGCCACGCACGCTATATAGCAAGCCACGCACTCTAGCCACACGCTATATAGCAAGCCATACACGCTAGCCACACGCTATATAGCAAGCCACGCACGCTAAATAGCAAGCCACACAAGCTATCGACATGCACAGACACGCTAGACATGCACATGCTATATAGCAAACCAAGCACGCTATATAGCAAGCCACACGCGCTATAAACATGCACACTAGGGTGGGAAAAAAAAATGAATGTTAGCTCCCATGCACTTTTCGTGTTCCTTATGGGTCCCATAAGAACTGTGTAACTTTTCAGATCGATCGGTGAAACGCCTGATTTGCGCCCGATTTTTAAAGTTTTCATACGATTTTATATGGGAAAATTCACTTTTTCAAAACTTATTCTCTATAAATTCCCAGCTGGGTCCTAAAAATATATCGATACATGATATTTGTAGGAAATTTTCCTGGTAAAAACTCTTATGAAGACCGTAAGGCGCTACGATGCTTGTAGAAACAGCTATTCACCCCAAACTGATTGAATGTCTGACGGACGGCTCACAATTGAAATTTTCCAGCAACACTGCTACAGGATGCTGCTATTGCAGACTTGCTTAAGTATGAGAAATAATTTCGCGTGGAATTAATTTTCAAAGTGTGATTTTTGCTCATAGTATCTTCGGAGAAGCCTCCAAAATAAATTTAAGCGATATCATTTCTCATCACATGGTTGAACTTGCAACAGCAGCATGCTGCAGCAATATTGCCAGTAAAATTCAATGGTGAGCCGTCCGTCAGACATTCAATCAGTTTGGGGTGAATAGCTGTTTCTACAAGCATAGTAGCGCCTTACGGTCTTCAGAAGAGTTTTTCCCAGGGAATTTTTCTACAAATATCATGTATCGATATATTTTTTGGACCCAACTGGGAATTTCTAGAGAATAAGTTTTGAAAAAGTGAATTTTCCCATATAAAATCGTATGGAAACTTTAAAAATCGGGTGCAAATAGGGCGTTTCACCGATCGATCTGAAATATTACACAGTTGTTATAGGATCCATAAGGAACACGGAAAGTGCATGGGAGCGAAAAAATAACACCATCGCTATTTTCCCATATAACCGTGTCCCAGTCTAATGCACACACGCGCTACAGACATGCATACACGCCATAAACATACACACCAGCTATACAGCTAGCCACACACGCTATATAGCAAGCCACGCAAGCTAGCCCCACACGCTATATAGCAAGCCACACACCTTATATATAAGGGACACACGCTACAAATATTCACACACGTTATGTGCACACACCCTGTATATACATACGCTGGATGATGGTGGCACCTCAAACGACCTGGCGGTGCGAGTCTCTTTCAGTTTCGGGTTGTATTCACCCAACGATATCAGAATTGGATTACCGCTGGTGGGGTCCAACTCAGATCGAAGGAAAGCCGAACTGAAAGAGGTAGGAACTGCAGCTAGCCACTACCACCGTCACTGTTGCCCGCTGCTGATCCACTTCGCCTACTGCCATCGGTGTTGATGTCCGCTGCTGCTGCCTGCTACTAGTAAACTGATTTGCTTGAGGAGAAACAGCCTCTTACGTAGCCCAAAGAGTGCATTTTCGGCTAACTAGGTACTCCATTCTGTCGTCCTTTTTAGGGAAAGGCAGCTAGCGACCAATCAAAAGCCGGCATTTGCGTTTCGACAATGTTCAACAATTTTCAATATTACAATAGTTTGAACAATCAGATTACAATTTTCTGCTTAAATGATTTTCCAATCGATTGCTGCAAAAATGATAAAAATCGGTTGGAAACTGACTGGGTTTAAAACGTTTGAAATTGGACAATTTTTGTGACGCTATCGATGTTTTCACCATTTTCTATCATCTGATGTAACACCATTTTCTATCATCTGAAAGTTGAGCCCCAGGATTCCAGACTTGATGCTATTCCGGGACGCCCTACTAGACAGTAGATTTAAGCAAAAAAAAGCAATCCCAACACGCCATCACCATTTATATTGTTTGTAAACGACATTTCCTTTATTCTAAAACATGTAAAAACTCTTATTTATGCCGACGACATAAAACTTTTCATTGAAATTAAAAACGATGATGATGTAAACATTTTCCGCAACGAGATAAAATACTTTTATATTTGGTGTAAAAAAATCTTCTTCAGCTAAACGTAAAAAAATGTAGTTCTATGGCTTTTGGCAGAAAAAGAAACATACCAAGCATTATTATTTTCTTAGGAGATCAGGTAGTAGAGAAATGTGAACGACTTAGGGACTTGGGAGTCATACTCGACTCAAAATTAACATTCACTGATCATTACAATACAATTATCAATAAGGCTAGTAACATGCTCAGTTTTATAAAACGTTTCTGCTATAACTTCCAAGATCCATACACAATAAAAACACTTTATAATTCCTATGTCAGGTCACTTTTAGAATACTGTAGCATTGTATGGTCTCCGTTTTCTGCAACACATGTAGACAGAATAGAATCAGTGCAATAACAATTCCTGTTATATGCACTTCGTAATCTACGATCATCCCATCATATGACGAACGCTGCAGACTTATCGACATCCAATCATTAAAAGCCCGTCGTGAATTCGCAATGATGTCATTTGTTAACGATATCGTATCTCAGCGTGTCGATTCACCCGAAATATTATCAAAACTCAATTTTTATGTGCCTTCTAGAAATTTACGAACTCGGACTTTGTATTCTTTAAATCATCAACGAAACAATCATGCTAAATACGTGCCCATTAATCAAATGATGTTAGTGTAAAACCAACACTGTGAAGCAATTGACTTCTATGTCGAAAACTAAATTAAAACAATATTTCAATTCAACGTGCAATTTAAATCGATAGAAAATAATTATTGTAATAATCCGAATTAAATGAAGAAACCATTATTCAATTATGTATAAACTCTTTTTCTTTCTTTAATTAGTATAAATATAGCATACATAATAATATAGCATAATCTAGCATGTAAATTAGTTATAAACATATGTAGTCTACTTTTGTTTGACGAAATAATGAATAAATAAATATGCTTTTCAAGAGGACACATTCTTGTTACACTTTCTACAGCATGCATGTTCCTACTCCCACATCAAAGAAGATTTCTAATTATCTAAACAATAGGCTTGGTGCTGAATTGGCAAGAGTGAAATTGGTTACTTCAATAATGATCGAATTATCACTTTCTACAGTTATTACATACGTCGCTGAGTAATATTTAAAGTTTAAAATGAATACCTAAAATTTGTGTTATCTACCCTACAACCCCCCTTTAAAACTAACAGTTAAAAACTAGTATCACCAGAACTGTTGCTTTTATCTAATCCAAAATCTAATCTGAAGACTGTTAGATATCGTCATATGTTTCGTCAATTACTCAAGATTCTATCTATAAAGGAGAAACCACTAATCACTTTGTAGAAAAACCTTCCACTGACCTCAAACGAGCAAATCGTTGGATTGGTTGCACATGCATGCATCTTCGGAACCGTACTACACTAATGCAAAATAGATTTCCTCGTAGATTTAGTGGATTTAACGAGGGTCCTTGTAGGGCTGGCCTTAAAAATTCCATCACTGTCGATTGCCGGTTCGTACCACAGTGCTCACATTGTTTCGAAGTAACTGCTTTACTTCCCGCTCGTATCACATGATGTGTTGCTAATGTACAGTCGTCGGGATGGGGTTAAAGTGCAATTTCATGTGTAAAGGATAAGGACGAAAAGTTTTGCATATGCAGCGCACATCAAGGTGTAATTTATAGACTGGAAAGATTTATAAAAGTACCAACCCCACTTTAAGTCCTTCAAATTGCAACCCACGTGGTGTATATTTCGGGGTGCAAGGAAACTCCAATGGCTTCCGCTCAAGGCCGGAGGGCAGTAACAGCGTTTATCGTTTGTGTACAGAGTACACTGCTGTTTGTATGTTCGCTCTCACTCACATGCAAACTTGTGGCATTAAAACCTCATCGTTGCACAGTTGGACTGATTATTGTTCATGCAATTAACTCGGTAGCTAACGACAACCGAGCAATAATTTAGTTTTAAACTTTCGGTATAATTTTATATTATGAAATTATGAAGCATGAATTTTTTTTCTGAAAACTTAAAATTACTTGTGCGTTCTGTTATTTATAATATATCATTTTTATTCTCCCATTTCAGAACTGGCTAAGAGGAATTGATATAAGTGACTAAAGTGTAAAATTTGTTCGGTTCTGTTCAGTGGTTGTGCTTTTAATATCTAGATATAAAAAAAATCTGTGCTTAATAAATAAAATCACAGGGAATTGTGTGGTTAGAAGGTGTTTTAGAGATATTTGACGAAAATCTTCGCTCTCGGTTTATGCGTGTGAAACCATAAAGTATGTATACCGATAGCAGTATTGTGATTTTACAACGAAGTGGAGAACATCTACTATATCGAGATCAATCTGGAGCACTCTGAGTGAACGAAACGTCTGACAATGCCAGGAGGGAGACGGGGGCTGGTGGCTCCTCAAAACACGTTCCTGGAAAACATCATACGTCGGTCTAACTCACAGCGTAAGTAAAGCTTGTCGATAGGGGAAAAACAAATTTAATAAAAAATAACCGTGACAATCAAATTGGAGTTCCATGTTTCGTCACGTTTTTTGTTCGGGGATCTTAGCTTCGGGATATTTCAAATTCCAAAAAGTAAATCTGTGATGTGATTTATTCACACTTGCTTACATTTAAAGTCTCAAACAGTCCATTTTCAAAATTCGTTTAAAAGTTTCACTACAAACTCAAAATTTATAGTCGGGTCTCGGTAATTTTTGCCGAAAACGGCACCACTGATTGCTCGGTTAAAAAAATAATGACAGCTGTCACATTTTCGTAAATCTCGTCTCAATCTAACTGAAATTCCGGCATAACATATTACCGAGCTATCACTACCGAGATTACGGATATTTTGTGCTGAAACTTCAGTTAGGTGAACCGGGATTTACAAAAAATGTGACAGCTGTCATTATTGTTTTAACCGAGCAATCAGGGGTGCCGTTCTCGGCAAAAATTACCGAGACCCGGCCGGCAATAAATTTTAACAAAACGAACTAATTAATTCAGTTATGTGGTCTGGCCTAATAAGAGCTGTATTCTTTATTGAGGATTATCAGAATGTACACATCAATTTCAATTTTGTCATATTTTTTCACTGACGAATGATGCTGGTAACATTTAATTGTCGCTTTAATACAACTTTTTTATCACATGAATGTTTCAAACATGATGAAATTTGCCAAACTTCTAAAACACAGCAACAAAAAATGGAGATTTCCTTGATTTAATTGTAAAGTGATGTAACGAAGTTCATTTTGTATTCATTTTATTGAACATTTTGTGTTGATTACGTGTAACAATTTAAAAAAGGCAGCAACTCTCTATTTTGGTGAAAATTTTCAACATTTGAGCTTGCCTTTTACATTTTCGCCTAAGGGTAAGTTGAAACGAAGCTATGAATGAACTATTTTTACATCGAAATTGGTTGTTGCCATCTAGAATTCATCATGGGCAAAATTTACGTTTAAAAAACGATTTGTATGTATTCAAAAAAAGAAAGAGATTAATTGCCTCTTGTCGAACACCCGCGAGATTTTTGTGGCACTAAGTATGTAAAATAAATTGTGTAGTGTATTTTTCTTACATGTGTCGTTTTTACAAAGGCAGGGAACTCTTGTCATGATTTTTTGGCTACAATTTTGGTACAGACAAACAAAGGTGTCACTCAATGATGATTTCCCTGTCCTGGAAAAAAAACGATAATTTTGAAATTTTGTTCAATTGGCGGTAATAGCGATGGTGTTGCTATAAGCAAAGACAAAAACCGTTTTTACGAAAATTAGTTAATAGGCCGTAAGCTCATACACTCGAACAAGGCGAAGGTTTTTCAGGATTTTCCTTCCAAGAGGCACGTCCATTTGTCTGTGACTTTGGTATATAATGCACAATGAAGTAAGCCAGCTCAACGTGATCAAAAATTTGAACTTACATAGTCATAAGCAAACATTAAGTTTGACTTTGACTTTTTTATGATTTTTCAAATGATCTTCAAAGTTGAATTTCAGAAAAACCGTTTCAACTTGCCCGTTTCAAAGTTTCTACTCTCTCTCTCTCTCTCTATCTCTATCTCTCTCCCTCTTTCTCTCTCTCTATCTATCTCCTCTCTCTCTCTCTCTCTTCTCTAGCGCAACTGATTGAAACCTGTACAACGAATGTGTTAGACATCCCGATCAGTCAAAAAAATCAGGATCATTACAAATCTTGATATTTTGTTACTAACTTTTTGTATCTACTTGTGTTCTAAACTTGGTTTCGTTAATAGTTGAAATATCGAAATTCCTATCAAAATGACTTACTGATTATTACAAATTATCAACTATCAAGTTCAGATATATTTTGTTGTAATCGTTTGATCGGGATAACACATTTGATGCTCTACACATTTAATTTATCTCGGCAAACTTACCAACAGCTGATCGAGCTCGGCAAAGTTTTTCGACGAACACCCAGCAAATGTAACGATATACCGTTTTGTTCGCCGGAGTTCTTGAAAATTCTACCGAAAACTTCACTGTAAAAAATCGACACGTTACAGCCAAGTGGATTCCACTTACTTCTGTGCTAATAGATGAAACATTTCATATCTACGTGGAATACACTTGCGTATCAGTTCACAGCACAAAATCAAGTGTATTACATTTCGGTTTGCCATGTCATGCATACCAAAATCAATCATTTTACACTCAGATTTAAATGCAAACATGTTGAAATATAGTGGATTCCAATAAAAATCGATATGGGTCGACATAATAGAATGATTAGATTCGTTTATTGGCATTCATATGTAAAAAGCATTAGGGATTAGCGTGCGATTTATTTTCAGTGTTGTAAAACATTTAAGAATTTATCAGCAGTTGAGTTCTCGGCAATAAAATCTAAGTGTGTAGCGTATTTCAAACGTATTAAGCTGCTCCAAACCACTACACTTATGAAGTATCAACTAGTGTTCCGCAGGCTGATATCGTTGGAGTAGTGCAGCCAGCAATCAATATCGATAAGTTGGATACTGACTAAGTGAATGAAA
The DNA here is from genome assembly GCF_029784165.1 of Wyeomyia smithii. Classification (NCBI taxonomy): domain Eukaryota; kingdom Metazoa; phylum Arthropoda; class Insecta; order Diptera; family Culicidae; genus Wyeomyia; species Wyeomyia smithii. The sequence goes on along the minus strand of NC_073696.1, from coordinate 181,675,102 downwards.
ATATTAACTGGTCGATGCAATTTCATGATGAATTTCACACTTTTTTGTGCGAAGTCAGAACAATTGTTGTGGCAATTGAGGTGACACATTTGTTGGTTGATGCCAGCGTTGTGAAGCGAACCAGAAGCAAAACCTTTCTCCTCCTTTCTACTTGAGAACGAGACATATGCTATGCTTCTCAAGTCTTTTTCACACACGCTTTTGTCCCTCCGCAGCTATCGCAATGTATCCTGAAACAATTGTGTTCGGATGGTTGTGCACACGAGAAGGGTAGTACATGCGAGTAGGAGAGTAGGCGTGAGTGTGTACTTATGATCTCGAGAGAGAATGCGAGCACGGAAGACAGCGAGTAAGAACGAGAAATAGCTTGAATGGAAAATATTCCAGTGTGTGATATCGGTAGCAACGAGAACCTCACTTGAGGTGTTGCTTGCTGTTTATGAATGAGACTAACAACACTTGAACTTTTGCGTGACTAACTTGGAATGTCAACCCAACAAACAATTCGGTTTAGTAACTACTTTTTAAGCTTTAGTCCAGCCGAAATACACTCAATAATTACCTGCTAAACTGTAAATCAACTAAATTGTTTGTTGGGAAACATCTAACGAGTTCTCTTCGCGTTTATTCAGTTTACATGGTTTTTACTTTTTAACATAATCGGATGAATCAATTACTCCAAGTAGAAATCAATGTATTAATTGAAGTCTTCATCAAAACAATATTAATTAACTGACGATCATGGTGTCTAAGTTATGTGGTCTCGTATCAGTGTTTAGGTTTAAGTGGAAAACATAAAGCAATGTAATATAACGATGAAAAAAAAATCCTGAAAAGCATAGGTTTGAATAGAACCTGAGATATTTATGACAATAATATGAAAACGTAACCCGTGTCAGCGTAGGTTAGCATATCATATATATATGGGATAAATCTAACTTTTCAGTGTTACACTTTAGAGAAATGGTGTTTTCGACAAAATGGTACATAACGTCACAAAAAAACTTTGCTGGAGACTTTTTTCTTCTAATTTCTCTTGTTTATCCCCAACCTTTTGATATCAGACTAGTCCTTGAAATTTGATTTTTTTTTAATATCTGAAAAACTGTACCATTCAAACGGGAACTTATTCAGCATGTTTTTGCACATAATCGAAATACATAACTTTATGAAGGTCACAAAAAAAAGCTTGTACAAAGACCTAGTTATTGCCAAAAAACAATAAAAGTAGGTCATTTTTTGTACATCGCTATATCACATTTAAGTAAAAACTAGAAGGCGAATTCTTCATCATTATCATTATTACTCAACGAAATCGGTTGAAACGTTTGTCCCTTCCAGTAACTTCATTGCCTGATACGCAAATAAAATAGACATATATTTTATACTTTTATGGCAATAACTTGATCTACAAGTGACGTTTTGACAGTGTTGTAATCGTACGTTTCAGTCTCAAGTTATAGCGCGCCAAATATGTAGTCCACTAAGCAATAAATTCGTCATGTTTAACGTTTTAACTACCTGAGAGGTAAAAATGCAACGAAGGCCACCGAAAAAAATTGTGAAGTTTATGGGCCCGATACTGTAACGATTCGCACAGCACAGCGTTGGTTTGATCGATTTCGTTCTGGTGTAGTGGCTTTCGAAGATTCTGGTTCTGGTAGGCCAATCGTCATAGAAACCGAAAAAGTCGTGGAAAACATCCAATGCCGGTCTACATGTGAGCATTCGCTCGATTGGCCGGGAACTGGGTATAGGCCATAAAACTGTTTGGAACCATTAGCAGAAGATTGGATCCCAAAAAAAGGCTGGTGCCACACGAGTTGACGCAAAAAACCTGTTAGACCGAATCAACGCCTGCGATGCACTGCTGAAACGGAACGAACTCGACCCATTTTTGAAGCGGACGAAAAGTGGATCACGTACGACAACCTCAAGCGAACAAAATCGTGGTCGAAGTGCGGTGAACCAGCCCAAACCATCGCCAAGCCCGGATTGACGGCCAGGAAGGTTTGGCTGTGTGTTCGGTGGAATTGGAAGGGAATCATCCACTATGAGCTGCTCAACTATGGCCAGACCCCCAATTCGATTCTCTATTGTGAGCAGCTCGACCGTTTGAAGCAGGCGATTGACCATAAGCGGCCAGAATTGGTCAATAAGAATGGTGTTGTTTTCCACCAGGATAACGCTCGTCCTCACACATCTTTGATGACCAGCCAGAAGCTACGGGAGCTCGGATGGGATGTTCTATCGCACCCACCGTATAGTCCGGACCTGGCACCGAGTGATTACCATCTGTTCCGGTCCATGCAACACACTCTTGGTGATACTAAGTTGGCCTCAAAAGAGGCTTGCGAAAACTGGCTGTCGGAGTTTTTGCAAATAAGGAGGGGGATTTTATAAAGGGAGAATAATGAAGTTGCCTTCTAAACGGCAACAAGTTTGCGAACAAAATGGCGCGTGTTTGACCTTAATCGGATAATTCTAAGTATGTTAAATATAGCGTCAAATTTCGATCAGTAATACGACATTTCTTTTTCCCCAACTCATATCTCCAAAACAAGAAGAGTTAGAAGAAAAGTGAGATAGAGAGTTATAGACAATTGTAACTTCCCTAAAATCACCATTTCTATAAAGTGCAAAACTGAAAAGTTATATTTGGCCGTATCACAAGCGGGGGAGACCCGAACTAAAACTTTTTGTCATTCTTCAAGGTTTTCATATACTAAATATCTTCTGGAGAAAGAATGCCGATAAAACCAGTATTTGGCAAGCAAATAAAAAAATCCAGAATTTGAGACATTTTTGGCAACAACTTGATCTGTGTAGAAGCCATTAGATTTAGGTCTTCTACAAAGTTGTGTGTTTCAATAATATACAAATATATACTAAACATTGTTGCCTTCTTAATGCGACAATTTTTTAGATATTAAAAAAACGAATTTCAGGGACAGGTATATCTTAAAAACGAGAAAAGTTATAAGAAAAACCTAAATTAATCCACCTAGCGGTCAGACTCAGCCTTTTTCATTCAAACTTATTATTTGTAAAAATAGATTTACATGAATGCTTAAATTCAAAAAGGTATATTCACTCTTTGGGTTCTATAATATTGATGTTGTAATTGAAGTATAAAATATGAAATTCGACGTAATGTTAGTGCTTAAGAAATAGCGCAATATAAGAAATGACTCTTAATTTCGAACATTTTAATCACGAGCGATACCGGGAACGTTCAAATAGTACGATACCACATTTAAATCATGTTGAGGCCATATATATTGATCAAAGCAGCTATAGTGTTGAATAGTCTTTGAATTTCTTTTCTTTACAAAACTTTTGAACAGTATATCAAATTTTTATGAAGTTTGTTATTTGTAAGTTTGAGAGCTGACTTGTTTGTATGACACTAGTTATGTTCAAATAAGTCGTGTAATACTTGAGATAATAGACTTTCGTTGTTTTACAAATTAAAACATAACGGTTGCTTAAGTTTGATTACAATCAAATGAAAAGGGAGCGTATGAGGGAGCCAAACTTTGAAACCACGTGTTTAATCATCATTCATCAGTTAACCCTTAACTATCCCGTTCATTCGATATCAATATTGTTCAAATCTTTTGTGTAGTTTCTAAGATAATGAAGTTTAGTGATTTTCACGTTTCTATACATTACAGACGAAGTTACATTCCGATTACAGCAAAATTCAATAGGGCGTAATGAGGCAGCCAGACCTTTCATTTGATACTAGTTCTGTGGAAATCGGGTCAACCATCCTTGAGAAAAGTGAGTGACAAGACTTTCCATATGACACTGATTTTATGAAAATCGGTCCAGCCATCTCTGTGAAACATGAGTGAGATTAAACAGTCTCCAGAACACGTTTCTTTCTGTAACTTCTGAACCATATGTTCAATCTTCATAAAATTCAAAAGTTAAGGGTTTTTAGGTAGCCCGTTCATTTGAAACCAATTTTGTTTAAATCGGTTGTGTAGTTTCTGAGATATTGATGTTTCGTGATTTTTACATTTTGATACATAACCTCTAAACTAGAAATCAGATTACATTAAAATTCAATAGGGTCTTATAGGGCAACTAGACCTTTCATTTGCAATTGATTTCATAGAAATCGATTCAGCCATCTCTGAGAAAATCGAGTGAGATTGGGAGAGCGTTACACACACACACATGCAGAAAATGCTCAGCTCGTCGAACTGAGTCGAGTGGTATACGACATACGGCCCTTTTGAGCACTTTTATACCTTTAGCTTTTGCAGTGATTGCTATACCTTTCTAGGAAAAAGTCAAAAAGTGAAATGATGGAAATGACTTTTAATTTCGACTTCAATCCCGAGCAAGACCGCAAACATTGAAATAGTACAATATTAAATTTAAATGATGTTGAGGCCACATATTTTGATGTTGGCTATAGTTTTAAACAGTCTGCGGGTTTCGTTTCTTTCTATAACTTTCAAACCACATGTTTAAACATTATGAAATTCATTGTTGAAGGGTTTGAGAGCCCATTTTTTTGAACTTGTTCATAGCTTCTGAGATATAAGAGCGTTTTTCACATTCTGACGCAGCGCCAGGACTAAAAGTCGATTACAATGAAATTCAATAGCAACCTAAGTGGCAAATAGACCCTTCATTTGACACCAAGATAGAAAGAATCGGTCAGACCATCTCTGAGAAAAGTGAGTGCGAAAGAAAGGTGCAGAAAGTCAATATGTTTACTTTCATTATGTGATTTCACATTTTTATGAACAACGGACACAGTTACAATCCGATTGCAATGAAATTCAATAGCAACCTATGGGGCAACTAGACTTTTCATTTGACACTAATTTTGTGAAAATCGGTTCAGCCATCACTGAGAAAAATGAGTGAGTTTAAACAACCTCAGGATAACTTTTCTTTACATAACTTTTGAACCATATCACATAGGGGTATTTCAGGTGAAAAGTTGGAAAAAATTATTTTCATGCGTAAATACGCTAAAGTTTTTATTTATAGCAGTTTGTCAGTTTTGTCTTCAATATGTCTTTAATATGAATAAAATAATCAAGCTATAAATAATATCTACCTATCAGTGATACATAACTTTTCTCATACAACGTGGTAGGTTCCTTGTAAGGAATATTGCGGCGAGTGATTTCGGGCCACATTTGGTGAAAAAAACTTTTCTAGACATATGACGTTAATCCACTAAGAGTTAATCCACTTTTGAATTTCTTGAATACTTTTCTTTAAAATAACTCTAACTCTGAATGTATTCCACTTTTATTGTTTTTACTTGAAAAGGGAGAAATACAATCTAGATACTATCTTTGCATATTCGAGTATATATAAAAAAAATAACATTTTGGAATTAAAATTGTTTAAAGGTAGTGCTATTTTAAGCGTATTTTGATGTTTTTCACACTATAAAACGTGATGAACATTATTGTTTTTTAATTAAATTAAAAGGTTTAATCAGATCAAATCAATGAAATCGCTCTGCAGTTCGTCTTTCGATGCAAACTCTTTCCATGCTTTAGTTTTAAAGATTGCAATTTAAATGAAGCTAGTTTAGTAGAGAATTTAAGGAAAAAAGTTCACAGACATTTTCAAATAAATCTAATTGTTTGGTGGAAAATGAGAAATTTAAAACAGTAATATTTCTGGTTATATCATGAGATTGATTTTTAAAATTTTATGAGGAACACGATGAAACTATCAAGTTTAAAATAGAATTGGCTTCAATTGCAAATTTAGTAAAAAAAAAAAAAATAATACATCTAGCAACACTTTCGGTCAAAAGTTATATTTTATCTGCATTCCTTTTGCTATTTTATTCGAAAATCACCTATCAGTATTTTTCGGACGTTTTACGTCTACAAATTGCAAGAAAAAGGGGTTTTGAACTGTTTTTTAGTTAATTCGCATGAATTTACCCATATATTGACAGGAATAAAATCATGATATTTCATAAATGCGCAGGCATGCGCAACTTTTTTTTCTGTACGTGTTTCAGGAAACTCATACCTTCCTTAAAATGAGATTGTTTCTGCGTAGAAACGTCCAGAACATTGAAAAAAATAATTTTGAAGCTTAATGCGGAGGGCAAATTTTCCAAAATCTTCAATGTAAAATATATAGTCATAAATAAAACATCAAACCATCCATCTGAAATGTCAAAACTTATTGCATACCATTCATTTGACTATCGATATTTGTAACAGGCAAAATATCCTAATTACTAATATTCGAAAATGTCTCCGGAAAAATCAATAAATTACGTCTCGAAAATCTATTTCGCTTTTAGTTTGTATTTTGACAGCTTTAATGGAGCAAAAACAAATCAAATTATAGTAAAAAAGTTGTCACGGGATACCCCCACTATCTACGAATCTGGTGGAGTTGACTATGGGGGTTCAATAATAATTTTGATTTTTGCAATTTATTCCAACTTTTGACCTCAAATACCCCTATGTGCATATGTTCAATCATAACGAAATTCAAAAGTTAAGGGTTCTGGGGACAGCCAAATCATTTGAAACCAGTTTTATTGAAATTGGTTGTGTGGTTTCTGAGATATTGATGTTTCGTGATTTTTACATTTTGATTCATAACCTCTAAACTAAAAATCCGATTACAATAAAATTTAATAGCAACCTATGGCGCAACTAGACCTTTAATTTGCAATTAATTTTATGAAAATCGGTCCAGCCATCTCTGAGAAAAGTGAGTGAGAAAAAAAGTTGCACATACACACACACATACACACATACACACATACATACATACATACAGAAAATGCTCAGTTCGTCGAAAGAAGTCGAGTGGTATATGACATTCGGCCATTGGGACCACTTTTATACCTTCGGTTTTTCCAGTGATTGCTATATAAGGTATATACCTTTGGTTTTTCCAGTGATTGCTATACCTTTCTAGGAGAAAGGCAAAAAGGTCACGATTTCGAGCTTTCAAACCAGTGTGAAATGTTTCTATAGGCTAAATATGTCGTTTTGTGCTATTGGTATTTTTGAAGTAGAATACTTCTCTCAGGAAGTTCGGCTACATAGGGATGTGAAATGAAAATCTAAAACTGAATAAAGTGAGAAACATGTCCAATTTCGAATGCTAATAAATCGGTTAGTTTTCGATGGATTTCCTTCGTTTTTGCAGCAATCGATTAGAAAATCTTCTAAGATTCCTACCAAATGCATGAAATTGCAATTTTATCATTCGAACTATTGTACTATTGAAAATTCTTAAGCCTTGTCAAAACACAAAATTCGACCTCTGATTGGTCGTTATACCGCGCTTTCCCAAGCACGGTCGGCAGAGTTATGGTCCTAGTAAATTGGGAATGCATCATTTGGCCTATATAAGAGCTTCATCAGATAATAAACAGACATTTCATCGGATATTAAATTGAACAACTGAAATTTGAAGAACACAAATGAATATCTGAAGAGTTAATATTTTCTCGTTTTGCGCTATAATCCAAAGTTAATTATCTTCATCTACATACATACTCTGACTATTATTACGTGTTTGCGTCGCTTAGTGTTTGGCTACGGTCATGCAGAACGCAAATAACGGCGCGATGCGATTCGGCAAGACGAAATGTGTTGAAATGTATAGCTCTACTTCGCCTTAGAAAGAGCTGTACATTTCACCACGGTAAGGCGAATCACATCGCGCCGGCATTCGCGTTCTGCACAACCGTAGCTTTTGTTCCGTTCCTGTTTAATGATGTCGTATCAAATGTGCATTTTACAATTCGGCAGCACTTCAACTTCTCATTTGCACAAAATTTGAAAATATTCAATGAACTTCATTCAAAATATCAAACAAAAAGAAATTACAATACTGCCAATGAACGGTCAACGTTTATTTACTAGAAAAAATGACTGACACGCAAGCAGCCGGGTTATCTTTCTTGTAAAAGTATTCTACTTCAACCTTGCGGTCGTGGCTTTGCATACAACCTTCCTGTGATTTTTTTTTTTTTTTTTGAATCGAGACTAATTTGTGGCTTATGTAGAAAAGCTTCGATAATTACAAATATTTTTAGATTCAGAACGATTTGTTTGATCAGTGTGACGTTTTCGACAAAGTTGTAAATTTGTCCTTCTCGGAAGTATACACCGTAAGACAAAAATATGTGATAAAAAACTGAAAAACATATATTAATTTTTTTTTTGCGAAAACTAAACCATGCTAGCCAAACATTGATAATTGACTGAACGTGGAGAAATAGACATAATATATTATTTTCCAAAAAAAATAAGTTTTTTGTTGCAGTATATATTATTTTTGAAAGGACAGAATTGTTATCTTTAACTTGTCCGAAGACACTAGGTATATGAATCAAACAAGTCGTTTTGGCTCTAGAAATATTTTTGTCTTTAATAGGCACTCGGCTCAGTCAATTCGATTCATAAGTTCTTTGTGCTAGTTAATAGGAAATCGAGATTTCGGAGTGTGTTGCATTCCGTGAATATTTTGCAAGTGATGTATTAATTCCATTTTAACGGAATGAAGCTAACATCGTCAAGTCAGTTTTACATAGCCCAAACATTTCTCCAACAAATATTATATCAAACGCAAATTTGATGTAGGGTATCGGCTCTATTATCGTCAAGTTTTACCTTATCGTCTGGAGGGTAAATGATGTCCAAGATCGTTAATTTCTCGCATGATGGTTCTTCATAATGCAGAGTACCTCTCTGCAAAATATTAGTTCTCGATGACTTCATTAACCCCCCGGACGATAGTAGGTAAAACCCGACGATAATAGAGCCGATATCCTATATGCAGTATTTATTTAAAAATGTGCTGTTAGCTTGATACTGACAATATGTTTCCTCAATTTCATTACAGCGGATAGTTCTTTTCTGCTAGCAAATGCTCAAATTGTGGATTTTCCGATTGTCTACTGCAATGAGGCTTTCTGCAAGATTAGCGGTTACAACCGGGCGGAGGTTATGCAGAAATCGTGCAGGTGAAGTATTCTAGCCCACGGATGGTGGGAATTCCCATTAATGTTTATTGTTTCATTATTCCCTATGCCAGGTGTGGTTTCATGTACGGGGAGCTGACGGAAAAGGAAACGGTAGCCCGGGTGGAGTATTCCCTGGAACATCAGCAGCATGATCAGTTTGAAGTTTTGCTCTACAAAAAGAACAGTAAGTATACATAAAGTAGCAGCTTTTATATTTGTAAAAGTTTTGTGGAGGCGCCTTATACCTGAACAAAAGGATTGTATGAACGTTCGGTTTCGAGTTCATAATTAAATGAATAATTGATTGCACTTTGTGCTCATCTTCAAAAAACAATTAATCAATTTGCTACACACCGTTACTTACTGGAATAGCTGGTTCGCATCAGTTCAGTATGTTGTGTTTTTGTCAATTGAAATGTAATGGTCATATTCAATTATTTTTTTTTTATTCACTTCGATGTGGTCGAGACCTCGAAATAATTCATTCTGGATTCATAAATCTTGCTTTTTTTATCACAAAATTTATTCGACACGGCACAATACAAAAAAAAGTTTAACGGTTCCATTTAAACCAAGTGTCTTAATTTGAAAGGTATTTTTAAAAACTAAAAGCAAATTTTTTATCTTCGCTGCCGACAACGAGCAGAATTTAATTCCAGAATTAAAACTAACATGTTTGTTTTAATTGCTGGTTCGTTGTTTGTTAAGTATCTGGGAAGGCTTGTATTTCTCGGGCCCTGTCGGATTCGTGCGGGGTTTGGTTGCTGGTTCCAAATCCGAGGTCTAGGTGTGTTCTTGCCGTTTTGTTGGATGTAGGCGGAAGGGAATGGAACTAGAGTGGGGCATGAATGGATTTTAAGAAAACGTATATAAGGGACAGGAACACCCGGCTGTCTACCTCCGGCCTGAAGGGACACGGTGATCCCACAGACCGTTATTATAAAAAAAATGCACCAAAGAATCTGAGTACACCATTCGATTCGTTATGACGTCCAGAATCTCTGGTCAAAATTTCAAAATCATCGTACGGTACAGTTTTGAGTAATGCCCTTTTGAAGGTCGTAAAGTACAAAAAAGGGATATTAAAACGACGAAATACTCAATGTAAAGCAGGTTTTTCACCACAATTTTATGAAACAACTTCCAAAATAGTTTCTACACATTCCAAGTATTATATTTCAAGACATTTACAATTGGTGGAAAGATTTATTTGAAAATCCCACAGTGCACAGTCGTCTAAATTCGAAAAATCTTGATCTTTTTAGATTTGACTATAAAAAATTGATTTTATGGACTCAATGTTTTCAGCAAAATTGTTTCATAAAACAAGGCCTTACTTTTGGCGTTTTTGGTTTTTCGATTAATCCACCTAACCTTAAAATCAGTTTTTTGTTTATATTTTCGTCTGTAATGACCAAAACAATGCAAAATGTTCTAAGAATTTATGCATTCAACTAAGTTTTCCTCATAAATTTATGAAATTTATTGTTTTGACTCTCACAGAAAAAATTATAGAGAAAAAACTGATTTTAAGGAGGGGTGTTCTACAAAAAACTCTATTTTGTCGTGTTCAACGTACATATAGGACATCGAAGTATTCAGCAATTGTTTTTCTTCTAAAATTTTTCCACAACTTTGCTGAAGAAAGTAATCCGGTATATTGAAAATTAGCAAAAATATTTTTTTATCCAACTGTTAGGTGGATTGATCGAAAAACTAAAAACGCCAAAAGTAAGGCCTTGTTCTATGAAACAATTTTGCTGAAGACATTGAGTCCATAAAATCAATTTTTCATAGTCAAATCCAAAACGATCACGATTTTTCGAATTAAGACCACTGTGCACTGTGGGATTTTCAAATAAATCTTTCTACAATTGTAAATGTCTTGAAATATAATACTTGGAATGTGCAGAAACCATTTTGGAAGTTGTTTCATAAAATTGTGGTGAAAAACGTGCTTTACATTGAGTATTTCGTCGTTTTAATATCCCTTTCGATGATTTTGAAATTTTGACCAGAGATTCTGGACGTCATAACGAATCGAATGGTGTACTCAGATTCTTTGGTGCATTTTTTTATAATAACGGTCTGTGGGAGCACCGTGGGGAAGCTAATAATTTAGACCTGGCGTCACAGTGTACAGGGCACGGCCAAACAACATACGTCGTGTTAACCTTCACCACAGGCACAGATACGACTTTCTCCGAACTCAATACGACGGAGATGCGCGTCAAACCTATAGTGGTTGGACATAAACCGAGACTTCACGCAAATGAAATCTCGACTTACATACCTTACATACCTTGGGTATAATGAAATGTAACCACCTTCCCAGTTTCCCTCTGGTCAAAGAATTTTGCCAATTGATGATCGTATTCTGACGTACGAGTGCATACAATTCATTAAAAGCAGTTGGTCTTTCATAAATTTCACCGTTTGTTGCGCCCACCTTAGCTAAACAGTCCGCCTTCTAATTGCCCGGTATCGAACAGTGAGAAGGGACCCACACTAAGGTAATCTTAAATAATTTTTTTGGATAAAGCACTCAAATGTTCCCGTATTTTCCCAAGGAAATACGGAGAGTGCTTAACATCCTTCATCGATCGGAGAGCCTCAATGTAACTGAGACTGTCCGTAAAGATGAAATAATGGTCCGTGGGCATTTTTTCGATAATCCCTAGGGTGTGCTGAATTGCAGCTAATTCTGCGAAGTAAACAGAAGCAGGATTATCGAGCTTATGGGAGGCGGTTAAATTGTTATTGAAGATACCGAAGCCAGTAGACCCATCGAGAAGTGATCCGTCAGTGTAGAACATATTGTCGCAGTTGATGTTTCGATATTAATTGGAAAAAAAATTGGGGATCTGTCGCACGTGTAAATAAACTCGAAAAACATAGTAGAATCAGAAGTTTTTGATAAGTTGACACGATTTGGAATATTCGACGAAGGGTTAATATTTTGAGACATAAGATAGAAATATAATGTCATAAAACGGGTTTGAGAGTTAAGTTTGATTACCCTTTCAAAGTTTTCAATCACTGAACGGTTCAAGACCTCACATTTGGTAAAACTTCAGCTAAGACCACCAAACTCATTCATCATCGACTGCATGCAACCTAAGGCGATACGCAAACGACGATATTGTATTCTCTCCAGTTTTTTTCAAATGTGTGTGTGCTACGCAGCGAAAGCAGAAACACCCGTACTCAATTACAGACAATATTGTTGTTTTGCAAAGCCTTATAAGGTCTCCTGGGTGGGCTCCCCACCATGATCTGGTTATTGTATGAAAAATAAATTTCTTTTTGAGCTAGAAGGTTGTTTGAAGAAAATGCTCTCTTCGTTGGCATTTTTTCATCAGATACCTAATTTGACAACCCCAGGTGCCTTTAGAGTCGAACTAGAAAAAAAAACAAGAAAAAAAATTAAAACTGGAGAGAATCCTTGTCGATTTCTTACCTCTTTACCTTGTATTGTCATTTGACATGTGACAACTTAATGCCTGCAATCGAGAGGAGAACAGAAAAAAAAACACTTTTTAATACCTAGAAGTACTCCTCCAAATGGGGTATCTCGATTAAGGCGGATAATATAAATATCATGGACGTTAATATCAATATTCGAAGTAAGCCAAGTTTCACAGAGAGAAAATGCATCGCATTTGTTTTTATTTATCAAAACTTCAAATGAATCAATTTTTGGTAAAATACTTCTACATTTCCTCTGTAAGACAGAGATGGGAACTTCTTCTGTGACTTTAGATTTCCAAGTCTAGAAGGAGTTTGCTTCGGTTTTTCCTCAGCACTTTTTGTTTTGGTTGTACCATTCATTCCACTTTGCGAATTCTCAGGACCTTTTCTGGAAAGTTTAGGAGAGGAAATATTTTCCGTCTTTCTCGATTCCCCAGAATTGGCATAAGATGTTCCCGCTGGTAGATCGTCAGAATCGGTTTCATCAGAGGACAACAGCTCGAAGAGGTTTGATGTTATGCTAGAAGTGGTCATGGTCTTCCTAAGTATCTCAGTGTAAAACATTTAGAACGCTCCTTAAGAGAGCGCTTGATTTTATTTCTGCGCTGCATGTAAACCGGGCAGCTCATGTAGATTTTACTTACTTTACTTTACTTTACTTTGTTGGCTAACGGACCGTTCACCGGTCTATGGCCGAACGAATTAGAGATGTTCAGCTTCTTCTGTCTTGGGCAGCCGTTCTCCAGTCTCCTCGTACACCAGCAGATCGTGCATCTTCTTCCACCGCGCACATCCACCCCGTGCGAGGCCTACCACGGAGTCGACGGCCTCTTCCTGGTTCTCTACTGAAGATAGTTTTGGCGGCTCTCTCGTCAGCCATTCTGGCTACATGTCCAGCCCACTGAAGCCTGCCCCGTCGTATTACCTTCACTATATCAGCATGTTTGTATACCTGGTACAACCCGTGGTTCATGCGTCTGCGCCACACTCCATCTTATAGTTTACCGCCAAGTATCGATCGCAGAACTTAACGCTCTAAAACTCCGAGCACTCGTTGATCAGCTTCCTTCAGCGTCCATGCTTTATGTCCGTAACGGGCCACCAGGAGTATCAGCGTCCTATACAGCGCTAGTTTTGTGCGAGTTTGCAAACTACGGGACCTCAGCTGGTTACGTAGTCCGTAGAAGGTCCTGTTCGCAGCTGTAACTCGTCGTTTCACTTCACGGCTCATATCGTTGTCACATGTCACAAGTGTACCAAGATAAACGAATTCGTCAACCACTTCAATTCGTTCCCCATCTATCTCCACCTCAGCACCAACACCACGGGGACTCCCACGCTATCTGCCAGCTACCATGTACTTCATTTTGGCAGAGTTAATGACAAGTCCCAATCTCGTTGCTTCCCTCTTAAAAGGTACGATTTTGATCCCTCCAGCGTCATACGACTCAGCTTAATTAGTTTCGTAAGGAAACCGTAGCATGATCTCCCACAGCTCGTATGCCGTCCTGAAATTCACGAGTAGATGGTGAGTCGGTCGCAGGGTGAAGATTTGATCTGTCGTGGAACGCCCCTGTCGAAAACCACCCTGGTATTCGCCAACAAAGGATTCCGTTAACGGTCTTAATCTGAAGAACAGGATACGTGAGAGCACTTTATATGCGGAGTTGAGCAACGTAATGCCTCGATAGTTACCACAATCCAATCGGTGACCCTTCTTATAGATAGGGCATATGAGGCCTTCCAACCAGTCGTTCGGCATTTGTCCTTCCCAGCCGCCTTGCCGTTAGATCACTAATCGCCTTTTTCACCTCCTCCTGTGTTGGTGGCTCCACAGCTTGTTCGCCACTCATAATCGTCATCCTGTTCCTGTTCTGCTCATCCAGCTCCTCACCGTTCAATAGCGCCTGAAAATGCTCCTTCCACCTGGCTGCAACCGTCGGTTTATCAGTAAGTAGGTTGCCGTCCTTCTCATTACACATGACCGGCACAGGAAAATTCCTGCTTCTGACTCTGTTGACAGTTCTATAGAATCTTCGCACGTCGTTTTGAGCATAGCTGTCCTCTGCGCTGGAGAGCACCTGCTCTTCGTATTCACGATTCTTCCGACGGTGGGTTTTATTTTCGGCAGCTCTTGCCCCCCTGTACCTCTCTCTGTTCTGACGCGTAGCCGCAGTGAGCATGCGGCACGTTTCTTCTCATCTGTCGCTCTTTGGTACTCGACATCGAACCAGCCATTAGGCTGTCTTACACACGTCGTACCTACCATCTCTCTCGCAGTCGTTTCAATGGCGCCGTGGATACTGCTCCACAGCCCATTTATGTCTTCCACTGTTTCCTCCTGCTGTTCTGCGATCCGTTAATCCAGCTCTCTGGCGTATTCTGCTGCCTCGCCATCAGGTTTCAACCGCTGAATGTAGAAACGCGTCGTCCTCTCTGTGCGAGATTTCAGCACGTTCGACAACCGTGCGCGGATTTTACAAACGACGAGATAATGGTCAAAATCAATGTTTGGTCCCCGAAAAGACCTAACATCAGTAACATCCGAAACGCGACCGTCAATCAGCATGTGATCGATTTGTGAGCAGGATTCTTCATTTGGACCTCCAGGTGTGTTTCTGAATATTTGAACGTGGAAAATAGGTGCTACATATGGCCATTCTTCTGGCCGCGGCGAAGTGTATCAGCCTCAGGCCGTTTTCATTGGTTTACGAGTGGAGGCTATGCCTTCTAATGACCGGAAGGAAGAATTCCTCCTTCCCAACCTGTGCGTTTGCGTCTCCGACGACGACTTTTACATCGTGTTTTGGGCACTCGTCATAGATTCGCTCAAGCTTATCATAAAACTCATCTTTGACTTCATCGGATTTATCGTTTGTCGGTGCGTAGGTGTTGATTAAACTGTAGTTGTAGAATTTGCCTTTAATCCTCAACACGCATATACGGTCATCTACGGGCCTCCACCGGATGACTCTTGTTTTCTCTTGATTTTCCCAGCACTACGAAACCGATGCCCAGTTCCGCTGCTTTGCCGCCACTGTAGTGGATGTGGTACTTGAAAGAAGTATGTGCAATTGGGTCTACTACACGGAATTTCCTTTCGCCGGAATTTGGCCACCAAACCTCCTGAATCGCTGCGATTTCGACTCTCTGCCGCTGTAGTTCTCGAGCAAGCAAGCCAGCCCGCGCCGGTTCATTGAGAGATCGGACGTTCCTAGTACCCAATTTCCAATCGTTTACCTTAATCTTTTTCCGTGTTCGTAGCCTAGGTCTTTGCTGATTGATCCGTTCCGTTTTCTAATTTCGTTGTTCGTGGTTGAAGAAAGGTTACGGTATGCTACCTTACCAGGGTCGCGATACCTACATCCTGCTGATGGGGCTGCCATCTTAGGTGTTGCTGGCGGGATACAGCATTCCATAATTCAGCCGACCGCTCCATGTCAGATGCTGTTGTACGCCGCCTCTTATATGGGGATACAGCCGCCTTCTTACCCCCTTCCAAGTCAGCATACGACCATAGTTTCCACCGGGAATTGGTTACCTGATCTCCGTTAAGGTTACTCGTATCCCGGTCGGCACCACGTGGAGGTTGGGATAGGAGTTGCTGGACAGAGGTGAATGGCCACATTAGGGTCTCAAGTTACACGTGTCCAGTCATTTGCCAATTTTACGAACCACAGGCAAACGAACCCGGTTCTTCGAGACATGGCTAGGGAGTGCAGATCCGGCAAATGTAACACGAAACGAATCCTTTTACCGCAGACGAGCGACATAAACCGCAATTGCTTACAATCTAATATCTTCGCCTGGGTAACACTATTTTTGAAGCAACCAATACCGCTTTCCAGAATACATTCGACAGACAGACTCGAATCGGTTATTACACCGTCGATCTCCACGTCTCGTGCGGGTATATAGAGACGAAACTTGCGTTTGATGAGCTCGGAGCAAGCTATACCATAGCCCTGTTCCAGGTCATTGTCCACGTCACGGAGCTTGTTAGTTCTGACCTTTGAAATTTCGGTCTTTAGCCGGAAATAGACGACAAAGTTGCTTTTAGCTTCGTATGGGTAAAGCCTAGGGCTAGGGGTGGTTGCATCAGCGACTTGGAGGAATTGAGCGGGATAGACATGAGCGGAAGGGTTCGAAAATGGGGGAACGAAGGTTAAGGGATCTACATCCATTGCGCTGAGCTAGCGCTCTACTACGAGAGACACCAATCACGTCATAGGGTAACGGGGGTATTTTGGCCAGCTTTGGGAAGTGTTCGCACGGTTCATTAAAAACAAACACAATTTTTCAACATAAATACCTACTCTATTATACCATTGTTAAAAGCTAAGTGTCTATTTTAAAATACACCGTTCAACAATGCAATATATTGAAAAATATCCTAGAATTATCAAAATTTCTACGAAGTAATAAAACATAATTTGGTCCACCAAATTTTTACTTTGGCCCACCTTTATATCTACAGACGTGTATGGAAATAGTTCGGACTAATTATATTTAAGATGATCGTCGGCATTTTTACAGCAAAAATAGTGGGTTTGAGAAGAACATCCTTCTGCTGTGAATTTTTGTAAATTTTAGGCATCTAAAAATGAAATGATTTGGCTTATAGCGGTTTGACAGGCATTCTTATCTAATTTTATCTTGTTAAATGTGATAAATTAAGAAGTAATTACCTGTAAATTGTCATAAGCTGCTTCTTTGTTCACGAGAATCGGCCGAACGGTAATCAAAGAGATGTCAAAACTTGGCATGGCCAAAATATGTTTGCTTCAGAAAGAGGCAAACATATTTCGGCCATGCGTTTAACAACTTTTTCAACTTTTTCCAACATGTTAGAGTATACAAACTGTTTCTATGAGATTTTGTCAATGTTACTACAACAACGAACCGTTTCAAAAGCATACATATTTGTTACAATAGCTTCCGGACGTTGACTTGTATGCTACCACTTCCTCTTGACTTTGGGTTGACTCAGTCATGACTTTGAATATGTATGAACTAATTCCAAAATAACACTACCTAGACCCAGTTTTTCGCCGAAAATTAAAGTGTAGTATGATTCTTAGGTGTGTTATTCAATGTTGCATCAGATAAAATGCGTAAAATGTTACCGGGTGTGCCAAAATATGCATGTGGGCCAAAATACCCCAGTTACCCTACTCCTTCTTTTTCCTTCTTTGTGTCGAAATTCACGTCTACCGAAGCACAAAGTACACAACAGCCAAATCGTCGCACGCACCAGCAGGCAGTTACGATGCGAAACAGTTGCACAAAGGCACGCGACCTTGAATGGGGATTAATTCGGCTCGAACAAACCGGGACCGGGCAAACAATGTCAGCACTTGCTTACACGTATTACTTGTATCAGGTATATATTATCGGAGCGATCACCAAACACATCCGATACCGATGCGTGTTAGGTACAGAATGTGTTTTTTTTGACAATTCTTTTTTTTTTATTTCTTCTAATTGCATAGCTTGCTGTGTGTATGTCTTTGTCGAAAATAATCCAGATTCTTAAAAAGTGGGTTTTTCGAAAAGCTGTCAAATATGCTTTAAGTTAATTAATTGCATTCGTTGGATAACCGTTACAGCTTGCCGTCGCACTGATTTGTGCGCAATCAGAACGCAATATTTTTTAATTACAATTGTATAAAATAAGATATGTAGCAGGGGTGTGATTGTTTTTCAAGAACCAAGTTTTTTTTTATTTTATTCAGGGTCCAAACAATTCTAAACTTATTGGAAGTCGATTGGTTTTGTCTCCGCTTGGCGCATTGGATTTTTATGTTGTATAAAAATTTGTATAGGAAAACCTACTTTTTTGCATTTCCCCTTCTAGAGAACTCGGTAATACTTTATAAATGCACTACATTACGCTAAAGTATAGCACTTTCGATACTCAACCCAATTCCGGAAAGAAATCAGTTTCTACCTCAAAAAATGAACTTTAGACTATTATCAAAGATAACTAGAACAAGATACCTAACTTCCAAATTTTTCATAAATTTTGAACACGACCGATTCCTGACGGTTAGTGCTGCCATCTGATGACTTAAATTCTCATAAAATTGTCACTATGAGCAAAACCAATTTATCGTGCATAGTTCGTCATCGATCGTTGAGCTGTTCAAGATTGTATATGAAAAAAGTGTAGTAGTTTGGTCAGCTCGACGCTTAAGATAACATGCAGATTAATGATATTGTAATTTTTTGCACTAAATGCTATTGCCATATTTTTTGCACTTCAAAGTACGAAAGAAAAGTGTGAAGTTGACTGTCAGAGTGTGAGGTTATTTGAGGAATAATATTTAGTTTCAGGTCTCATTCTACCAAAACTCAAGTTTGATATGTCGCAAACCAGATTTCAGAATCATTGTGCATATGGTCAGGTTCACTGGGGCACCCGATTTTTGCTTTATTAACCTCGGCAAGAGTGAACAACTTGGCTATAGAGCGTGCTCATAGCGGTTATCAGAAAATTCTGATGGTACGCTTAATTTTAAATGACGCGCCGATAATTCTTGATTCTTCCGGAAAGTTTCATGTTTGAGAACTAAACATTCGTACACATTACTATCATTTTTCGGATGGCAGCACCGTAATGTCGTCCACATGGATACTGTAAAAAATTGTTTCACCTTTAAGCAGTCATGTCTTGCCTTGGCGTCAGTTGATTTTTTTCGTTAAGTATACATCATATTAACAGTGTACAAATTAGTTCGACTTTTGATCACCCGCAGCGACAATCATGTCCGATGAATTCTGCAAGAGTCAGGTATCTTGTTCTAGTCATCTTTGCTATTATGTTATTACTCATCAACTATGTACACAAATTGTATTGCATATTAAAGATCAACCATACTGAATAGTTTCATCGTGAAAATTTTCAAGTAGGTATAATTGTTAAACTTAAATCATAGTTTGAATGTTATAGGTGATTCCATATGGCATCACCCGCCGGGAATGGGTTAACAACTTTGCCGAAGATACTTAAAAGCTAGGATGGCCCTAAAAAGCGATAGTTGTTTAAATTTAAGTACATATGTCGAATTAAAAGCTGAAAATCGTTTTTTTCTGCCAACACTGTCAGTGTACCGGCGTCAGCAGAATTTCCATCAAAATTAACCTGTTGTATCGAGTTTATCCAACAATCTCTAACATCAAAAAACCTACCTTATACTCATGAAACGTACGGTTTAAACCATTTTAAGCTCTCTAGAATGGAAAATGCAAAAAAAGCAGGTTTGCCCATACAAATCTTCATACAAATTCGAAATGCAATGTGCTAAGCGAAGACAAAACCAAACGACTTCCGATAAATTTAGGATGGCTTGGGGTTCCAAATTGAACCAAATACTTGGTTCTGAATTTGTGACAGTCATGTTTCATTTTTTTCATATAACGACTCCCCACTCTAATATGTAGTCGTTTAGCGAAGAAAGGAATAAAGCGCTAGTACCGGAATAGAGTAGGTATTAATAGAATTTAGCGATATCCAAGCTGAACCTTTCTAGAAGCCTGTTTTTGCAAATATTTTGTTTGGCATTTCAATGAAACCTTAATGCGGTTAACGTTTCGACGGCCAAGGCTAGCAGTTTCGCTATCAAATTTGAAAATTCGCGGAATCCCCAATTCATTAACTCAAAATTAGCATCGCTAATTATTTAATAAGACGACACTGCCTTGATGTTATGGCTAAACATGTTATTGACCATGCCATTATTTTTAACGTAAATTTATTATTTTATAATATTGAATGCAACATTATCGTGTATAGCTAATAAGTATTCAACAAAACCAGTTATAAAACTGGATTAAATATTATGAAATCATTAAATTTCTTATTCTATTTCAGAAACTCCGCTATGGCTTCTACTACAGGTGGCGCCCATTCGAAACGAACGGGACCTGGTGGTACTATTCTTGCTCACATTCCGCGACATCACGGCCCTGAAGCAGCCGATCGACAGCGAAGATACGAAAGGAGGTAAGTTTAGCATAGTACTGCACTAGAATACCCTTTACGATAGTGAAGCAGTATCGTTACTACGTCCTCGAAAGGGTGGCCTATTGTGCCATTTCAACCGCCGGAAGCAGCTCATCCACGAGCTCTCCAACTATCGTCGAGGTTATATCTTTTGCCACCTGATTATCACTCCTCAACTATAACCTGACTTGAGTTTTATCAATATACTTCTCTGCTGCTTGGCTTCACTACTTTCTATCACTTTCATTATTACAGTTCTTGGTAAGTGATCTCCTGGGAGAGATATTTCTGTATAGTTATATATTTTCTTATTTCGCTATTACCTTCATTCTAGTTTATCAATCACTCGAGTTTAATACACAGCAATTGGCTACATCGCCATCATTCTTGCAGAGACCATTTACTAAATGATAAGGTTAAATTTCGCTTAAAGATAGATTGTTTGACTTCAAAGCTAGGGGATAAATAAGATGCAATCAAACGAAAATGTTTTATTATATTCCTGAACATGTCTAATTGAAAACACCCTTCAGAACTGCAATCACAGCTTTAACCGTCAAAGCTTCCATAAATCGTAACATAGTGGCTTTCACTACAAACATTGAGCATACCTAAAGGCAAACACCTGTGCAGTACATGGGATGCAAACCGTTGCCAATATTTCCAGCCAACAAGTATGCCATCCACATTATTGGATGTTTAATATTGAGAAGGATGACGTGATTGAGAGCTGTTGATGGTACCTGTTGAATTGAGAATACATTATCAAGATGGGGTAGAGGAAGATATTTTTGGTTTACCAATAAGGGGAGTTCTCCGCGTTATTGAAAAACTCTTAATAAAAGATTGGTTAACAATGTCACTGATTTGGGGTTTTAATTTGTGTTACAAAGGACGATATTTTTAACGGAAATGGGTCTCTTTCTCAGCCATAGATTGAAAATCGGAAGTGCGTACAACTTTCCATTGTCCTCTTTCTGTCGTCAATGATGAAGGCGGGACGCCTAAAAGACGATAAACAGCTGCCACTCACCGCCCGCACATCAATAGTTTGTTTATTTGCCACTGAAGCACGTGAAAGCATGATGATGGGAATAAAACAGCTTTAGGCTCTATCTTTCTTGCTATCTATATCACGGTCGGGATCAGCCGGCCCAATAAAAGCGTGATTTAAAGGTATGGTTTATAGTGTTCGCTGCTGCGAAGATTTCCTATGCAACCTGTTGAATCGTTTCGACGTTTTTGTGGTTGCAATCAGTATCAAAATCACTGTGGCTATTAAGGAAACTAGTATCCTAATATTGAAATATCCTGATACTTACAGAATAGTAAATGTCACAGTATGAAACTTTAGCCGTAAGACAAAAATCTCTCAAAAATTTGATTTTTTTGACGTAGAACTACGTTTTTCTTTAGCCTACCACATAGGAATGTAAATAGGAAAACTATTAACGAAAAGGGGACGAAATATGTCTCTTTTCAAATGCTTATAAATCGGTTTGTTTTCAACCGATTTCCTTCATTTTTGCAGCAATTGTTTGGAAAATTATACACGCATCCACCCGAATGTAGAAAATTGTTGATTGATTATGCAAACTATTGTACTATTGATAATTGTCAAGCCTTGTTTAAACGAAAATTACGTCCTCTGATTGGTCGCTATATGATTGCTATTTGGCCTATATAAGAGCCTGTTTCAGCCGAAGCCGCTCATAATAGTTCTGGACAGCGACAAGTTGTCAACAGCAGTCGTCCTTCCTTAGCAGCAGCACTAGCCCTGTGGTTGGTCACCACGTCTCAGGAGCAGCGCGGTTCTTCTCAGCGTGTGTCGCCAGACTGCCATTATTCCCCCGTTTTAGGGCAGCATGAAGATCGTCATCACCAAATCCAATTTTGAACAGCAAAATGCCTTTTTTCAAGGCAAATAAACAAGTCATTGAAAGTTAATAATTTTTGACAACGTGAGCAAGCATTCTGTGCGGATTCTAGCAGTTACATCTGTCGCGGCCGTCTAATTTACAGAAGGTGAAATAGCTTCCACAGTGCATGTTGTCCGTGTATCTTAATTCCCCCACTGTTGAGGCAGCACAAAGCAAGCATTAGTAGACTTTATGACTCAATAATGAAACACCTACAACAATGCATTTGTTAATAGTGTGCGTAGTTCTACGTCAGTTATGCGGTCGTGTCTTGGATACAACCTCCTACTTTTTTCTTTTCATCTAGTCATTTTACACTAAAAATAGGTGCAATTAATCTTAGGTTAGGCGTCGTACGCAAATTACACATGAAGGAGGGAGATTGAGCTTTTTTTACTCATTGTTACACAGGGGGGAGAGGGAGGGAGTTTTTCTGTGGGCCGTTACGTAATTAATTTGAAAAATTAAAATTGTTTTATTTTCAAATTAAAGCATATGTAGGAGGAGCAGCTTGTTTAGAGTTGCGTAGTTTCAGAAAGGCTCAAATTTCGTTTTTCTATTGATTTTGCCTCGATTCTCAATAAAATTGATAGAAAATTATGAGATATTACATGCTTACAAAAAGGGAAAGAAATAGAATTAATACGAACGTCGCTCAATTGCAGACGCCTTTGAATGTGAAAGGCAATTGTAATCTAACTTGGCAACAATCGGATTCGTTAGGTTTATTCAATCAGAAACTATTTTAAAGAAGAAATCTCACTATTGTATTTTAACGCAGCTTTTTGTTTCAGTAGAAAAAAAACTTGTAAAGTACTGCAGTAGAACCAGTAAAACCATGCTTCTCAATTTTGTTGAATATACTTTCGCTCAAAAAGAAGCACTCAGTTACAATGTTTCCAATAAATTTTCTTTCATCATCGATCTTTTTTCCTTTTTCTACAAAGGCCTGTCAAAATTCGCCAAACTTGCTCGATCTGTTACCCGGAGCCGTCAATTCAGTGCGCATTTGCCTACGCTAAAGGATCCTACAAAGCAATCTAATCTAGCTCATGTGAGTATTTACCACCATAATCATGTTTCGAAATGCCTTCGATGAAAAGCCAAACCCTAAGCCGAATATTGTTATGATCACACATCAAAGATTTATTAAAAACTCAATAGCAAGCTTCAATATTGATTGGTGGATACAATAAATTGCCAGCAATGGTGTTTTCCACATGCAACATATTAAACGTGAATACATGTCGATTATTCGCTCCGGTCGATAAAAGCTTTGTGTAAAATCACTTTGAACTTGGTTAATTATCACAATGTATATCCTTCAGGTCTGGCTCGGCTTTTATGTTCGCAAATAGGGTAAGGAACGGCTTAAGCAGCAGCGCCTATTTTAATCAGTCGAAGAAAACAGGCCTAGGACTTCTGCATTTCGATCAATATAGACTATTTCAATGACGGAAACGAAAATTTTGATTGTCTAGCTGTCTTACGAATATAAGAAATACCGTTAATTACAAAGAAATCTGTGAACAAAGATCATTTGAAACAAATCGACCTATATTGCAGCCATTCAGGAGCCACTTCGGGTGCTGAAGAAAAAACGCCTGCAAAACAGATGGAAACTGCTTAAAATAGGTTCGGGGTGATTGAAATAGTGTCCCTCGATTGGTAACTTTAATTGATTATTGTTGAAGTTTGCTAACTTAGTTTTACAATTTAAAAACGAATTCTGACAGACAAAACGATAGAGAACATATTGATATAATATTGTTTGAATTTCATCCAACACATTTCGAGTATTTCGTCTGAATACACAAGCGGTTCCTAAAGCTGCTTAGAATATGTTCCCTACCCTAACTCCACTTTCCTGACGCCAGTATCATGTTCAATTTACACGCCCAACTCGACGCGTCTGATTAGAAAATCTGCAAACGATGCTACTGCCGACGGCATAAACTATTCAGCTGTTATTATGCCCTGCTTCGTGCCACAATTTTAATTTTAAATGCTCTTTCATCCATACTAACATGCTTCCTCACACCATTTGTTTAATCTTCAGCGCGCTCCCCCTAACTATTCATCTGGTACAGTGTTGTACTAACCACACTGAATGTCCTCTTTTTTTCCTTCGCCACCAGATGATGTCATTAAGTGCCGATGTTATGCCACAATATCGCCAGGAAGCGCCAAAAACACCGCCGCATATTTTATTGCATTATTGTGCATTCAAAGCAATCTGGGACTGGGTGATATTGTGTTTAACGTTTTATACTGCAATTATGGTACGTATAAGTATGCTCAACACATATGTTGTAAATGCTTCCCTCTAGCTATTCATTACAAAATTGTAATTATTTTCATCCTTTGTTTTGCTATAACTTTATTTACAGGTACCATACAATGTAGCCTTCAAAAACAAAACATCCGAGGATGTGTCACTACTGGTAGTTGACTCGATAGTCGATGTTATATTTTTCATAGATATTGGTAAGTGCTACAGGTTACAGTTTATTTGCATTGATTTGGAACGCTGTGCTGGTTCCACATATTTGAATAATTTATGCCCCAGTCAACATCATATTGTAAATACACGAATGGGAGTTATCGTATTTATTTTAACGAACTCAAAACCGTATGCAATGCTAATTATCATGTGCAGAAGATAGTTTTATATCGCATATCATTCCGGAACCTGACTGATTTATGGCTTAGAATCGTAAGACAGTATGAAATAAATTGCTCTTAGTAGGATATTATCGTATATCGATACTTATATCAATGAATTGTATGTAGGGGAAAGTAGGTAAAGACGGACACCCTAAGGTTTAATCTAAATAATTACTTAGGTATTGCTATTTAGATCGCAGTAGTCATACAAATTGAGACTTAAAGTCATTTGTTTTCATAATCATTTTTGGTATTAGTGAACTTCCTCCAAGTTTTATGTGTTTTGGGTCTTCAAAATAAGACTACAAATTGCTGTTTTTTGACATGGTTGGGAAAGACGGACACTTGGGGTGGGTAAGATGGACACTACGAAGGTAAAGGTGGACACTCACAAAAAAGATGTAGTACGTTAAGTATTCTTTTGATTTATGTGTTAAGTGATGGCCATACATTACTCTACGTTATTAGAGTCCATCTATACATCACGTGAACAGTTTGAGAGGATGGGTTTCGATGAAGGCGAAAATTCTCCGCCTATATGGCCTGTTCTAACTGCTAAGTGATTAATATCTGCTGGTTTCTCTCGCAGGTGTACTTTGTGAACATCTGTAGTACACAACAGATGCTACATGTGAAAATTCTTGGAAAATCCGTGTGTCCATCTTTCCCTACCTTAGTGTGTCCGTCTTGCCCGACCTGGTTGTAAATTTTTCAATCGATCGTAGTTCTTCATCGAAAATCTGCTGGATTTTCACTAGAAAACCGAGGAAAGACTAATTAATCACTTTACTATTGTGAACAAATGTAAACACGTAAGTTTCACGAGTTTTTCACTATTTTCCGTGGAATAAAAATTACATCAAATTGCGCTTTCACGAAAATATTCTTTGTTTTACTTACAAATTTGACAGTTTGCTTGCTGAAAACCGATAATGCAACTCAAAAGCATTAACACACTATAAAGAAGGTATTCGCATCACTCAACTATCATAATACATTCTAGTTTGTGAAATATTAAAAGTGTCCATCTTACCCGCAGTGTCCGTCTTTACCTACTTTCCCCTATGTATATCGCGCTACGTACCTGTATGCTGTTTTCATGCATCTAATGCGAGTTTGTTTGATATATATGAGTAAGGATATTCCAAACGAAAACGAAAATGCGTAGGAAAATGTTGACTGGGGTATCGTCCTCCGAGCGACAATAATGGACGCTTATTTTATGAATCTTGATGGGTCGACCTAGCAACTGGGTTAATTTGAGCAATCAATATTCTTTGCAAGTAATAATAAATTTCACTCCTTTCTGTTGAATGTTTCAGTACTCAATCAATTATTTCAATTGACTATTCTATTGATAGAAAACAACAAATCAACAATATTAAGACCTACAAGGTTACCTTTTTCCAGAATATGTTACGGATTGGTCTAGTTTTATGGTGCTAATAAACCAAAGAAAATATAGTTAATATTTGCTCTCACCGAGTGCTCATGCCATTCACACTCACATTCATGAATGTACGTTGGTGGGAGGAAAAGGAACCCATAGACCTATTTCCGTACGGATGTGTTACTGCCCCTCGTTGAGGAAAACATAAGCAAATCACTGTGTTGTTTGCAATGCTATGTTTTAGCAGCTGGAGAAATAATCAGTTGAACACTTAATATAAAGCCTGTACTCGAAAAAACGCACCATACAAAAGTGTTCGCCGAACATTTATTACACTTAACTTTATTCAATTTCCTTTCCATCGCTGAAAGCCCACACCTTTTCCTTAAAACCCCTCATTACATTTCGTGCGATAGTGGAGCCGACCGTTTTGGTCACTTTAATCCATTCTTCCTTCAACTCCAACTCGTTTTTAAAACCTTGGACGATTTTCGAACTTTGGCCTTCATTATTGCCCAAAATATTTCCACCGGGCGAATCTCTGGTGAATTTGGGGGCTGGTTATTGTCTTTGTACCATTCCAACGTCGATCATGCGTAATGGCATGATGCCAGGTCCGGCCAAAATAATATCTCGCCTCCGTGGGACCGCAGGAAGGGCAACAGACGCTTCTGAAGGCACTCGGTACGGTAAATTTCGTTCTGATGGTACGGTTTACTCAGTTTGCCGCATTGGTATATGGTCTACCAGAGCAAGTTTTTTTGGCGAATTTGTTCACTTTCTTCCTCTTAATGTATTCCGGAACATCAAACTGAGGCAACGTAAACTTTAGCCCCGGTATCTGCATTGCGTCAGCCTTGATGTAGGTATCGTCATCCATAACCACACACATCGGTTTCATTAACCACTCCCGAAACAACTAACTTGCACGAGATTTGGCCGCCGTGTTTTGCTGATCACGCCAGTTCGGTGCCTCCCGGACCTTTAATACACGAGTCCCAGCACCAGGCGGAACACTTTGCCTTGAGAGCCGCGTCGCGAGTCGAAAGGTTCGGATTACGCTTGAAATAATCCAATACATTCTTGGCCTTCACAGGAGACAGCTGACCCTCAATTTTCTTCCATTTCCGAACGGTCGTCTGGAACGCCTCAAATGATTTTCCACCTGAGACACAGTTGTATGGGTGATTCCCAGTTGTCTGCCGTTCCATCTCATGGTCGCAGTCGAATTCTCCATGATACACTCCAAATTAGTTATATCCAGCTATTCATCAGTCTTTACCCACGGACATTATCAACGTGCACTGCCCACATGCTGGGTGACCCGACGATGAGATGGAAGCATTCTACGCGTAACTGGAGCAAGTCTACGATAGCTGCCGCGGAACGCGGAAGTCGTCATCGGGGATATGGATGCTCGGGTAGAACGTGAAGCAATGTGATCGGTAATCGGACCAGATAACCTGCACACCGTGTCCAATGATTACGACTATCGGTGAGAAAACTTTGCAACCTCCCGCGGTATGGAAGAACTATCTTCCTCCGAAAAGGTATCTACGATACCTCCTGGAGATCACCCCACCAACAGACAGAGAATCAAATCGACCGCGCTCTAATCGACAACAAATTCATCTACGACGTCAACGTTCGCACCAACTGTAGTACGAATAAAGATTCGGAACACTGCCTAGTAGCTGTGTGCATGAGCTCGAAACTGTCAACGGTGTATAATACCCGCCGAAGTCGAACGCCGCGACTAAATATTGAGCAACTGTGGGACACCGAGGTTGCACAGATACCCACGGAAGAGCAGCTTGGCGCAGCTACTCTTGAGGGTGGCTGGAGGTGTATTCGATCCGCTATAGCAGCGGTTCTCAACCTTTTTTTGTCCGCGTACCCCTTGGCGATATTTTTCATATCGATTGTACCCCCTGGGTTGGCATGTTCTCGCAGATTGGGAGAGAGTAGTGGTAGATCATGTTGTGGTAGTCTAGTTCAAGTTTCAAATGAACTTTGGTTTGTTGGATTGCTAAAGTCATATTTTAAAACCAGAATTGAACAACAAATGAAGTGTTATAAAAAAAATCGCTTTATCCGCCATTACTGAATCATCTTTCGCGTACCCCCTGAAGGCTTCCGAGTACCCTCAGGGGTACGCGTACCCCAGGTTGAGAACCGCTGCGCTATAGGTAGCACTGCTGTAGCGCTACTAGGTACAATGGCTTTGACTCAAAGAAACGACTGGTTTGATGGCAAATTTGACACGAAACAGCTAACACTCAGCTTCCCCGAAAGAAGAAGCGCCAACTAGAGGACCGAAATCGCCTAGTAATGGGAGAGCTGTACCGAGCTTACGACACTCGAAAGCTCTACGAAAAGCAGAACAGCTCCCGCAAAGGCTACGTACCGAAAGCCGCAGGAAGTGGAATCGAAAGGTGGAAGCAGCACTTCGATGAGCATCTAAACGGTGATGCTGTAAGGCGCAAGGCCGGTATGGCAGTTGATCTTGGTTCATGAGCAGAAAACAACAGGATTCCAGCCCCTGATCTCCTGGAGGTGAAGGAAGAGATTGGTCGACTGAAAAACAAAAAAGCTGTTAGAGTGGACCAACTTCCCAGCGAGCTAATGAAATACGGTGGAGAAACGCTGGCTAGAGCCGTGCACTGAGTCATTGCCAAAATTTGAGAGGAAGAACGAGTACCGGAAGAGTATATGGAAGTTTTTGTATGTCCCATCTACAAAAAGAGCGACAAGCTAGAGTACAGCAATTACCGGCTTATCACTCTGCTGAACGCCATCTATAAGGAACTCTCCTAAATACTCTGCCATCAACTATTACCATTTTCGAAGCAGTTCGTGGGGAACTCATGGGTGCCCGCGCTACCACAGAACAGTTATTCGAGATTTACGTAACGTTTGCATTAAAATAACGGACTTTTTTCGAATGGTGATAAAAAAACTAAGATAGATAATTGATTTTGATAAATTTCTCATGGAAGGTAATTACATTATTCTACCTTAGCTTAGGTAGACTGCCCGCAGTTGCACTCCGTGGTTGGTCGAACCAATAAAACTGCAAAATTAACCAGATGAATGATGCTTGGGACTAGCATTACATTCTCATTGTGCAATTTTCACTGGTTCACAATACTTTTACCAATAACGACGCCGGCCACGACCAAAAGGCGGTACTACTTGGGAAGAAAAGGGGTGAGGATGCGGGTGCATCTCAACGTGTATCACAGGATAGGAATTCTAGGGATTGTAACGAATCTCCTAGCTTACAAACAAAACGCGAAATATTTCGGTTTTTATCTATATTTTAAGATATACTCTTGTATTTTTAAAAGGTTCCCTGTTGATTATATATAAAGTATTTCCGTAAATTCTATATATGGGTCATTCCATGTCAAGTGTCCGAGGAAATCCATCGACCTTCTCTGATTTCGACCAAAATTTGTGAGTCGATGTATTTTGGACCGTAACTTATATGTACAAAGTGTTGTACCGATTGGTGGACCCCTCGGCCTATGGGACTCCCTTCACTTTTTGCGAATTTAGCAAAGCACCTTTTTTATTTTGTGAATATCTCGGGACCCTGAAGAGCTACAGGTGATATTGACATATCATTTTGAAGGGTTTGAGACTTAAAATTGAACTACGTGGTCAGTTTTTTCCTGCAGTGTTGCCAACATTGCATTTTTTTCGATTCAAAACTTAATTTGCAATTTCCTCGAAATACCCCCCCCCCCCCTTCGATTTTGATTTTGACCACGCCAATGTGTTTAGCAGACGATTTTACATAGGAATCACTTATCAGCAACAAACAAAATGTAGCCTTCCAGAGATACAGCTATTTTAAAATTGCAAGATTTTGGATTTTATCTACGCACGAAAGCGCTTCTACATAAATTGCTGCTATCTTAATGGTATCCTAGCAGGCGTTTGTGTAATCGAAGAGATGTACCTTGAAGGAGCATCCGTTAATGATTTGACGCAAAAAATCCCGTTCTAGAATCATTTTCACGAAAAGTTACAGGAGAGTTTTGGCTACACTTTTCGTATTTAAATTCAAACTGTTTTTTGTTAATTGTACACTTTTGTCCATGATTCGAATTTTGAAACCAACTTGTGACACTGTTAATAACATGAAAAAAATGCTGATTTCAGGTTTCATTTCATAATTTTGCATATTTACATTCAAGACCACATGTTCAAACAAATCTCCGAACGTATCCAAAATATTTTATCATAACCGAATACATCTTGATTTGCTCATATCATAGCACGTCATAGAGCAAGTAAGCGTATCATAACATTCATCTGCCCATGTTCATCTTCTTCTTCTTACCCAGGATTAGAACGGATGTAGCTTTTTCTGTTCTGTTTATTTGACACAGGCTTCGCAGCCAACTGTTTAGTGTACAGGACAATTGTGAGGCTAGTGCTATGATTCTACAGATAATATTAGTCTTCTCCCGAGCCGGGACTCGAACATGTAACGACTAACAGTTTTGTGACGAAATTTGACTAGGGGAAGGCTAGGGGGTCAAGCCAAGCTACGTAGCAAATATTAAATTTAAAAATTTAGATTTATCCTAATTGTTTGTATAAAAAACCTAAAATAAGCTACGTCATTTATGCCTGCTCCCTCAGTGGCTAGTAAATCTCATCGCGTAAGCTACTGTGATATTCGATACCGTTTTCCAGCGATACAAATTTGTTTTAAATACAATCCAATTAAACACACCATCTACAAGAATGAAATGACTGCACACGTGATAAGACACATTGTTTTTAATTTTGAAATCATAGCAAACCTTAAATCAGGAAAAAACATGACCATTCGCCTGTTAGGAAACGGTTTTAAATTGAGAGAGGATAATTTCTACAATGTGATAAACCAATAAAATGAAGATTCATGTGAAAAGTGTAACCAAAACTCTCCTGTTACTTTTCGTGAAAATGATTCTAGAACGGGATTTTTGCGTTACATCATTAACGGATGCTCCTCTAAGGCACATCTCTTCGATAACACAAACGCCTGCTAGGATACCATAGCAGCAATTTATGTAGAAGCGCTTTCGTGCGTAAACAAAATCCAAAAGCTTGCAATTTTGAGAATGCTGTATCTCTGGAAGGCTACATTTTGTTTTTTTGTTGATAAGTGATTCCTATGTAAAATCGTCTGCTAAACACATTGGCGTGGTCAAAATCAAAATCGAAGGGTGGATACCGAGGAAATTGCAAATTAAGTTTTGAATCGAAAAAAATGCAATGTTGGCAACACTGCAGGAAAAAATTGACCACGTAGTTCAATTTTAAGTCTCAAACCCTTAAAAATGATATGTCAATATCACCTGTAGCTCTTCAGGGTCCCGAGATATTCACAAAATAAAAAAGGTGTTTTGCTAAATTCGCAAAAAGTGCAGGCAGTCCCATTAGCCGAGGGGTTCACCAATCGGTACAACACTTTGTACTTATAAGTTCCGGCCCAAAATACATCGACTCACAAATTTTAGTCGAAATCGGAGATGGTCTATGCATTTCCTCGGACACTTGACATGGAATGACCCATATGCTGAATTACTGTTTTGTTTATACTTTGATTAATTAGCTTAGGCTTCTACTAAATATGAAAACTGGCAAAGTCCATGCATGCAAAGCTTAAAAAATTATAAGAACAAACGCCAATATAACCTAACAGATTTTTAAATTCATTTACAAAATACAAAATTTTTCACAATTAGAATATAATCGTGTCACGAGGTTTGGAAGGTTATTACATTATCTTACCTATAACAAAAATCTACTCCCTTGAAAAAATGATGATGATGGTCCCGCCTTTTACCCCTACAAAGGTTTGAGGTAGACGATTTATCCATTAGATAAATAGTAATTACTTCAATCAAACCAGAAAGCAAAAAAAACGGACTGGTTTTGTCAAAACAAATATAAAGTCCTCCATAATATTCCAATGCTTAAACGGCAGTATTAATGAATAAAAAAAATTAAACACAAATTTTTAATTTTCTTGCGAACGGCCTTCCGACAGTTAATCACAACATTCGTCTTGACGGACAAAAACATGCGTGTAAGCATATTTTTGAGTTCCTTGTTAGTTTAGTTTATTAATTCCTCCTCAGTTTTCGCGAAATAATTGGTGGAGTAGATCTTACGCTTCAGGTCTCACCAGAAATCCTCAGTGGGGCGCAGCTGGGCGACGTTGGGTGGGTTCGTCGACTTGAGTACCACATCGACATTCAGCTGCTCCATCTCCTCCAACCAGATCCTGCCGATGCCAGATACGGCCGACGCCATATACGTCCGATGCCAGCTCGACGCTAGATCCGGCTAGTACACCACGGCTTCACCGGCGCAACATCCGGCAGGTACTTTGTAATTCAAATTTTACTGTTCACCGTGAAAGAAGAGCGGCTTTCACATCCCCTTCTCGCTGATTGTCAGTCACAGTTTCTCTTCTTGGAAAACTTGGTGTTTGAAATGAACTTCACCTCGGAGAGTACTTCTTTCGTGGAGGAAGTAAAATACAAAGTGCCCTGCCAGTCGTTGTCATCCAGTGTGAGATAGGTCTCGTCGTCCATCACTACCACCACATCGCGATTCGTCGGGGACCCATCTTATTCAACCGCTGTCTCTGCATCTGCATCATTGCCTGCAGCTCCGAGACCAGTAGATGGGACTGCCGCTTCCTGACATGTATATTTGTTCGCCAGGTAGTTCTTCACTGTTTGACTGGTTGTACCGATCTCCCGGCCAAGCACTCGCAGCGATGAAGCCAATAACAATAACAATAACCATGCAAACACTATGATGCAAACCGTTTTGTCCCATTTTGCCATTTTTGCATTCTTCAGCAAATTTTATATAACTGTCCCAAACTTGCACGGAGGTACATTTTTTGAGTAGAAATTATTTTTTTTTCACTTATTATTTAATGTCCACCATAATCACCATGCGTCTCCATTGTAGGAAATTACAAATTAGGTGTCGTACACAAATTACGTAACGCATGACGGGGGGGGGGGGTTGAGTCTGCGTTACTTATCATTACGTAGGGGGAGGGGAGGGGGGTAGTCGAGACAGTTACGTAACTGTAATGTTTGCTCGAAATGAAAATTTCGAAGGGAGGTCTGGCTGATCAGCGTTACGTAATTTTAGGGGGGGGAGTCATGTCGAACGTTACCTATCGTTACATAGGGGGAGGAGGGGGTCTGAAATCTAGGTTTTTAGCGTTACGTAATTTGTGTACGACGCCTTACTGCAATGCAAAAATATAAAACGGTGGAGACTCTCGAACCTTCCAAAATGGCAAAATACAGTTTGTATCGCAATAACATTTTCGGCGCACATTTTGGAGGCGCATGGTGGACAATAAAGACTAAAATAATTCTTCGTAAAATTATGTTAATCTATGTGAAATTTTCTTAGGAACCCACAAAAATCAAACAAAAGAGTCTCCTCAGTCTCAAACCTCTCAAAAACGGCAAAAAACGGATTGATTTTCCTTGAAGGGATGATGATTTACCTTCAATTTTATGCCAAAAGATTCAAAATCGGTTTAACGGCTCAGAAGTTACAAATTTTTGAAAATGGTAAAAAAAATATTTTCTTGGGCAATTCTATAACTGAAAGTGTCATCTTAAGAGCCGAATTATTTTTTCAAAAAATTTCTTTACAAAACTTTTTTCCGCATAAATGAGATATTAATAAAGTGAGTTATAACTGAACTTAATTATATCTCCAACAACATACATTCTCATTTGCATTCAACATGGTTATTTGTAGTGTGAAATTTTCAACTATATTTTGCTCAACACAACTATAAACAACACAACTGGAAACATTTTCTTCTTGCAACTAGAAACATTTCCTACAATATAAATAAAAAACTACAATCTACTTAGAATAATGGCGTGGCGGGAGGTGGCGGTTCGTCTCGGGTGTCTCTCTCTGAAGGGTGCCATCTATTAAAATAATTACACTGGTTGACAAATGACAAAAAGTGCATTCCAAAAGCTCAAACCGGAAAATTGAAAGATTATAGTTATTCAACCATTCCTATAAAGTTTGGTGCCCCTAGCCATTGCAAAAATGCGTCAACTTACGTAAGAGTTCTCATAGTAATTGCCCGTCGGGTTCGGCTCTTCAACGTTATATTTACAAGAAAACTCATTTATGTCTCTGAAGAAATGTTAGTAGCGGTGGGCACCGAAATTCACAGGAATGGCCAAAAACCAATGATGTTTCATTTTTTCCAGTTTGACCTTCAGGATCACATCTGTGTTAACCAGTGTAACTATAAAAAGTACAATCTCAAGACGATTTGCTTGCTGCTGCTATTCAAGCTAAGACGAACTAAAATCTGCTAAAACCATTTTTTAAACTATTAAATTGAATAAAGCTTGTTGTTTTCGTTGTGATAAGCATATTTTTTTAAATTATAATAAATTATAATTATTGGTAACAAGAAACATTTATTGCAACTTTTCGACACACAGTGTGTCACACAGTCCCGCTACACACCTTGATAAGACGGTAAAGTAAAGCAATAAGAAACAAGATATGATAGTGTCCTAAAAGTAGGATAGAGCTAAGAATGGAAAAGTAGTAGAAGGGTTAGATGTAGTGAAGTTCATATGCTATCCTTTTGTTTTCCTTTGCTGTTAAGTACGTTAGCCAGCTTTTGATCAATACAGGATGTTTTTAACACCTACTGCAAATCGTTTGTATCCGGGGTTTTTGCAGAAAAAAATATCACTGTAAACAAATAATATTAACTTTTTAGTTTCTTCAAGCGCGTCAAAGAGATGGGTTTTCTACTAGTAGTTAATGCAATCATTTTACATCTAGACCTTTTCCAAATGGCATAATAATTTACTTCAATAAAACTGAAAAAACAAGTTCAAAAACTGTAATGTGGAATCGTAAAACAGTTGATTTTTTATAAAACGATAAATTTATATCATAAAATGACGCAATCTACTCTGCTAAAAAAACAACTCTGCCCGGAAAATAAAGCACTTTTCAATGTAGCAGAAATTGTGCCATAAATTTTTAATGCTTCACCATACTCTTTGTCTCCGCTTTAATTACAGTATTGAATTTCCACACAACATTCGTTGGCCCTGGAGGAGAAGTGGTTAGCGACCCGAAGGTTATTCGTATGAATTACTTGAAATCATGGTTCATTATTGATTTGCTCAGCTGTCTGCCGTACGATGTCTTTAACGCATTTGACCACGATGAAGATGTAAGTACAATAGTATTGACCAGCAATAGGTCATTGTTAATGCAGTTCTATTGACGTGATTAAACTAACGATGCATAATTCGGAACATTACTGCAATTTTCAATGGCAACTTTGTTAGTTTGAATTCCTTTTACGTACCTAGGAGTGGTGGGACTGCATTCAGGAGACATGGTAGCATTAAAATATATTTGAAGTCTTGTATGTTACTTTTCAACAGGTCTTTACGTCAATTGATTTGATTTTTTGATTAATTGTAGTTGAAAGATATTATATTCTTTTCCATTTATTAGAGGTACATACATGATTTGTGTATCCTCCCGAACGAACGATAATTATTAACTAGCACTTTTAAAAAATGCAAATGCCAATGAAATTATCTGAGTAAAACACTTTATAATTCCAATTTTGGGAGATGCCTCGTTGATCAGTGTAATAATGATTAGTTGCATTTGCCTACGCTCACACAATAAAGTCAAACTACAAACTTTTTCTCTCAATTAAAAAAGTAACATTGCACAAAATTCTAATTAATTCCATTAATACCCTTGTGTCCTTTCCTAGGGAATTGGTTCACTTTTCAGTGCGTTAAAAGTGGTGCGTTTACTGCGACTGGGGCGCGTCGTTAGGAAGCTAGACCGGTACCTGGAGTATGGAGCCGCGATGTTAATCCTACTGTTATGCTTTTATATGCTGGTTGCGCACTGGTTAGCATGCATTTGGTACTCCATAGGCCGCAGCGATGCCGATAACGGGGTATGTTTGAATACCGCAGTATAAACGCACGCTGTCAAATGAATTGTTTTTCGATAAAATAACAATTACGGATATTGTCCCCATCCAGGTGCAGTACAGCTGGCTATGGAAACTAGCCAATGTCACCCAGAATCCATACTCGTACATGTGGTCCAATGAAACTAACGCCCCGGAACTGGTGAATGGACCGTCGAGGAAGACGATGTATGTTACGGCGCTGTATTTCACGATGACATGCATGACATCGGTAAGCTGATTAAAATATTGATCCAATTTACACCATTCTTCACTTCATCACCGTTTGATCTGAGTTCGAAATCGAATCGGCGGTGTTCGCCACGATTCAATACGATGATGCCTCAATCCTCGGGAGAGTTGTCCGTTACAAGTGCACTAAATTGAATTATAAATTTTATAACCTATATCATCGTTCATGTGTCATGTGCGCAGCGCAACCTTAACTTCCAGTTAACAAAACGCACTTGTTTTCAATCTCACTTGGATTGCATTCTGATTTTCATTTTTTTGTTCCGTTTTAGGTTGGATTCGGAAATGTAGCTGCTGAGACGGACAACGAGAAGGTATTCACTATCTGCATGATGATAATTGCAGGTGCAGTGTTCTACGTTCCGTTGCCACGTCCTGTTTTGACACTGTTTTATCCTACGTAGTTATTTTTAGCAAAAATTAAATCTACTATGCGGCTCGCACTATCCACCTTGTGTCGACTTCGCGCAATCATTCTGTCGCTGCCAAAACTCACTGAGTGTCGATTGGTTTTATCTATTTGGAAGCTAGTCTGCGATCAGCCAAAATTCAACCGATTGTAGTCACGACCGTTCATTTTTCAATTAGTGCTAAATAATTGCTTTAATTACCATTTACAAAAACATATATTCACGCTTTCCTGTTTTCAACCTGAACCGTGAGCGTTTAATTAGGTTATGAATAATTTGTTTGTCCTATTTTCATGTTTTTATCATTGTGTCTTTCGCTATGTTTCATCTAAAGTGTTTTATCTGCTTTGAAATTGTAGGGAGGAAGAGCAATTTACAAATCCCTCAACCTAATCTACATTTTATCCAACTAACTCATCTTCATTGCGATATCATGCAGTTATATAACTAGCGCTCTACAGCGACCGGAAAATAATCAGAGAAATTAGGTGCACCACAAACTACTAAAAAACAAAACGTATTTTGTTTATTTTTTTTTGATGATTTTGTGAACGTCGGCTCAATGAAATACCATAAGGGGCCATCCACATACCACGTGGACAGATTTTTGACGATTTTGACTGCCGATAAAAAATGTTACTCTTATATTGACACAGTACTAGTGTTTCTCGAACAACATGCCAACAGCTTGAATTCTACAACTTTGATGATGTTGCATAGCTTTTGCTTTTCCATTGAAGGATTTTAGTATTAACTTTTCTTTAATCCGTTTCAGTTTAACATCAAATTGTTTTCTATTGAACTGAACTTGGCAGCTTTCAACTTGCGGCGTTTGCATTCTCTTTATATTTTGATGTTTTCTCATTTTTTTTTTATTCTAATCAAATGTAATAAGATAAAGGCCCAATCGCAGAGAGCATAACGGGGCTGAAATAATTATTGGAGTAGGGAAAAGCCTGCTTGAGTAAAATTAATAAATATTTCTCCTCAAACAGGCATAAAAACCCTCTCATCTTTTCATATACAATAATACAATTATAAATAAGTTACAAATCATAAAACACAATCTTGATAAGTATGGTTCCTGCAGCTTCAAGAGCCAAATATATTTTCGGGAACGTCTTATTTCTGGTTAAGCGCGTAAATAGAATCTGAAATGAAAACAAAAGTGTACTAAATAGGAACATCAATTGATTTAAGGAAGGAATATAGAAGACGCATATCTAAAATTGCTAAAACATCACGAACAGGGACATTTGGTTGTTTATTCCGAGCTTTAAGAAAATTTTCCAAATTGGATCTAGCTTCACGATATAACGGACATGACCAAACAACATGTTCAATATCGTGGTAACCCTCGCCACAGGTGCAAAGGTGATCCTCTGTGAGTCCTATACGACGAAGGTGAGCATTAAACCAGTAATGATTGGACATAAGCTGAGACATCATACAAATGAAATCACGACTTACGTCCAATTTGTGAAACCAAGGTTTTAAAGAAACTTTAGGAATAATTGAATGACACCATCTTCCTAGATCTCCATTGTCCCAAGAGTTTTGCCAGTTCATGAGCGACTCTCGACGTATAGAACTAAAAAATTCATTGAATTCAATAGGTCTTTCATAAATGTCACCATGTACCGTACCGATCTTAGCTAATGAATCTGCCGTCTCATTGCCCTCAATTAAAGAATGAGAAGGGATCCATACTAATGTAACCTGTGATGCGATTTCGGATAAAGTACTCAAATGGTCGCGTATTTTATTCAAAAAATACGAAGAACTCTTTATACTTTTTATCGATCGGAGAGCTTCAATAGCACTGAGGCTGTCCGTAAAGATGAAGTAAATTTCTTTAGGCAAATTTTCAACAAAACTTAATGTGTACTGAATAGCAGCCAGCTCTGCGACATAAACAGAAGCAGGGCTTTCGAGTTTGTAAGCGACGGATAAATTATTGTTATAAACACCGAAACCAGTAGATCCGTTGAGAAAAGAACCATCGGTATAAAATGAATTATTACAGTTTATATTTTGATATTTTTCACGAAATAGATTTGGAATCTGTTGTATACGTAGTTGATCAGGCATACTACGAATTTCATTTAACATTGATGTATCAAAAAATAGGGTAGAATCAAAGGTATCTATTGAGTAAATATTATTTGAAGGAAATGAAGAAGGGTTGATATTTTGAGACATGTAATTGAAATAAACAGTCATAAAACGAGTTTGAGATTGAAGTTCAACAAGTCTTTCAAAGTTATTTATTATCATAGGATTCAAAATTTCACTTTTCACAAGAATGCGAGAAGTGATGATCCAAAAACGATCTTTTAAGGGGAGAACGCCCGCTAACACTTCTAAACTCATCGTATGAGTTGAATGCATACAACCTAAAGCAATGCGTAAACAGCGATACTGTATTCGTTCAAGTTTTATGATATGAGTTTTTGCGGCAGAACGGAAACAAAAACATCCGTATTCGAGCACTGATAGAATTGTAGTTTGATAAAGTTTAATAAGGTCCCAAGGATGTGCTCCCCACCATGATCCAGTTGCTGTGCGCAAAAAATTAACTCTTTGTTGACATTTCTGTATTAAATATCGAATATGACTTTTCCAAGTGCATTTTGAGTCGAACCATACGCCAAGATATTTATGAACTAAAACTTGAGTAATGGGTTCACCCACTAACATAAGTTGGAGCTGAGCTGGCTCATGTGTTCTAGAAAAAACTACATATTCAGTTTTTTCAACTGAAAAGTCTATACCTAGTTGTATTGCCCAATTGGATAAGTTGTTCAAGGTATCTTGTAAAGATCTTTGTAAATCGGATGCCCTGGGACCTGTGGCAGAAATCACACTATCATCTGCAAATTTGTCTGATAGTGCAATTTACCAAACAGTCATCAATATCACTCACATAAAAATTGTAGAGCAGTGGACTTAAACATGAGCCTTGTGGAAGACCCATGTAGCTAAGTCTAAACGCTGACAAACTACCATGAGAGAAATGCATATGTTTTTCTGATAGTAGATTGTATAAAAAATTATTAAATTTAGGAGGAAGACCTTTTTGATGAAGTTTATCAGAAAGAACATCTATAGAAACAGAATCAAAGGCTCCCTTAATGTCTAAGAATACAGAAGCCATTTGTTCTTTTTGAGCAAATGCAATCTGGATTTCTGTTGAAAGTAATGCGAGACAATCATTTGTTCCTTTAGTTCTACGGAAGCCAAACTGGGTATGTGATAATAAATTATTACTTTCAACCCAATGGTCTAAACGATATAAAATCATTTTTTCAAACAATTTACGAATACAAGAAAGCATCGCAATTGGACGATATGAGTTATGATTAGAAGCAGGTTTTCCAGGTTTTTGGATAGCAATCACCTTTACTTGTCTCCAATCATGTGGAATGATGTTTAGTTCAAAAAAATTATTGTATAAATCTAACAACATTTTTTTAGCAATGTCAGGTAAATTTTTCAGTAAATAAAATTTTATTTTATCCAGACCAGGGGCATTATTATTGGAAGAGAGAAGAGCGATAGACAGTTCAGTAATAGAAAATGGTAGTTCCATCACCGATTGTTCAGAAAAATTGTCACGATTAATTTTTTGAGCAGGAACAGTGTCTGGACATACTTTTTTTGCAAAATTTAATATCCATTGATTTGAATATTCTTCATTTTCATTAGACACTACTCGATTTCTCATTCTTCTAGCAGTGTTCCAAAGAGTATTCATAGATTTTTCTCTGGAAAGCTCATTAACGAATCGTCGCCAATAACCACGTTTTTTAGCTTTGATCAAGTTTTTAAACATGGATTCTAACTTCATGTATCGTACAAAGTCTTCGATTTTTCCTTTTTTCCGGAAAATCTTATACGCGTTTGATTTTTTAACATAAATTTTTGAGCACTCTTTGTCCCACCAAGGAGTAGGAGGTCGTCTTTTAGTTGAAACGCCAAGATTTTTTTTCCTTTGGGCTAGTATTGCAGAATTTAAAATTAAACCCGCAAATGAATCATATTTTTCAAGAAGTGGAAGGTGTTGCAATGCCTCTAAAGCTTCTGTAATTTTTAATTTATAAATTTCCCAATCAATATTTAATGTAAGGTCATACGGAATGTCAATTGGTCGAGTACTATTTGACCCATTATTAATTGAAATTAAAATTGGTAAATGATCACTACCATGGGGATCATAGACAACCTTCCAGCTACAATCTAACCGTAATGACGTTGAACATAATGATAAATCCAATGCGCTTGGACAAGCCGGTGGTTTCGGAACACGTGTCATATCTCCATTGTTCAAAACAGTCATATTAAAATTGTCACAAAGATTATAAATCAAAGTGGAGCGGTTATCGTTGTAAGATGAACCCCAAGCTACACCATGAGAGTTAAAATCTCCCAATATTAAACGGGGTGAGGGTAGAAGTTCGACAATATCAGAAAGCATTTGTTGTCTAATTAGTGCTTTAGGAGGGATATATACAGAAGCAATGCAGAGATCTTTGTCTTGTATGTTAATTTGACAAGCTACACATTCGATGCCTTGAATTGAAGGTAAATTAATTTTATAAAAAGAATAACACTTTTTAATCCCTAAAAGTACACCTCCATAGGGAATATCTCGATCTAATCGTACGATATTGTAATTATTGAAATTGAGATTGATATCTGAAGTGAGCCATGTTTCACAAATAGAAAACACATCACATTTCAAATTATTAATCATAGCTTTGAATGAATCAAGTTTAGGTATGATACTTCTGCAATTCCATTGTAAAATATGTATAAAATCATTAGTCTCAGACGATAAGTCAGTCATCGAAGGATATTAAAGTAGAAATGAGGGGCCATTGAGAGGTAAGCTGCTTTAAAAATGTTTTGAAAACAGGGAGTAATGAATGAATAAATTTGCTGAAAGGGTCCGGTATGTTTAATGATTCAAGAATCCAGTTTATTACATGAGAAAATTTCAGAATTCCTGATTTTGTTTGTTTATTTGAAGGTGTGAATGAGCTATCACAGTTTTTGGGTGATAGTGGTGGAAACTCTTGTGTTGACTTTAAATTTAAAATTCTAGAGGAAGTTTGATTTGATTTTTCAGTATCGTGATTAGTTTTGGGAACATTACCATTTCTATTAAGTGATATTTTAGGG
This sequence comes from Wyeomyia smithii, assembly GCF_029784165.1. Taxonomy (NCBI): domain Eukaryota; kingdom Metazoa; phylum Arthropoda; class Insecta; order Diptera; family Culicidae; genus Wyeomyia; species Wyeomyia smithii. The sequence goes on along the minus strand of NC_073696.1, from coordinate 181,632,767 downwards.
CCCTTGTTGGGAAGTTTTGGGGAAGAAAGATTTTTCCTTTTTCTAGACCAACCAGGGTTTGAAAAAGAAGGACCAGCAAGAGGAACATCGCAGGACAATAAATCATAAATATTAGAAGAAATAAGAGAATTTGTTTCCGATTGCTTAAGGAGATCAGAATAACTGCGTTTAGCGCGGTCTTTAAGAGATCGTTTCATTTTAATTTTATGTTGAATGAATAGACACAATTCGAGAGTTCATGTTTAGTTTCACCACAGTAATAACAATTATTATTTTCTTGATTGCAAGAGTCATCAAGATGGTTACCCCCACATTTACCGCATCGACTTTTATTGCAACAGTAGGCAGAAGTATGGCCTAACTGTTTGCAATTGGTGCAGTTCATGACTCGTGGAATATACAGGCGAACGGGTACAAGGACATTGTGAATCGAGATGTGAGATGGTAAAGCAGATCCAGCGAATGTGACACGAAATGAATCTGAGGGGGAATATATTTTCTTCCCTTCTACAAAGGACACGGATCTCAATTGTTGACAATCGAGAATTTTAACCGTTGGAATGGAAGTGTTCTTGAAATATCCAACACCGTCTTTTAAAAGAAATTCACTGGATAAGCTGGAATCGGTAACAACACCGTCAATTTCTACATCTCGAGCGGGAACATAAACATGATATTCCCGGGTGAAAAACTCCGAAGTAGCAATTTTATTAGCTTGAGTAAGGTCTTTAACCACAACTCTCAATTTGTTAGGTCTGACCTTAGAAATTTCAATGATAGACTTGAAATGAGACTCTAAATCTTTAGATATCTGAATGATGTTTAAGGGCTTTGATTTGGGCCCTATTTTAGGTCGGAAATAAATAACAAATGAACCAGTCGATCCGTCTGGATACAGTTTAACGCGTGAGGGAATTGAGGAAACAGTGGAAAAAGGGTCAGGAGGTTTAGGTGTAATAGAAATAGGATCGGCCAAATTTTTTTCATCCACTTCCATTGTGTGTAAAAGAGCACACTATGGTAGGGCAACAAAAAATGCAAATGGATACAAATATAATAAATTAAGTTCTATACTTAGCTGTTATAATAAAAGAAATCTTGATCTTTAAATTTCTTGGTGTACTTGAATTGTCGTTGATCTTTCGAAACCTTCGAACCCCTTGAAAACTCTGATTCCTGTATCCTGTAGAGCAGCAAATCTTGAATAGCTCTGGATCTCTTGGAATCTTCAAATCTCTTGAATACTGATGGCGGTATCCTGTAGAGTTGCAAATCCTGGTATTTCCAATATTGAATCAATACTTCAGATCTGCAATTATAAAGAAAATTAATGACGGTAGCAGCTGTAAATAAATGCGACACTTCCCAAGCGAAGGTTGCTGAGCAATGATGTTTTCTCATTGTTAGTCTTTTTTTGTGTTACCTATGCTTGAAAAGTTCTTTGTTGAATTATTGCAAAATGGTAGTAAGCTTCGAAATCTTATTTGATGCCAAAAAACTACTCCATTGATTCGGGACACATTTGCAAAATTTTCCTTCTGGATGAATGTAGATTAGGCTGTCCCAAAAAAATCGATGTTGAAAAAGTCAAGGTGCTCAGCCCTAAATTAAAAGTAATGTTATTTATAGCATTTTTGTAGAACATTTCGACTTTCTAAAAAACTGTTTTCTGGTGCATAGTTTTCCATCACATGTAAAACGCCAATATCTCAGCTCCCCGATAAGATATCAAGAACTATTTTTCATGTAAACTTTCTTCTTGAATCCCGCTTTGCAGTAAAAATTCCAGTTCTGGATCAAACAAAAAAATGTATGTGTTTTGAAGGGTTTTATCTAAAATTTATTAGAAAAATTCACTTCACTGCAATTTTCAATGGGCTCTGTGAGTCAAATAATTGAAAGCGATGCTGAACCTAATCATGCAAAATATTCAAAAACAACCCCACATAAATAAAAAAAAATATATGGAAAAATGTGGGTGTCGAACAGAAATGAAAAAAGTGCAAAAGAGTGGTTTTGTAGTTTGAAAAACTCATTTTTTCATAAATCACGTTTGGACAACCTGAAAACAATTACAAAAATGCTAAAAACAACAATATCTTTCAATTTAAGGCTGAGCACCTTGACTTTTTCAACACCGATTTTTTTTGGAACACCCTAATGTAGATCTGACAGAAAAAAATTAAGCATTTGTCATTTTAGCACAACTGCTATGTAATTTGAAAAAAAAAAGAAACGATATGCACCAATAACGTAGCATATAAACAGAGTTCAAAGTAGCAAAATTTTGTATGGTTATGAATTTAAAATAAATTGATTTCAACATTTCTTTCTGGGATTCTAAATCCATCTTATAACAGGGCACTTATAAAAAAAAGTCATTCGAATTAATTTCAAACAAACCAAATAAAAAATGATTTTGAGAAAAGATACATCAGACAACTATTCCACGTAGAAATGAAACGTTAATTATGCGATATATTTGTAAACATAATCGCGTTTCGAATGACGAATAATACAAAAAACGGGAATCCTATAAGCTAAAAATGTCATTTTGTGCTATAAGCATTTTTTTTTTGAATCACAACAAATGTTTGAAAAAGGTTTATGTAAAAAGAATATTGAATATTACAAACATTTTTAGAACTAGAACGGTTTGCTTGATCTTTGTGATTTTTTTTTTTTGTTCATACAACATTCATTTGACACGGCACAATACAATATAATGTTTAAAGGCGCCAGTATATCTAGTGTCTTATATTTAAAATATCTTATGAACTAAGGGCAAATTTTTTATCCTCGCTTCCGACTACGAGCTAAAATTAAATCTAAAGCTAAAACTAGCATGTTCTTTTTAATCAGTGGTTCATTGATCTTTGTGATATACTCGACAAAATTGCAAATATTAATTTTATCTTTTCAGAACCAAAATATTCTCCACAGAAAAAAAATTAGGAGAATGAATTAAAAAAAAAAAACAACTTAAAAATACCATCTAAAAAAGCTTTTTTTTTATTTTTATTTTCCGAATGACAACGAGAAAATGTCATGGCACACAATAATGGCTATCCGATCATGGAACTTGGAGAAATCTTCTAAACATATAAAAATGCAGCTCTGTCTGTCTGTCAATCTGTTCCATGTAGGCTTGAAAACTACTGAACCAATCGGCGACATATTTTGTATATAGAGGTTTCAGTGGCCGAGAAAGGTGACTGAGATAGTTCGAGACCCCTCCCTGTTCTGAAAGGGAAGAGTCCCATACAACTAAAACACAAATTTCTGCACATCTCGAAAATTAATCAAGTAAATGGAACCAAATTTGGCATGTGGATGTTTTTCAGGGCAACAAATATGTCCATAATGGTTAGACACCCCTCCCTCTTCTGGAAGGGACGGGTTCCATATAAATGAAACACACATTTCGCACATCTCAAGAAATAATCAAGTAAATGGAACCTAATTTGACATGTGAAAGTTTACGGGAGCAGAAAATATATTTATGATGGTTCGACACACCTCCCACTTCTAGATGGTAGGGCTCTTATAGAAATCAAACACAAATTTCTATGGTGGTTTGTCACTTATCCGTACCCTGGAAGAGGGGGAGGTCACCCATACAAATTAAACAGATATTTCAACCAGTTTTTTTGCGTAAAACAGCCTAAAATGCTCGGGTCGATGTGATTTTTTTTGTTAGGGAATTAGAATTACGTTGTCCATTGATGTGAACTTTTGTAATATATCCCAGTCAATTGCTATACGTGTCCCCTTGCAAAATACAATGACCACTATTGTTGAGTGATCAGGTACCTGCACCGAAACGCTCCCAGTCAGGTAAAATATGGTTTATGGAGCCAATCACCTTCCCAGGATACAAGGACCAAATCCCTTTGGGCTGTAAACAGCCACTGCGAAGAAACATTGATCTGCGTTTAAATGATGCACCACCAGTGTGTCGAACAGTTGACATTTTTGCATGACACCGTATCGAAAAATACTGTTGCCTCTCTTGCAGACTGCGACAGCAGCGTTCAACTGTACGCTTCTCTATTTGAGAGAATCGTGTGACTTAAAGCCAACACGGACGGTTAACGATTCTCTTTTGTGCCGATCTCCAGCCGCTTCGATATCTCGACTGTTGCATTGACAATGAATGACAACGAATGACAATAATTGGCAATCATGCGACAGTTTAGCACAGTAATAAGATGGAAAATTAGTAATTACTATGTATGTACTACCAAAAAATATCATCAATCGTGTACACCGGAAAATTTGAATCTCAACTTCTAAACCTTTTCATTCGAAAATAGTTCGCTGTAGCGAAATTCTCATCCAAATTTTGCATATTTAATCATAAACAGGACAATAAAAGCATGAATCTTACAAATTCAATCAACAAAAACTTGTATAGAAGTCTTACATCAATCTTTTATTTAATGCATTTAATTAAATAATTCAGCAATAAATATCAAACGATGGGGACTCCTGAATCTTGGATCTTCCAAAATATCAAACGACGGTTTTTATCATGATACTGTACTGCCGCTATTCGCATAACAGTCCTATGTTAAAGTCCTATGTTTTCTTGTTCTTTTGCGTAAATGGGTCCGTTTTGGCATGCTCCTCAAGAATAGCCATTAAAATCGAGGTTGATGGGAATCAAACCTTACTTCTTTAATGGTTATTTTTTAAAAGCATGCCAAAATGGACCCATTATCGCAAAAAAATAAGAAAACACTCAAATTTTGCATAGGACTATTATGCGAATAGCGGCAGTGTATTGCATTGCAGCAGCATGGAGACGCATGGTAGTTTTAACGGATATTGAAGATTAATAAAAATTTTATCTCCGAAAAAACTACCTCCATGAAAACATAATTATTATGCAAAATTTTCTGGGGAATTAAAAACAAATATCGAATGATAGAACCTCCTGGATCTCAAAACCTCCAGCACGGCTAAAAAAATGGTTTGTATAATAATTATCGCAGAGTTATTATTATTTGGAGTACACCTGGTTATTTCTCCTTGAAAGGCCAATTATTTACCTTCAGTTTGATATCAGAGATTCAAAAGTTGGTTAAACGGGTCAGAAGTTACCAATATTGGAAAATCAAATAAATTGAAAAAAGTTGGCTTTTTGTAAAAATTCTGTAAGGGCCAAACAAAACAATACGGGTCTAATTTTTTTTCGAAAAATAACAACTACAGAAGACAGTACACTCTCAGAACTCAATGAAACTCTGTGGGTGTGTAGCCTTTTTTTAGATAAACAATTGGGTTTGCCGTAAATTCTTCTGACCAAATTAAAGTCGGCAGTCTTAAGGAAAAAAATTCTAAAACTTCTTTGTATCGTACTTCCACGTTAATGAGTTTGAGAAATATTGTCAAGTGATAACTTCTAGGAAATTATCTGATCTTTCATTAAAAAATATTGAAAGAATCAAATTTGACATCATACACTGAAAAAAGATTATTTTAAAAACAAATCAAAAAAAAAGAAATCATTTTAGATTTCTTTCGGAAATCATTTTAGATTTCTTTCGGAACAAGTTTTTTAGATAGACTTTTTTGTTGCCTAAAACCGTCTGAACCAACCATGTTGTTATTTACAGATATAATGATTTATGAAAAAAAAAAATTCATTCCTTTTCAAATTTTAGTTCATATACATTTTCAAAAAACAAGAAATGCATAGTTGCTTAGGGTAGTAAGGCTCACACACCCACAAAGTTTCATCGAATTCTGAGAGGGACACGGCGAGTGATGCCGTCTGGAATCACCTGACTATGACTACAGTTCAACAGCTAAAAAACATTGAACGATAAAACTATTCAATACGGTTAAAGAACAAACTGAGCCGCTATTTAATATCCTTTTATATCCTTGAAGAAAATTTATATATTTCAATATGATATTTATAATGAATATCAAATTCATTGAGAAAATTGAACAATATGCAAATGATCAAAATCAACGTTCCCGGTATCATTTTAGTCCTGTGAATTTCAGTTTGATATTTTCTACTCTATTTAATTTGTACATCGAACTGAATTTTAGCTATCGAAAAATGTGTTTCATAAGTTCAGCTTCCACTAGATAAAATTCTGAACGAACCAATAGTTGGATCTGTTTTGCTAGAAATGACCCCGAACAGCAGCTCGAGTAAACAGCACATTCTGTGTCACCAAACAAGAACAAAAGAAAAGCTCGCTTTCTTTTATGGTTTGTATGTGAGGAATGTCTGCACAGTACCAAAAGTCATACTGAAGACGAGCTTCAATCGGCGTGTTTTCATCTGCCTTGCCATCAGTTTGTCCTATTGTGCCAGTATTTCATCTTTCTGTTTATCTCTGTCTCTTTCTTTCTATCTTTTTATAATCACCGAGACACAGAGCTAAATCGTTTTCATTAGTTTGAACTCTTTCCTGTGTCGCCTCGTGGGCGATTACATCCAACCATTGTTTAACTCGTTGCATTTCATTTCGGTTACCAACAATAGCGCTTCTGTACGCCACCATTTTCGGTCATGTAACCACAATTATCCAGCAAATGACATCCGCCACGGCAAAGTACCATGATATGTTGAACAATGTGCGAGAGTTCATGAAACTGCACGAAGTTCCGAAGGCACTAAGCGAACGGGTAATGGATTATGTCGTGTCCACCTGGGCCATGACGAAAGGATTGGATACCGATAAGGTAAGTGGCTCTGGTAAATTGTGTTTGTTCATTGCACACCCTGTACCTATATTGATACGCAGCTTTTTCTCAATTTAACCAAATTTCCAACGATAGGTCCTAAACTATTGCCCAAAGGATATGAAAGCGGACATTTGTGTACACCTGAATCGAAAAGTATTCAACGAGCATCCAGCGTTCAGGCTGGCTTCGGATGGATGTTTACGAGCGCTAGCCATGCACTTTTGCATGTCGCATTCCGCTCCAGGTAAGGAGGAGTGTTGTCTGACGAGAGCGTACCAAAAACCAAATGGTTACGGTTCAGCTCAATGAATGGCAATCAATAAATAACCTTCTCTGTGCGTTTAGGCGATCTGTTGTACCATACCGGCGAAAGCATCGATAGCTTGTGTTTTATTGTCACTGGAAGCCTAGAAGTCATACAGGACGACGAGGTGGTGGCCATTCTGGGCAAGGGGGATGTTTTCGGGGACTCCTTTTGGAAGGATTCGGCCGTCGGTCAGAGTGCAGCAAACGTGCGAGCACTAACTTACTGTGATCTACACGCGATAAAACGGGACAAATTGCTCGAAGTATTAGATTTTTATTCGAGTTTTGGTAATAGTTTTGCGAGGAATTTAGTTCTGACCTATAATTTAAGGCATCGATTAATATTTAGGTGAGTACTTACCGCGTGTAGAGCGTCGCATGTTTGATAACAGTTTTTTCTAGTTTATTGTTGATATTTTTCCATTTTGAAATAAATCCATCGTTAAATATATCTGTATATATCTGATAAAAATAATATTTCTTAGTTTATTCGTACATAGGATATTTATATTTAGAAGCACCATTATAACCTGAACCACTAAAAATATTTCATATTGTTTTTAAATGGTTTGTGCAAATTATAAATAATTAAATAAATTATAAATAAATAAATAATTTTGATTGTTACTGGCATTTGACGCAGATATAATGTTTATTATCTTTTATTGCAGCGGTTCTCAACCTGGGGTACGCGTACCCCTAGGGGTACGCGAAAGCCTTCAGGGGGTACGCGAGGGAAAAATCAGTAATGGCAGACAAAGCAATTTTTATTATAATACTTCGTTTGTTGTTCAAACTTTCTTTTAAAACATGACTGTAGCAATTGAACAAATTATAGTTCAATTTGAAACCTGAACTGGACTACCTCAACATGATCTACCACTACTTTCTCCCACTATGCGAGTAAATTGCAAGCCAGGGGGTACAATAGATTTAGAACATATCACAAAGGGGTACGCGGACAGAAAAAGGTTGGAAACCGCTGTTTTATTGGAACAAGATACGTAACAGACAGCAGACAGAGAACAATTGGAAAGGTTTCTAAATTTTCCAAATACGTACTTTTGAAAAGTTTCTCCAGATGAATTATTTCATTACAGAATTAATATGGAATTCACACTTTTATTTATTTTTTTATATATATCTTTAAGTACAAGGTATACAAGTATTGATGATTAATTAAACTGATAAATTCTTTCTTTTGTGCCACGTACACTTTTACCAGTTTGCAAAGGTTTTTAAACAAGGCAAGAAAATACCAATGTGTTTTTTCTGCAGTATTGAATTTTAGTGTATTTTTGAAGAATTCTTATTTTCCCCGGCATATAAATAATATATTCCGGATATATTCATTTGAATTTATATAACATACGCCAAATTTATGAATGTAAATAAATAATGTTCATAACTAGTAACTAATACCAATTGAAGGACGCCTCGACCATTGGCTATAATTCCAAATCGTAAAGCGCAGCGTATATTATTTCTTTATTATCGTTATATCGATTTAAAAAAAAGACGATTTATACTTCGCATCGGAGGGTGAGAGAATTTTAAAAGTTATCAAGCCAATAATTTTCTGAACATGATGTACGACAGGTGCAGTAGCATAGTGGTGAAAAAGCTTTCATAATTTAATTCCCTTATTTTTTCTGACGTTCCATGAAATATTAAATTAATTTTCCTGCTACCTTGTTTGTTTCATTTTCCTCCGTCAATTTTGTTATAGTTTGGCAGTTGATAGCTCTACCATTCGTTATTGATTCAATTCTGATTGCCATCCTGACCGCAACAGACCACAGCGTGTAGGTCAAACTGTTTCTTGATTGATTTTCATTTTTCAAAATTATTTCTTTATGGATGGTCAAGTTTTTCAAAAAAAAACATTTAATTTCGTTATTTAGTTTTGAATTGTGTGTAATCCAATAATTTTAAACAATTCGAAAAAATTGTGTGATTTGTATTTGAATGATAAATTGAAAATTATCATTCATAAATGCATTCGTTTTTGAGTTATTTCGAATTTAATTTAAGAATACTAGAAAGTGAACACAAAACTTTACATTAAATAAAAAAATTGAATTTTTCCCTCAAACTAATGTTTTATGGAAGCTTAACATTACTTCCAAACTTTTGATAACATTCCTGGATGGAGAAATTTAAGACGATTTTTCACTAAAAAGTCAAGTTTCAAAGAATATTTTCAATTTGGCTGTGGCTCTAAAGCTCAAACTAGAAATAAAAGAAAAATTTTAGATTTTTAACCATTCCTGTGAATTTTGGTTGAAAAGCTATAGTCCTTTTGGGGCAGCTATTTCGAGCTTTAGGGCAGCATTTTTTAACTTTTATCGACCAGTGTAATCAAATTTCAATAATCTTAAATCATGAAACCTGCCTTAGTTCTGGTTGACGGTAGCGTCAAAGGAATGGCATTCGGCATTGCGCAATCGCCACACTAGATGTGGGAAACGCGTTCAATAACGCTAGTTGGGACTCTATAGCCATGCGCTTCGTGTTAGAGTGCAGGTGCCACTGTACAAAACTCTAGAAGAAGGCATAATTCTAGAATGTATCGACGGGAACTGGTTCACAATACACACAAACGCGTTCCAATCACCGCAGGTGTACCGCAAAGCATCCTAGGTCCAGTATTATGGAATGCCATGTATGACGGTGTGTTGGAACTCAAGCTCCCTCCGGGAACAGAGCAGTGATTGTATACTTTGCGGACGACATAACTCTGGAAGTCTAGGACGAATCAATCAACGAAGTCGAGTTGAAAGCCGCGCATTTCATACGCGTAGTTGCGGATTGGATCCACTTCAGGAATCTGGAGTTAGCGCACCATAAGCCGGAGGTAATCGTAATAAACAACCGTAAATCGGAACAGGAGACGACGATAAGTTCTGATGGGTGCACTATTGTCTCCAAGCAATCCTTGAAGCTTTTGGGGGTGATGGTCGACAACAGGCTAACGTTTGGGAGCCATGTCGACTATGCCTGCAGGAAAGCTTCTACGGCTTAACCGACGTTAGCACGCACGACAGGCTGGCATGGTGACTATCAGCATCGTCGTCAAAGAGGATATAGTGTGCTTCGACCAACGTGACACAAGAGAAATTCCTACGTAACACCAGAAGATCAATTTCGATGGCAAGTTGGCAGCATGAATAGCCCAGTTCTACCAAAGGTGAATGGACACATCGACTGATCCCTGCAAAGACCGGATGGATCGAGAGGCGTCACTGCAGGTAGTATCTGCACAGCTCTGGGCAAGGGGAGTCACCCATATGTCAACCGCTGAGCTTAGTATGCCCTTGTTTCACACAAGCGAGGAGCGAAATGCTGACAGTGAGCGGACTGAAAATCACACCGGAAATATATGCGGCAGATGTGTATCGACGGGGGCACCTGCAGAGTAGTCAGCAACGCTGCTTCCCAGGTCGCTCTCACGTTGCAAGGGTATCGATGGATCAACCATCGAAATACCACGGAAAGCAAACTCCCCGCCTTCGAAATCGACTGTGAATACCGTGCTCAAACGTTACAGGGCCCTTTGACGGAGAATCGCGCTAAGCGAACCAAACGTAGAAGTGGAACATTGGACCGGAAACTACGCGCGGAGGTCCGGAATAATCCTGGGAGCGATTAATTGGAGGTATTCGACGAAAAGTTCGAGAATTCATCTTTATATTCCTACCAATTTTATACGTTGGAGAAATCGGAAATTGTATGCGGCCAAATTCTAAATGAAACAAACCTTATGTTCGTCCGCTTCCATCACAGAGCAGTTTTGAAGTGCCGACTCGTTCACAAGTACTAGATCAAGAGTTCTAGAGTGAGAGTTCTCAACTGCATGCGTCAAACCATGGACACAGAATGCATCTTGCAGGGCATTCCCATTTGCGGTCAAACGTGATCTGCTAGTATCTATAGACTGTTCCGAAAATTATAAATACATCTTCTTTCTTGATTAAAACAAAAAATACAGGATTTTTCGGGTCATTTTATTCTAAAATATAGATAATAAGTGTTTTCTTTCCAGTTTCAATTCAAGTTGGGATTATTTTTCATAGGATACGCGAGTTCTCTAACTTTTCTCTTAACACTACTCATAAGCTTTTGCACAGTGTGTTCTCCGACCATTTTTACCACTTTAAGCCAATATTTTTTAAATTTTTCAACATTGTCCGCTGGTTTGACATATTTCCTTAGCTTTGCCTTGGTCAAAGCCCAAAAAGTTTCAATAGGGCGAATTTCAGGGCAGTTTGGAGGATTCATCTCCTTTGGGACACATGTGACATTATTTGTTTTATACCACCCTAGTGCATCCTTAGAGCAGGAAGCAAGATCGGGCCAAAAGATTGGAGGATTGTTATGCTGCTTAACCATGGGTAACAACCTTTTATGCAAACACTCTTTCACGTAAATTTTACCATTCATTGTGTCATTCGTAATGAATGGACGAGATATTTTCCAACATTCACAAATGGCCTGCCAAACCATTACCTTCTTGCCGAATTTTTCGGTGTAAATGGCTTTCACTAGTCCAGGGACATCCTTTCCCTTCGGTGATGTATAAAATTGCGGTCCTGGCAGAGTCTTATAGTCCAGTTTTATGTAGGTTTCGTCATCCATGATAACACACCTCTTTTTTTTGGTCAGAAGATTGCCATAAAGCTTCCGAGCTCTCGATTTCACAGATTCAGCTTGTTTTGGATTTCGTTTTGGCTGCTTCTGTTTCCGACGGGTCTGCAGACCCATTCTTCCCTCGGCACGCATAGCGTTACTCGCCGAGGCTCCAAGCTTTCTCGCCACATCTCGTACTGATACTGAAGGATGCCGCTTGTAGTATTCCTAAACCTTTTTGTCCATTGTGGGATCAACAGGCCCGGGTTTTCTACCACGTCTTGGGGCATCAGTAAATGTGCACTCTTCACAATACTTCCGCAATGCGGTTTGAACTGCTCCGACACTTATACCTTCTTCTCTGGCTAATTTTCTTATAGAAAGACCACTCACGGTGCCCCATTTGTGCACAATTCGCTTTCTTTGCTCGGGAGAAAGGCCACGCATTTTTAAAATTTCGCAATAAATGTTAGAAAAAATGACAGCATCTGTTTCTTTTGGATGTAAACAACAGGACGCAGCCAACGTTTGGTTGAATACTGCACGTTATTTGAAATGACGGTTGATCGTAAGTGTATTTATAATTATTGGAACGGTCTATACGACAAGTTTTCTTACGTCAGATGGTACCCAGTGCAGTTCTCGTTGGCTGTAAACCCCAAATAAAAGAGCAGTATGGATTCAAGTACGATAGTATGGAGAAAATAAAGTCAGCATGTTTTTGAATAGCATCAAGATCAATTCGATGGCTATGTGGCAAATACAGAACTCCTATGTTAACAGATGAACTTTACCGTTTTTTCATCAACAGTTGCTCGAGCGTGTTGCTTATCGTGGCTGAATCGATGAAGCAGCAGTGTCTGGAAACGGTTTATGAGCTCCAAGCTAGGGAGATAGAATGCTTTGGTTCAGTCCCATACGTTTTGATGAAAGATGCGTCGCCCTCGTATACATATTAGCAATAGGACGTTTTAACTCGATCGATTCACACGACAAGCGGTAACGGAGAAATGCTGGAAGCGAAAGGAAGATTAGGTCTTGTCAAGTTGAAAGCGCCTTACTATCCGTCCCTCAGCCGCCAACCTAACAACTTTAATGTCTATTGTGCCCAATCTTTTTCTAAGCCAGCTGATCAAATCAGCTATGACGTTACGTGAGACTCGAGACAAATAGTTCTAGAATTTCTGAATGGGATACAACCTCCCAGCATGGAGAATACTCTATCAGAAGGCGACAGCGAGTGTTCAGTTCCATACATTAGATCAAGCTTGCAGATTTTTGAAACAACCGTTGGCTCGTGTCTGTTTTTGATGTCTGGGTTAGGAAAATGGGTCAATATTTGACCTTGGAGCTTATACTCAATTTCTATCACTTAGTAAGAAAACAATGATCATAAACGCTGAATAATAATTAATATTGTTGTGCATTAGTTCAGACTACGCTGCGACAGTTGTAAGTTATTAGATAGTTTTGTTTTAAAATCTTAAGGTAAAGAATTCCAAATTTGAAAATAAGAAATGTTCTGTAGAACAAAATGCGATAAAAATAAGAATATTAGTCTGAAATCCAGTTAGCAATGCTGTAGTTAAGTTAAAATAAATCTGCTCTTGAAACTCGAGAAGTAACGGATTTTTTTGTTCTACGTTTTCGTTTATTAAAAATCTCTTTCCTCACGTAAATTTATACTCACGCATTTCTACCATATTCTCACCCACCACTGTAGGAAAGTAGCGGATGTGCGACGAGAGAAAGAACTGGCTGAGCGGCGGAAAAATGAACCCCAGTTAGGCTCTAGCCAAGACCACCTGGTAAGAAAAATATTTTCAAAATTTAGACGGGCTCAGCAGAGTGCACAAGGAACAAAGGAGCAAACTGGTTTCACTCAGAGCGATGTTGAGAAGGGAGACACAGATACAGACAAAGGAAAGGTGAATATAACACACTTGAAGAACAATTAACCGAAAACCGTTAACCCATTTGTGAACTGTTATTAGTTTGTTAAGAAAGCTGTCGATTGTCGGTAGTGATGCTGATTTTAATCTTCATTGCTATTTAGGAATGTTTCGTTGTTCAGCACACAGCACACTCACACAATGTTCACCTTCAAACACTCAAGGAAATGCCATGATTGTGTATGCTGTTTAGGTTCAATAGGACGGAAGGGTTTATAGATATAGTAGAAATAATAGATCTAGTCATTAGTTAGTGTTGCAATTATTGCTCACAATTCACACATTTCTAGTATATTGCCTTGATTGTCGTCTAGATTATTTCATAGTTGCCTACAAGTTAGAGTGTAGCGATTTTGTCGCTAGTACATTAGATGTCCGAGTGTTGAATGAAATCCTAAATTTGTATTTTAATATGTTTCGTGCACGTGTTAACTATCTGTGAATTGATGTCCTTCAAAAAGCCAATATTTGATATAAGTTTTGAAAATATTACGAACAAAATTTGGCCAACAGGCCGTAACAATTGGATAGTCGAAATTATTCTTGCCTAATTTCAGCTGCCGGCTAAGCTAACACTTACCGAAGACTCTCGCGTCCTAACAACCGTCCCATCACCATCACCATCACCGTCACCTTCGTCCGGACCCCCGTCGGCAAAAGGAGCACGGGCTAGCAAGTGGGGACGCCTGCTCGGTAGTTCTAGTGTTGATTCGGCCAGCGATACTAGCACAAAGGTAGCTGTTTCGAGAAGCTTAAGTGCACGTGAAAGTTTGCGTGAAAGTGCACAAGGTAGAGCCAGTATTAGTTCGAGTAGTAATGGCGGTCAAGGCAATAAGGTAGCTTTCAATGTGTTTAGCATGCACTGCACCTCACATTGCATCGGGATTGAATTTTCTGTTATTTTCTTGCACTTCTATTAGATTTTTCCAAAAGCTCCGAAGTTATCAGCTGGACCAGCCACATTAGCACGGCAGGATACAATTGACGAAGGAGGGGAAGTCGACCATACGCCTAATCGAGAGCGACCCAATGTAGTGCATATTGAACGTGACGGTAGTAAACCTCCATCCTTGGAACGGCAGCCTACCGAACGTGATCGTCTGTTAGATAGTGCCAGTACAAATAGAGATCGTGAACGCGAACGAGAACGTGAACGGGAACGAGAGCGTGAACGAGAAAGAGAGCGCGAACGGGAGCGACACATGGATCGAAACTTATCGCTCGAACGCGAGAGACAAATAGAAATGGCCCAATCTAGAGCGACCACATCCGATACGTACGATACGGGCCTACGAGAGCAGCCATCAACGTTGGCACAACGGGACTTAATCGCGACAGTACTAGATATGAAGGTAGATGTCCGCTTGGAAATGCAGCGGATGGCACAAAGAATGAGCAAAATCGAGGAACTGCTAAACGAACTTATCAACCGAATACAGATCGATTCATCCGGTCAAAGTTCTCCCGGAGATATGACAGGCACCAACGTTGTTCCGACCTCCACTGCAAGCACAAATAACCCCAGCTCCAATCCAAGCCCAACAACCAGCATACTGAATCCGGCACCAGGGACCGCTGGAACAGTAACCTCACCAACAACTCTGATTCCCGGAGGAAACGGATTAGGACCTATACTGCTACGAAAGCGAAGATCTAAAAGTCGTAAAGCTCCTGCACCTCCGAAGCAGAGCCCCGAACAGACGCGGCTGCTCGAGGCTGAACCATCCTCCTCGTCCTCCACCAGAAAACGCGAGTTCCTCTAGCCCCGGATTCTCTTGCGGCATCAGGCAGATAACAGCTCGAGTGAACAACAGCAATAGACAAGTGAGAGTAGTTTTTTGGCTCGCAGAACAGCATATGGTCGCATTCATTTCTTTGAATTTCACGAAATTTTATTATGTGGTTCTAATTGAATCGAAAACAAAACTAAGTGACAAGTTGGTGCAAAGCATGCAGTCTTTGATTCTTCTACAATTGATCTCCTTAGATCTTTCTGATTCGAAATGCCTTTTTCAATGTCGTTGTCAGCAAAGAAAGCTTTTCGCTCCTTTTTCCTATATTCCATACTTTATGTTGTATAACAGGCCAGCCGAACGATTTAAAATGAGTTTTCTTTAGATATATATTAATTTTTATTTTATTTTTAACAAACAGTGTTTCAATATGATAGATCTGATCTTTTCATTTTACATCTACATCTACATCTACAATTTTAATACTCGCAAAACGTCTACTTCCTCGTTGAACTTTTCTTCAGAAATTTTCTTATATTATATACAATGTTTGACGCAAAGTAAAGCACAATTAGAAATACCCGTTTATTATGTAATTTTGTATTATGAATGGATATATAAGCATTTAAAATGTGCAGTTCGTCTAAACTTTCCAATTGAAATATTTACTAGGAATACTGCATGTTTCTAGAAAGAAACGGCATTTTTGACGGCAAACGCAATTTTATTATCATAATTTCCACAGTAAATTTCGCGAAATTCAAAGGCTAATGCTTCAAGTGTACTCTGCATTTGCCTAAAGAAAATAAGTTTTCGAACCAATCAAGTTATCAAAACAGTAACCTATTGTATATATTCACTCATCGACAACAAAGGACAATTGTTACAATTTGTATGATATAATCAAAAACCAGAATCTTCCTACTATATTCTTTAAATTGTTTTTCCCACCAAACTTGCGTTAGTCGTTTCCAAAAAGAATATTATTTACCCCACTAGCAGAAGCATTATTTATTGCCGCCCCATCGACAAGAGTGAGCGATTCCTGAACGATTTCCTAATCATAGATGTGGCAATCAATCTTGACAGTTTCCCGATGACAAGCGTATTTTTACACAAAGCTTTTCATCAGAAAAAAATCAGCAACTTGGGTAGAGTTTACTTTATTAGGTTCGCTTAATAATCTTCGGATTCTGAAACATCACAACAAGAATTTCAACAATAACTAAATGCTATCAACCCACAGCAGACTGATTTGGAAACAATCATTTATTATTGGAAATGTCAAACAAATAAACGCTTTTTATTCAAATTATTGATATTTACGAATCAATGATTCCCGATAGTAGCAATAGTTAAAAATACCAGATAGATTCTTTTAATAAAAAAATCGATTGATCTCCTAATGCATATGATACGATAAAAATGTTACTTAGGCAAAAAGCAATGGTTTCGCTAATCTGCTTTCATTCAAAGAAAACAAATCGGGAAAGATTGTTACATTGAATGCGTTTGTTCCGTAGGATATCCGAAAAGTATTAGCTTGTACATAGGATCTTTTATAACTAAATATGATAGGAATCGAAACAAACTGTAGAGATTTTTAAAACCGAGAACGCAACATTCAAGCGGGTAGGACAACTAATCGGCAAGGGCTTTTTTTACTCTCGATATCAATCGCGTGTGTTGAAATTTTAACGACACTTAATTTTCCTTCGTAATTATTACTACCTACTGGAAAAAAAAGCAAAACGATGGTCGCTCTGCGTAGATGATTTATCAACTAGGTTAATTCAATTCGAATTGCAAAATCGTTACCAGCTATTCTTAAAGTTGAATGCGTCAAATAACTGTATAATACTGACACTACGCCTTAAACCACCAAACGGTTACACGCACCGCATAATCATTGACATTTAGAATGAAATAACTCACATGTAGCCAATTCTTGAGAAGATTTATTGCGTGAATACACTCAAAATCATTTGTTAAACTCTAATTATTCGAATGCGTTTGTTCATCATATTTGCCCATTGGATGATTTTCGTAGAAAAAAAATGAATATGTTAAAATGTAGTCATAGGCCTGTATATTCGCTCAATATCAGCTTAAGTTATCTTATATGCCGCAGAAAGTTTCGGGAAACATCAAGTAAAATGAGAAAATTTTAGAAATTCAGTCGAACCGATTTCCTGCTGTAGTAACGAAACCTTTTTACGATTCTTTTTGATTAATCTATGTGTTTTTAAGAGAAAATGATAACAAATCATACCACGCCAATTAACCCCTGCGAATCGATTATGAACTTCAAAGTAATTTCATTCAAAAAGCTCGATTCCGTTGTGTAACATTTCATCAATTGTATCTGAGTAGAATGTTACCTGTCAGATTGCAAACACACTGGATTTATACGTTTTGTGTATGCCAAGCGAAGTTGGGATACATAACACCACTTCGATACTTATATATACTCCGGTATACATTTATGTTTTTTTTTTTAGTATAACAAAATTTGATTATTGTGCAAGTAGATTCGTAGTGCTAGTCCCGCAACTGTCAATTGTGCTACTAACAAGTGTTTTTTAACCGTTATGTACTCGGCAGGGTACTTTATTGCTTTAAGAAACAAGGATAACCTCAACAGCCAGCTGAAACTTATGGAATGCTCTTAACTATAATAACTCCATCTCTTCGAAAAAAAAAATAAAACAGCAAACTCTTCATGATTCAATTTTCGGCACAGGAGCTTCCGGCTGGGCCCATAACCTGTTATTGCAAGGCAGGGAATCTTCTCTTGATAGAGGTTGAACTGGTAATAAGAGAATTTTATTTTTCATTTGGTTGCCATACAAACTACACAACCCGTTGCTAAGAGATTACATGATGTTGCACTCCATTAAGGCGATGGTTGCCTAGATCTGTCAACATTGATTTTCATCGCATCAAATTTTCTGAAAATTTATTGCTCTGAGTTTTGTCGTGTGAACTGTAATTTAAATAGTCTTTTGCAGTTTTAAATAGTGATGAACTGTAATTTTGTAAATTCAGTTTGTGTACTATACACAGGCAATACGCAACTACTTCTACTGCAACGAAAGAAATCGGCTTCTGAAAGTCCACTTTTGGATTAACTTTGGTGTTTAATTCTGATAAAGTTGCTGTTGATTTTCATTCAGTAACGGTGAAGCTTATTTGGTTGGATTTTTAGCAAATTTTGTTGCGTGACCGTGAACGATGTGTATGAAATATTTCATCAGAGCTTGACAGCTTGTTACAAGGATGAAAGTCTAGTGTATCTGAAAGAATGCTGCGTTCATTGGAAGTGAAAATTGAAAAAAAATGGTTTTAATTTTCGTTGAATTCCGCGGATATTGCAGAAATGATTTTTACCAGCATGAATACGCAGATCAAAACGAAACCAGATTTTTATTTAACCCTCTAGTGTCCAGTGCCGCTTCTGGACGGTCTGCGGTTAAACCTCTAAAAAGCTTCTATAAGAACTTAAAAAATGTTTATAAAGCCTCATAGTGGTTTTTTCGAAGTCCGTCTAAAAACTAATTTGGGCACTAGAGGGTTAATTATTTAATTGCTTTGTTACATGATTATTTAGTGTTTCTTCTGTTCACAATTTGCATTCGTATTTGAAGAGGATTTTAAGTGAATTTAATGTTGAACAATAATTAACCATGCCAGAAAAAGCAAAATCGAAAATTTTCATGGACGCTTTGATAGTTTAATAAAGGAATTTTTTTCGCTGTTCTTTAGAAATCAACTATGATTTATTGTAAATAAACGAAATATCGAAAAATATGTTTTGTGGAAAGATTCAAAGCTCAGATCTTTATATTATATAATCACGACGAGAGCTTTTATGGCGCATGGGCCGAATTTCGTCATTCGTCATGAAAAGATAAAAAAGTAAAGCAAAAGTCCAGTAGATTTTCTTCCTGTATCGAAACTTCATCTTCTATTTATTAAATACAAAATTCGCGGCCAACTGTTAGTATGTACAAGACAATTGCAGAATTATAGCGCTACAAACCTGTTGATAACCAGAGTCTCTCCCAAGCCTGATCTTGACGATCTACAGGCTAAACATAAAGCCCAAATTTGCGGAATTTACTTCTGTAGGTAAATGAAATTGCAAATAAAACATATGTCTATTTACGATTCAGAACAGGTTTGTCTTATCGTTACAAGCGTTCGTGAATCAGAATACCTGTTTGAATACGATAAAGAGCGTTTCGCTTCGTTTTTGCTAAGCCTCATCAAATTTTTGTGTACCCAAAATATTGTGGAGCACTTCATAGGGCTTCAGCCGAGCGAAATTCTTAATAAGTCCGCCATTTTGTTTTAAATTTTCCATACCATTTTTCGTCTTCTTCAAACATTATAATAAATGCATACATAACTTCACTGTGTCACTTTTCCCACCTCGACCAAAATAAGAAAAGAAACTTCTTTTCGAAACGCTTTTCAACCCAATTTCGCAGCTGTGATATATACTAATCTGGGCTCTGAGCTGCTTCAAAATTTTATTCTATAGAGAAAAATGAAGTTTACTGTATTTTTCTTAATTTTTAAACATTTCGTAAGCGTTTTTAACTTTGGTAAACTCAAAGTATCTCTAAACCTTCTTTTTGTATAAATCAACTTAAAAAATGACATAAAATTAATGAACTTTAGTAATTTTACAAAAAAAAATCGGTAGAAGTTTCGTTCATTTTCGAAAGCAGGCTGTTTTCACTATCATCAAAATATTAAAATCATTATGGTGGTTCGGAAATATCGCATTGACTATGAGTATATCTGCTTTCAGCTTCAACCGATAAGGTTTCCTGCCTAAGTAAAACTATTTGAAACATGTTCCGTATTCGTCGGAAATCGTAATCCAAACAATTTCTGAAGCAATCCGCTGGGCGGCTTGCTGAACTATTAGCCACATCATAACTCGTTTCAACATAATATTAAAAGCGATTGAACGATAAAATATGTTCCCATTTATTCGATGATTTCTCTTCAATCATTACACAGTAAAACTCTCACATTCCAATAGTAGAACATCAACGGGACGAAGACACAATGAAAGCAAACTAATGAACAAGACAAACGAAAAAAAAGTTGAGTGTAAATAATTTGAGACAACATTATACAACCATAACAACAGAGGAAACTGTAAAATTCTAAATAAAGAGCAGCGACACATAAACAATTTTGACTTTAGCTTGTTTTTATTTTATTCACGTCAACTCAATGAAAGAAACCCGATTCGCAATCCCGCACAGGTTTTTACCGATCTCAATCTTGATGTACCCGTGGTCGCCGAAGTTCGGGCCCCATGAGTTTTTCACCCAGTAGTAGGGTATGCTTCCTTCCAAATTGTATCCGACTATTTCCACCGCATGATTGAGATCGTCGTAGTCACCGTCACAGTGGTATTGCACCACACCTCCAAGATAGTACTGCCAGGATAGTGCATTGACAGCTGCCACAATCGGCCCGTGCGTGGCCAAATAGCGCAGCATCAAGTGTTCACGGTTAACCAAACTGTAAATGAAAATAATGTAAATAAAATTTGTTAAACTGTTTAAGAGATCTATTTTTTGGAACCCACATATTTTCCGAAATATAATATTAACAATTATGAAATTTAGATATGCGAAATGTCTTAAATCAAGTCAATGAGAAGAAGTTCTATGAGTAAGGACATATTATCCACAGTAAAAATTGGAAGATGTTTAAATTCACTTGAAAACTCATATAAAAATTATAGAAGAGTTTTCCGCCAATCTACGCGTAGTTTCTAGCCTTAGCATGAGCATGAGCATGATCATGAACTTTGATGACCGCTCACATCGCAGTTGCACCTCCGTGATTGACATGAACTATTAATGTTGCACAAAATAACAACAGGGAAGCTTCTTGGTATGTTATACCACTTTCGATGTGCAACAATTCAGTCACTTCATTTTTTTTTAAATGTCAATAACGGTGCTGGCCACATCCTTACGGTCGAATGTCACGTATTTATGTTGGTATAATGAGGTAGGTATAAGATAAAGATAATATAATAAAAAATAGACAAGATAAATAAATAAATCATTAGGAAAAATTATACGAAACCACACAACAACGCAGTTCAAATCATTAGGCATCTAATAATCGTAAGACGAACTTGAATTATTGGTCATTGTACAAAAAAATCAAAGCAGCATTATTTTAAGAAAGAAAACAAAGTCAACGGATTCTTAGAACTCCGAGCAGTTTAAGACTCCTTTGGAAATTTAACTATAACACAGTGGAATTTCGATTTTATCACGGTCAAAAAATCATCCTCCCGTGAATCCAATGAAGCTGTGGACTTGATGAAATGATAAATTTTAGTATTTTTCGTTAGATTTCACTGTTATGCAACAAAAAATACTAAACTTCATTATTTCCTCGAATCAAAAGTTTCGCTAGATTCACTGGAAAGTGCTCTTTTGACCGTGATAAAATCGAAATTCCACTGTATAGCTTCAATGATAAATCCACACTGAAAAAACTGCGCACGCTCCATCCAAGTGTTTCATCAATTGGATATAAAAATGACTCTGCGCTGTTATATGTAGAATTTTTTTCATCGAATTCAATAATTTGCCACTTTCGTTTCAAGTTGTCACACACATCAACTTACATCCATGAGCCGCACTTCATTTACGTATGATTCCAACATCCCTTTGAAGTGAATTACACTTGAATCTGCCCCACTGTTTCATCACAGTGATTATCATGTGCGAAACACTTTCAGTTGATTTGTTTTGTTTTTATATGTCAAATGAAGTGCCGTTTGTGCTGAAAAGTAGAAAAATGGCGACAGATGAAAAGTCAGCGAGTGTCATACTGCTTAGAAGTTCGACGATTTTCCGGACTACATCTGTAAATTTTTGCAAGGTAAGTGATTTGTATCACGTGAAAGAATCGAATTCTTATCTTATTTCGTCTTTCCAGCACAAGATCACAGAGATTCTGATGAATACATCTTTACGCTAGAGGCAAGCATTTGTTTACTAAAACATCAATTAATTAAATTAAAATAATTAATTTTTTTGTTTGCTTTACAGGCTTCTTCAACAGACAGGGAAAATTTATATTTGGTGATGATTTATTGTAGTAAATTTAAATTTTAATTTTTATAAATAAAGCAAAGGTTGCATTATATGCAATCATTTCCATGTAAAACTGTTTTCATTTTAAAATCGAATAAAAACCATTCGAAGTTCGGTAGACATTCATTTGAGATTCAAAATCCAAACACTTTATGTCTATATGTCATAACACAAGAATTGAAAGTGTTTTCCTTTTGAAAATGAGATGTTGCACGATGAATAATTCTGAAGTGTTTCGCATATGAATTCTATATGTTTTGACCAGTAGGGCGAATTGAAGTGCAAAACACTTTATTATGCCGTGTCGATTTCTTTCAGTGCAACATGAATGTACTCATTAGGGTGGGGAAAAATGATCGATTTTCCAGAACCAAGTTTTGTTGGTTCCTTTTGAGGTCCCCAACAACCCTGAACTTACCTGAGGTCGATTGGTTTTATCTCCGCTTGGCGCATTGCATTTCAAATTTGTATGAAAATTCATATGGGAGAACCTATTTTTTTGCATTTCTCTTTCTAGAGAGCTCAATAATGGTCTAATAATGCACTACATTATGTTAAAGTATAGTATTTTAGATGCCTAACAACTTTGCAGAGGACACTGAAGAGGTAGAATGTCTCTAAGAAGAGCTATAGCTGTTCAAAGTTGAGTATGTCGATTTAAATGCAGAAAATCTTGTTTTCTGCCAACATTACCAATGTACCGGCGTCAGTAGGATTCCCATCAGAAGTAACCTGTCGTAACGAGTTTATACACTCAGCTGGACCAAGCAAACAAATTTAGATCAATATACTAGGCGTAAATGGATTCTACAACGTGTTTCAGAGGTTACTTCTGATGGAAATCTGACTGACGCCGATACACTGGATGTGTTGGCAGCAAAAATGATTTGCAACATAAATTTCGACATACTCAACTTTGAACAACTCTAGTATTTTTTTGGCACACCCTAGCTCTTTAGTGTCGTTGGCCAAGTTGTTGGGCATCAAAAAACCTACCATTTGAAGTCATGAAACCTATGGTTTTAGCCGTTTTGAGCTTTTTAGAATGGAAAATGCAAAAAAGTTGGTTTTTCCATACAAATCTCCATATAAATTTAAGATGCAATGCGCCAAGCGGAGACAAAACCAATCGACTTCCAATAAATTCAGGATTGTTTGGGGCCCCAAATAGAACAAAAAAAACTTGGTTCTAGCTTTCTGATATCAAGTTTCGTTTTTTCCATATAACGATTCCCCACCCTAGTACTCATGCTGATGTAAATGTAAAGCAGGACACTCTTGATATTACGTTGAACAGATTTCGAATAAGTTAATTTAACGTCGTTTGCTCAGAGGTAGTTTTTTCAATAATATTCATATGTATACCGGATTCGTTGTTAACAGTTCGACTTTTATTTTTTTAATTTTTTTTTCAACGTTTGGGGTTCTTTCTGAGTTACAGGTAACACTTATTATTTTTATATAAGAGTAACAAGTATTGAACTCCCTTCGGATTTTCAAGAAACATCATAGTTGTACAAAAACACTCATAATATCAGAAAACTTCTTAAAATGGATTTTGAGTTTGGACGTAACCAAAACATTCGAGTTTTATTTATTACAGCTTTCACTCTAGTCGAAAATATGTCAGTTTCGCAGCGTTCGGGACTGTATGTCTAATCTAAACTTTTAATCTTGAACAAGGGGCACAGTTATTATATTAGTTCGAAACGAATTGAAAGCAATCCAAAATCACAACTTACCTGACACAAGAATATCGCTGCACTGTCTTGAAATCTCCTTTATTAGCTTTGATAAATTTGCATCTGTCCTTATTGCCATTTTGTAATCGCCCAGATTCACAGTCCTGTAACGTGTTTACCTTGATCTGTTCGTTTTGTAGCCACTCTAGCAGACGACAGGTATCACCGCCGTCGCAACCATAGTTGCCGTTTTCGGCACAATCGATTATTTGCTCGTTGCACAATTCGGTTACATTCTTTGACCCTGTCTTGATGGCCGATAGCGATGCAATGGTATCCACAACGCTAATAGCCCAACAAGCGCCACAATTTCCTTGCGACTTCAATGAAGGAACCACATTTTTCTCTCGCCTGCAACGAAAAGTTTATTTACCGCAATCATCGAACCATCCCCAGCAAATATGTTTACCAATCAACGACCTTCGGGAGATAATCCGGTATTTTGAGTGATCGTTTTGCTCTGGAGAAGATAATGTTATCTTTCATTTCGGCACTTTTCGACTCTATTATGAACTTGTCCAGGGGACTTACACTTTCCTTAATAGACGGAATCAGACCATGCTTCAAATCTGCCAGGTTCATGAGCAAAAATTCCTGATCGGTTAGATCTGCGTATTGTGTTATGCCGTAAATAGCTGTATCATTCTCCACACGACGTATGTTTAAAGACGTAATCTTATTTAGCGATGCTCGGAATACTTGGAAACGATGTTCGTACTCGCGCACGTTATACCGATAAGGCTTGTCGTAAAGCCGTATGAAGATGTCGAACTTTTTACGTGTCTCGATAACTGCATTCGGTTGCAAGTTGAGCGGTATCATCAGGAAGCACAACGTCACGATTATCAGAATCATTATCATTTCTATCACTTCAGACATTTTCGGTAGGTGCTTGTTTTCTAACCACGTGAATTAACAACAACACCACTACGAGGAACGATCGGCCGCACTGATCGCGTTGCTCAGAACAGAGTGATCATTCCGGGGTCAGAAAATAAACCGAACTCATCAGTCCGGCAGATTTCCTTATCACATTCAACAGTTCTTGCCTGATGATCATGAGCAGTCAGTCAGTAATAATGTGTCGGTTTAATGCTCCTCTATAAGCAGATTGTCTGAAGTATTGAATTCAATCAGTTGAGTTAGAGCTAAAAAATCATCAATTTTGTGTTTCGTTCCTTATTGCTCATTCATTTCTTAGCTTGTTTGACCAACAGCTGATGAATTTCGAACACTATGAAGGGCATCATTCATCGTAACATCAATTGAAAATAATTTTCTAGTTGATCTAAAACTTTTAACGCCTTGTTTATTTTATTTGTGTTGAAATAGAGTAATAGAGTTTTGCGCATACAAATTTAGAGGATTTGAATAACATTTTTCTGAGAATTGTTTTTAATGTCGAACACTTTTTTTAACTTCGAATTCGAATACCTCGATTATACCGAGGTGAAACAAAAGTTTGTTTTACAACAAAAATTTATTTTGCATATGTTTGCTTATTCTATTCTGTGCAATTGCTGTTTCAATAGTACCGTGAACTGGGGTGACTTTGATTACTTAACCTTTTTTTCGAATTTGTGATAAAAAGCGCTCGTAGAGCTCGGAATTTGTAGCAATCCTTACTAATTGTGTTTAGATATGTCCACATTGCTACTATTCATGCATTTCCTGCTTATTAAAAAATATGTTTCATGCCAAAATAGGAATTGAAAATAAAGTGGATTTCAGCGATTTTTATTGCTTATAAACAATTGGTTCAAGCAGATACAAAACTGTGAGCAAGCTGCGATACGTGAAGTTTTTTTTGTTCCCAGATTAGTTTTCAAGATGAACAAACACTAATAACACATAAACAACGATTTTTGTTATGAGTTTTGCATTTTTCCCAATAATATCAACCGGAGTGAAAAGTAGGCCCGATTTCTAGCCTGGATGCGTGCTGGTGTTATTGTTGGCGGTCACCAGTGACCCCAAATACATGAACTCGTCGACTACCTCAAGCTCAACGCCGTCTACGAAGCCTTTAGTTGGAAGGCTGATGTTGTTCTCCTTGGAGCCTCTTGCTCGCATGTATTTCGTTTTCGGCGCAATTATTCGTAGTCCGATTCATCTTCGCTTCGTCTTTCTGTTGGGCGTCAGTTTCCCGGGCCGTCAAAGTCGTCCGTGAAGCCCAGCAGCTAAACAGATTTTGTGAAAATCGTGCCCCTCGTGTCGAAGTCCGCCTTTCGGATAATACTCTCAAGGGCGATGTTAAACAGTAAACAGTAAAGTCCATCATCTTGTCTTCACCCTCTGCGCGATTCAAAGCGGCACGCACGCACGTAGCACAGCACTTGCGCCATGGTGACCTTGATCAATCGAGTCAGTTTATCTGGAAATCCGTTGTCGTACATGATCAGCCATAGCTGTTCTTGATCGACTGTATCATAGGCCGCCGTGAAATCGACGATGATGTGATGTGTGGGCACGTTGTACTCGCGACATTTCTGTAAGATCTGTCAGATTGAGAAGATCTGGTCTGTGGTAGCACGGGCTTCCACAATGCCCGCTTGGATCTGGCACACATACCTCCAGCTTGTCGCTCTTCTTTCTGGCGGCCACCTCGCTGGCATCCGTGAGGTGGTTCTCATCCGCGTCGTTACACATGTCGGCTTAAAGGACATAGCCTCATTCTGGCTGGTTTACCTTCTCATAGAACTTATCTCTCTTAACTCGCGTATCACTGGCACAGTACAGCTGCTGCAGCTCCTCGTGTTCACGATCCTCTTGCTGGCGCTTTTTTCGTCTGAGAATCGTGGTCATGTCGTTCCGTTCCCGTTTATAAATGGACTTATTATCTCTCTTTGACATGCCCAGGTATATCGCCCAGGTTCGGTTCTTCTTTTCACCGCTACCTCGCACTCCTCGTCATACCAGTCGTTTCTGCCACTCCGTGTTCGTGGGTAGTACCGCTTCGAGATGTGCGCGTATTTCTCCGCAGCCTGGAAGTCCCGGAGCTTTTTGATGTTGAGCCGCAGGGATCAGCGATGTCGCGCGTGGTATACGGTCGACAGTTTTGAGCGCAAAGATACCGCAACTAGGTAGTGGTCTAAGCCGATATACGCACCGAGATTGGTGAATGTCCTTTCTGGGAAAGACTGCCGTTGACGTATCGTGGCCGTTGTCGTTCATCACGGTGTGCAGGCTGTGCAGACCGATTACAGGCTTGTATATGTTTTCCCCACGGAACTAAGCATTCATGTTCCCGATGACGATCTTGACGTTTCTACGCGAGCAGCTATCGTAGAGTTTCTCCAGCTGTGCATAGAACACTTCTTTCTCTACATCAGGTATTCTTTCATGAGGGCAGTGCACATTGAGGATAGTGTAGTTGTAGAATCGGCCTTTTATTCTCAACAAACACAACCCGTCGCTGATCGCCTGCCACTTGATCACACGAGTCTGCATCTCTAGCCTCTCTGGT
This sequence comes from Wyeomyia smithii, assembly GCF_029784165.1. Classification (NCBI taxonomy): domain Eukaryota; kingdom Metazoa; phylum Arthropoda; class Insecta; order Diptera; family Culicidae; genus Wyeomyia; species Wyeomyia smithii. The sequence goes on along the minus strand of NC_073696.1, from coordinate 181,605,080 downwards.
CACGAATCCTCCGTACCTTCTCTCCTTTCCGGCAATGCTCCTGGAGCACAACGATGCCGAAGTGGTGGGGTTTTATCTGATCCAGTAAGATCCGGTTGTCACCCGGGGCGCTCAGCGGTCTACAGTTCCATGTACCGAGCTTTCGATCGTCGTCCTTATTTCGTCGCATAGGTCGTTGCCAATTGTACTGGTTTGAATTCAATTCTTGACTGTGCGTAGTATTTTAATTTTTCGGCATGCGGTCTCACTAGGGCTGGGGATGCCTAGTCTCGCAACGGGACTGCCGTCTTGGATGTAGCTGGCGAGACATTTCATAATTTAGCCGTCCGCTTCGGATTAGACGCTGTTGGAGTAGTGTTGTTAGTCTCGCTCATAAACAGCATGCAACACCTCAAGTGAGGTTCTTGTTGTACATATTACACACTGGACTATTCTCCATTCCAGCTATTTCTCGTTCTTTTACGTTGACTTTTTTGCTCGCATTCGCATCCGAGATCATATGCACATACTCGCGTCTACTCTCCTACTCGCGTGTACTTCCCTACTCTCGAGCAGAGACAACCGAAGACAATTATTTCAACATGCATTGCGATGGTTGCGGAGGGACAGAAAAATATTTCAAATAAGGTATCGGACTACTTCGGTAGCAGTTTGCTACGGCTGGTTTTGCAGTAGACTGCTGTAAAAAACTTACCAAAGCGGTCCGATACCCTACCCGTCCAGTATGCGATACTTTACAGATTCTACGCCCACTTTCGGCTGTCACAAAGCAAAACCGGGTAGATGAAAAAAGCATTTTCGTTTTCGAGCACATTTTCCTGAGCACTCCTTTTAGTCGAGCAATTTTAGTCGAGTACTCCTACTCGCAAGCAGAAACTCGCGTACTCTATAACATTCGCTGAGAAACAAAACAAAAGAGTTTTTGCGTGCCGGTGAAGCAGCAGCAGCTACTCCGGCGAGTGCATGAAGAATAAAGAGTATCTCGAAAGCGTGTATGCAAAAGACTTGAGAAGCGTAGCATATGTCTCGTTCTCAAGCAGAAAAGAGAAGAATGGTTTTGCTTCTCGCTCGCGTTGCAACGCTGTGTTTGTCATACTCTAGTAAAATATTCCAAGACAGGGGGTACAATTGATTTGGAGCACATCGCCAAGGAGTACGCGGAAGAAAAATGGCTGGAATAGCATAATATTCACCGCGAATATTGGATGAATATCGCAATGAACATGGGCTCTCATACTTCAGCCATATAAGTTAGAGCATTGCACTATTCGGCAAACTTGTAGCACTATTTAAAGACTACAATTGTTTTTCAAAATTGTACTAGTAAAGTGAGCTATCGGCTCGCGGCGAAGGAACACCCAAAATTCAATATGCAAACTTGAGATACGGTATGTATTGGGTATTTGAAAGGTTTTTTTTTTCTTCATCTATAATTTATTTGACACGGCACAAATACAATTTAATGTTTAACGGCGCCAATTATATCTGGTAGCTTACTTTCTAAAGTATCTTAATAACTAAAGGCAAATTTTTTATCCTCGCTGCCGACTACGAGCTGAAACTAAATCTTACTTTAAGCTAGAATGTTTTGCATTAAAAGCACTGATTTGTTGTTTGATGGTTTTCCATCGCCATAGGTAAGCAGCATATTGAATATGTTCCGCTGCTGGGCCAAGATATTACCTCGGGACCTGAGAGTATCGTGCGGGTCTAGTTGCTGTTTCCGGATCCGGGGTCTTAACGTTTTCTTGTCGTTTGGTTGAATGTAGGCGGAAGGGAATTGGATTAAACTGGGGCGTGGATGGATTTCAGGAAAACGTATATAAGGGACATGTAGGATAGGTCACGGCTCGCCAAGACATCACGAACAGGAACAGCCGGCTGCCTACTTTAGGCCTGCAGGGAAGCTATTAATTTAGACCTGGCGTCACGGTGTACAGGGCATGACAAAACCACATGCTCTATGTCGTGATAACCCTCACCACAGGCACAGATACCACTTTCCCCGAGCCCAACACGACGGAGATGCGCGTCAAATCTATAGTGATTGGACATAAGCCGGGACATCACGCAAATGAAATCCCGACCTACATCCAACCCCTTGAACCACGGGTTCGTCGATACTTTGGGGATTATAGAATGTAACCACCTTCCCAATTCCCCTCTGGTCCAAGCATTTTGCCAACTGATGATCGTATTCTGACGTACAAGTGCGAAAAATTCATTAAAAGCAATTGGTCTTTCATAAATATCACCGTTTGTTGCGCCCACCTTAGCCAAAGAGTCCGCTTTCTCATTGCCCGGTATCGAGCAGTGAGAAGGGACCCACGCTAAGGTAATCTAAAACGATTTTTCGGATAAAGCACTCAGATGTTCCCGTATTTTCCCCAGGAAATACGGAGAGTGCTTAACATCTTTCATCGATCGGAGAGCCTCAATGGAACTGAGACTGTCCGTAAAGATGAAATAATGGTCCTTGGGCATTTTTTCGATAATCCCTAGGGTGTACTGAATTGCAGCTAATTCTGCGACGTAAACAGAAGCAGGATTATCGAGTTTATGGGAGACGGTTAAATTGTTATTGAAAATACCGAAGCCAGTGGACCCATCAAGAAGTGATCCGTCAGTGTAGAACATATTGTTGCAGTTGATGTTTCGATATTTATTGGAAAAAATTTTGGGGATCTGCTGCACGCGTAAATGATCCGGGATTCCACAAGTTTCTTCTATCATGGATGTATCGAAAAACACAGTAGAATCAGAAGTATTTGATAAGTCGACACGATTTGGAATATTCGAAGAAGGGTTAATATTTTGGGACCTGTGATGGAAATACAATATCATAAAACGGGTTTGAGAATTAAGTTCGATTAACCTTTCAAAATTTTCAATCACGGGACGGTTCAAGACCTCACATTTGATAAGAATACGAGAAGACAGGATCCAGAAGCGGTTTTTCAATGGTAGTACTCCAGCTAAGACCTCCAAACTCATCGTATGGGTCGACTGCATGCAACCTAAGGCGATACGCAAACAACGATATTGTATTCGCTCCAGTTTGATCAGATGTGTGTTTGCTGCGGAGCGGAAGCAGAAACACCCGTATTCAATAACAGACAATATCGTTGTTTGGTAAAGCCTTATAAGGTCTCCTGGATGGGCTCCCCACCATTGTCCGGTTATTGTACGAAGAAAATTCACTCTTTGTTGACATTTTTTCATCAGATACCTCACGTGACAACCCCAGGTGCCTTTAGAGTCGAACCATATACCAAGATATTTGTGTACCAAAACCTGAGAAATCGTTTTACCCATTAATTGTGTTTGAAACTGAGCAGGCTCATGCTTCCTAGAAAAAACTACTATCTCAGTCTTCTCCGGAGAGAATTCGATTCCTAGCTGTAGAGCCCAAGCAGACAAATTGTCCAAGGTATCTTGCAATGGTCCTTGCAAATCGGCAGCTTTGGCTCCTGTAACAGAGATTACACTGTCGTCTGCAAGTTGTCTTATCGTGTATGAATTTGCCAGACATTCGTCGATGTCATTTACATGAAAGTTGTAAAGAAGGGGGCTTAAACATGAGCCCTGGGGAAGACCCATGTAGCTAATGCGAAAAGTTTCCAAATCGCCGTGCGTAAAATGTATGTGCTTTTCGGACAACAAATTGTGCAAAAAATTGTTTAAAATTGGAGAAAATCCTTGTCGGTGAAGTTTACCCGAAAGAATGTCAATAGAAACGGAATCAAAAGCCCCCTTAATGTCCAAGAACGCAGACGCCATTTGTTCTTTGCGAGCATACGCCAGCTGAATATCTGTTGAAAGCAGCGCAAGACAATCATTCGTCCCTTTGGCACGGCGGAAGCCAAATTGAGTATCCGATAGTAGGCCATTTGATTCGACCCAATGGTGTAAACGACGGAGTATCATTTTTTCCATCAATTTCCGGATACAGGAGAGCATTGCAATCGGCCTATAAGAGTTGTGATCAGAAGCTGGTTTCCCTGGTTTTGGGATGGCGATCACCTTCACTTGCCTCCAATCCTGCGGTACAATGTTTTGCTCCAGGAACTTATTGAACAAGTTCAACAAGCGCCTCTTGGCATTGCCGTGAAGATTCTTCAACAAGTTGAATTTGATTCTATCTAACCCAGGCGCGTTATTGTTACAGGACAGGAGGGCAATTGAATCGTAAAAGGTGATTCTATCGCGTCGTGGCCCGGAGACGCATCACGAACAATATTTTGCTCAGGAACAGAGTCCGGACATACTTTCCTGGCAAAATCAAATATCCACCTACTTGAAGACTCCTCGCTTTCGTTGACCGTTACGCGATTCCGCATTCTTCGGGCTGTGTTCCAAAGAGTGCTCATCGATGTCTCCCTCGACGTCTCGTTCACGAACCGACGCCAATATCCGCGTTTCTTTGCTTTAGCCAAGCTTTTAAGCTTGGTATCAAGCTCCGAATACCGTAAATAGTCGCCAGGTATACCTCCCTTCTGGTAGGCCAAAAACGCGTCGGATCTTTGCGTGTAGACATCGGAGCACTCTTGGTCCCACCACGGAGTGGGAGGCCGTTCTTTAATCGTTACGCCGGGATATTTCTTCGTTTGGGCTTGCAACGCGGCGTCGAGAATCAAGCCCGCGAGGAGGTTGTATTCTTCAAGTGGTGGATGATGTTGAATCGAATCGACCGCTTTTAAAATCTTTTCCTCGTATAACTTCCAATCGACATTCCGTGTGAGGTCATACGGAATGTCAACTGGTCGCATGCGAGTTGACCCGTTATAAATTTAAATAAGAATAGGCAAATGGTCGCTACCGTGAGGATCGAGGATTACCTTCCATGTGCAATCCAACCGTAGCGACGTCGAACATAAGGATAGATCCAAAGCGCTTGGGCGCGCTGGAGATTTCGGGATACGTGTCATTTCGCCGTTATTTAAAATAGTCATGTCGAAGTCATCGCAAAGGTTACAGATTAAAGAGGAGCGGTTATCATTGTAAGGGGAACCCCAAGCCACACCATGAGAGTTGAAGTCTCCCAAAATCAAACGTGGCGAGGGAAGAAGTTCTATTAAATCAAAGAGCAGCCGTTGCCCAACCTGTGCTCTGGGAGGAATATATATTGAGGCAATACAAAGCTCTTTACCTTGTATTGTCATTTGACATGCGACAACTTCGATGCCTGGAATCGAGGGGAGGTTAATACGATAGAAAGAATAGCACTTTTTAATCCCTAAAAGTACTCCTCCATATGGGGTGTCTCGATCAAGGCGAATAATATTAAAATCATGGAAGTTGAGATCAATATTTGAAGTAAGCCAAGTTTCACAAAGGGAAAATTCATCGCATTTGTTTTTATTTATCAAAACTTTAAACGAATCATTTTTTGGTAAAATACTTCTACAATTCCACTGTAAGACAGAGATAGAATCCTTCTTATACGCAGTTGAATTAGGCATCGAAGGATACAATCGCTGCAAGGAGGGGCCATTGGGCAGTCAACTGCTTCAAAAATGATCTAACTGTTGGGAGGAATGCTGTAAGAAAAATTTTAATTGGATCGGGTACATGGAAAGTTTCAAAAATCCAGTCCACAATGTCAGAAAATTTCACTAATCCAGAGTTTGTTTCATCAACTGGGAGTGCAAAAGGAACAACTGGGGTTTTAGATGTTCCTGGCAGTGCTGGGAACTCCTTCTGGGACTTTAAATTTGCAAGCCCAGGAAGAGTTTGCTTCGGTTTTTCCGCAGCACTGTTTGGTTTGCTTGTAACTTTCATTTCACTTTGAGAAATCTTAGAACCTTTTCTGGGAAGTTTAGGAGAGGAAATATTTTTCCTCTTTCTAGACTCCCCAGGATTGGCGTAAGATGTTCCCGCTGGTGAATCGTCAGAATCGGTTTCATCAGAGGACAACAGATCATAAGGGTTTGATGTAATGGGAGAAGTGGTAACGGTCTTCTTCAGCATCTCAGCGTAAGAACGCTTCGAACGCTCTTTGAGAGACCTCTTTATTTTATCCCTGACTGCATGTACACCGCACATGACGAGAGCTCATGCTGACTCTCCCCACAGTGAATGCATTTTTCAGCATTTTTACTGCAGGAATCATCCGCATGATTCTCCCCACACTTGCCACAACGTGCCTTATTGCAGCAGTAGGCGGCGGTGTGGCCTAACTGCTTACAATTCAGGCAGTTCATGACGCGAGGCACATATAATCGCACAGGGAGACGAACCCGGTGGATCGAGACGTGGCTTGGTAGCGCTGACCCGGCGAACGTAACTCGAAACGAGTCTGACGGGGTGTATACTGTTTTGCCACCGATGATCGATGCTGACCGCAATTGCTTGCACGGATCAAAAGATCATTAAGGCTCTTTGAGGGTGATTTAACGGGTCATCTAGGTATTCTAAAAACTATTTGTATCAATCCCCTAGTGATAAACAATGAAGACCGGATGGAGAAAAGATACAATTTGAAAGACGATTTCGAATGTTTGAACCTGAGCGTGATGTTTGGGAACGCGGTGGTCCTGATCTCCGCCCAGGATCAATCATTTTCTACACAGATGGTTCAAAAATGAACAATCGAGTGAGAGCAGGAGTAACTGGCCCAGGAATAGACCTGTCAGTTCCAATGGGCCAATGGCCAACTGTCTTCCAAGCTGAAGTCCAAGCAATACTAGAATGTTCTGAAATATGCCTACGCAGGAAATACAGAAACTCAAACATTTGCATGATGTCCGACAGTCAAGCAGCGTTGAAGGCTTTGAAGTCTGCGACATGCACATCAAAACTAGTTTGGGAGTGTGTTCAATCACTCCAAACACTGGGTTGTAATAATCAAGTAGACTTATACTGGGCTCCTGGTCACTGTGGAATAGATGGGAACGAAAGAGCCGATGAATTGGCAAGACTTGGATCGTCTCATCAGTTCATAGGACCAGAACCCTTCTGTGGTCTATCCGCTTGTTCCCTTAGAATGGAACTAAAAGCATGGGAAACTCTGAAAGTGGAATCCAACTGGACAAACACCTTCATCGGTAGGCAGTCGAAACGGTTCATCACTCCGAACGTTTCTATGACTCGTAAAATACTGGATTTTTCAAAAAAAGATCTAAGCACGTATACTGGTTTAATAACAGGGCATTGTCCGAGCCGTTATCATTTGAAGGTTATGAAAAAACTTCAAGATGATACATGTCGAGTATGTGGCATGGAAAAAGAAGACTCGGAACATCTGTTATGCCGATGTCCGGCAATTTTTATCAAAAGATATAAGTTCTTCGAGAGAAGTCTTCTGGAACCCTCTGAAATCTGGAGAACAAATCCCAGTACGGTTGTGCGCTTCATACGAAGTATAATACCGGACTGGACTAATGCTATTGGCCAGACTATAACGACCACTTCCAATAGTGATACGTTATCCTGACTAAGCAAAATTAAAAAGGGGGAATATGTCACAAAATATCAAAAAATTGGTCGCAGTGACGAAAATACCCAACACGGAAAAAAAAATTGCTTGCAGTCGAGCACCTTTACATCGGGACAGGTTTTGTTCTTTAAGCACCCTTTGGCACTTTCCAGTATACACTCGACGGACAGACTCGAATCGGTTATGACACCGTCGATCTCCACGTCTCGTGCGGGTATGTAAACGCGATACTCGCGTGTGAAGAGCTCAGAGCAAGCTATATCGTTGGCCTCTTTCAGGTTACTGACCACGACACGGAGCTTGTTAGGCCGGACCTTGGAAATTTCGGTCACGCCCTTGTACTCCTTCGTCAGGTCTTTAGAAAGCTGCAAGAGGTTCAACTGTTTCGATTTCGGTCCCGCCTTTGGCCGAAAATAGACAGTATAGCTGCCCTGGGCTCCGTCTGGGTAAAGCCTGGAGCGAGGGGGGACTGAAGAATGAATAGGGCAGGGGGTAACAGAAGGGTAAGGGTCAGAGGGGTTCGGGGATGGTGGCGCGGGAGGCGAGGGATCTACATCCATCCCGCTAAGTCTAGCGCACTAGCGCCGACAAGAGCACGTACCTTTTTACTTCTCCCTTCCAGTAAGGTTGGTTGTCCGATCGTTCGAAGTTGCAGCCGTTACAGCCAGCAGCACCAATACAGCAGCACCAAACAGCCACCAGCAGCGAGCCAGGTGTGAGATCACTCCACACAGCGATACAACTCAACTGTCAACTGATGGCTTCTTCTTTTTCCTCTTTTGTGTCTCGTCCACTGCTGTAGCACAATTCAGCCAGCAGCCAAATCGGCTTACGCACCAGCTGGCAGTCACGATGCGAAACAGTTGCACAAAGGCGCGACCTTGAACCCGGATTTATTTCACTCGACCAGGCAAACAATGCCAACACTTGTTCACACGAGCGATCACCAAACACGTCCGATACTGATGCGTGTTCGGCACAGAATGAATTTGAAAGGTTGTTCTTATAAGATGAACGTATAAATTAGCTTAAAACTCGTCATTTTCGGATGATTTTTTAGGAGTTTTTGTTTATTCGCTGATCAATGGACAGTAAACACGGTGATGTCTCAGGAGTGAGCTGGTCCGATCATGATACAAAACAGGCCTTCGTGTTTCACCAATAGCTCCAATTTTAAAGCAAATATTTTGTATAAAAAGTAAACCTACATTGAATTCAGATGTTACAGAAGCGTATTACTGGCAAATATACTGCAATCTTTAAACATTTGATTCTAAAATCTTTGTTTGAGAACTAGACTTGATAACAATAGTAAGGGCAAATTGTGCACGAAATAGTTTATTTTCTGAAACATTTTTAATAATAGTAATACTTAAGCAATCTGCATTAAACCTTCTTAACATCATCAAGAGAAGTTGTTTGACGATGATGCTACATATCTGATACAGTTTTTTATTCAATAGGTGAGAAATCTCGCATACAAAAAATGGTCCGATCATGGTACATTTTTTTGTTTTTTACAATTGATAATAACTGATTAAAGAGAAGAGTGAAACTTTTGATCTATAGTAAATGCTCAAAGCAAAGTAGTTTTTAAAATACTTTTGAAGCAAATCCGACAACAGCTAAGTGAGAAGGTGCGACGCGATCATTGGCGCGTAAACCATATTCCGGCGGTAGAGGAAATGCTTCGCCATCCTGAGCGTCTGTTCACCAAGATGGTGCGGCTCAAAACAGCGTCTGATCTCCATGTTAGGAGCGGCTGATCAACGTCCTGGTGGCAGCGTGGGACTCTAAACAGAGCTGACACGATGGTCCCCCGGCGAGACAGGGGGTTGGGGAAGGCCCAACAAGCCGCCCCGGAAAACAACATGTTACAAACAACGTAAGAGATAATACGAATCGGAACAATCGGCATAGACCTAGGCAACGAAATAAGGACTACGATTGGAAACTTGGGACATGGAACAGCAAATCGCTCTGCTTTCCAGGATGCGACAGGATAATCTATGACGAGCTACACCCACGCAACTTTGAAGTCTTAGCGCTGCAGGAACTTTGTTGGACAGGACAGAAGGTATGGAGAAGCGGGCACCGGGCGGCTACTTTCTACCAGAGCTGTGGCACAACCAGCGAGCTGGGAACCGGCTTCATAGTACTGGGTAAGATGCACCAACGCGTGATGGGGTGGCAGCCGATCAACGCAAGGATGTGCAAGTTGAGGATAAAGGGCCGGTTCTTCAACTACAGCATCATCAACGTGCACTGCCCACATGAAGGAAGACCCGACGACGAGAAGGAAGCGTTCTACGCGCAGCTGGAGCAGGTCTACGATAGCTGCCCGCGACGGGACGTGAAAATCGTTATTGGGGACAAGAATGCTAAGGTAGGCCGGGAGGCAATGTACAGACCGGTAATCGGACCAGATAGCCTACATGCCGTGTCTAATGATAACGGCCATCGATGCGTGAACTTTGCGGCCTCCCGTGGTATGGTAGTCCGAAGTACCTTCTTCCCCCGCAAAGATATCCACAAATCCACCTGGAGATCACCCGACCAACAGACAGAGAACCTAATCGACCACGTTCTAATCGACGGCAGGTTCTTCTCCGACATCATCAACGTTCGCACCTACCGCAGTGCGAATATAGATTCGGACCACTACCTAGTAGCTGAGTGCATGCGCTCAAAACTATCGACGGTGTATAACACCCGCCGAAGTCGAACGCCGCGACCAAATATTGAGCAACTGCGGGACGCCGAGGCTGCACAGGAATACGCGCAGCAGCTGGAGGCAGTGCTACCCACGGAAGAGCAGCTTGGCGCAGCTACCCTTGAAGATGGCTGGAGGAGCATCCGATCCGCCATAGGTAGCACTGCTATAGCGCTACTAGGTACAAAGGCCCCGAATCATAGAAATGACTGGTTGGACGGCGAATGCAAACGGTTAGTCGAGGAGAAGAATGCAGCACGGGCGAAAATGCTGCAACACCGCACGAGAGCGAACGTGGAACGATACCGACAGGCACGGAACAGCCAAAACTCAGTCCTCCGAAGGAAGAAGCGCCAGCAAGAGGACCGAGATCGCGTAGCGATGGACAAGCTGTACCAAGCTAACGACACTCGGAAGTTCTACGAGAAGCTGAACAGCTCCCGTAAAGGCTTCGTGCCGCAAGCCGATATGTACAGGAGCTTGGATGGCAACCTCCTTACTGACGAGTGTGAGGTGATCGAAAGGTGGAGGCAGCACTTCGACGAGCATCTAAACGGCGATGCAGTAGAGCGTGAGGACGGTATGGCAACTGATCTTGGTGCACGAACAGAAGACATCAGAATTCCAGCCCCCGATCTTCTGGAGGTGGAGGAGGAGATTGGTCGGCTGAAAAACAACAAAGCTGCTGGAGTGGACCAACTTCCCAGCGAGCTATTGAAATACGGTGGAGAAACACTGGCTAGAGCTGTGCACTGGGTCATTGTCAAGGTTTGGGAGGTAGAACGAGTACCGGAGGAGTGGATGGAGGGTATTGTGTGTCCCATCTACAGAAAGGGCGACAAACTGGAGTGCTGCAATTATCGGGCAATCACTCTGTTGAACGCCGCCTACAAGGTACTCTCCCAAATACTTTGCCGTCGACTATCGCCATTTGCGAAGCAGTTCGTGGGGCATTACCAGGCGGGATTTATGGGTGCCCGCGCCACCACTGATCAGATATTCGCGGTTCGGCAGGTTATGCAGAAATGCCGAGAATATAACGTGCCCACACATCATTTGTTCATCGATTTCAAATCGGCGTACGGCACAATCGGTCGGAACAAGCTATGGCAAATTATGCACGACTACGGTTTTCCGGACAAACTGACGCGGTTGGTCAAAGCGACGATGGATCGAGTGATGCGTGTAGTTCGTGTTTCGGGGGCACTCTCGAGCCCCTTCGAAACCCGAAGAGGGCTGAGGCAAGGTGATGGTCTCTCGTGCCTACTGTTCAACATTGCCCTGGAAGGTGTCATTAGAAGAGCGGGGATTAACTCGAGTGGCACGATTTTCCAAAAGTCGGTTCAACTGTTTGGTTTCGCCGACGATATCGACATTGTAGCTCGGACCTTCGTGAAGATGGCGGATACGTACATCGGATTAAAGGTTGAAGCCAAAAAGATTGGACTGGTCATCAATGCATCGAAGACGAAGTACATGAAAGGAAGGGGTTCACGTGAAGACAGTAACAGTATCAGTAACCTCCCACCTCGAGTTCAAATTGGTGGTGATGAAATCGAGGTGGTCGATGAGTTCGTGTACCTGGGCTCACTGGTAACTGCCGACAACGATACCAGCAGAGAAATTCAACGGCGCATTATGGCAGGAAATCGTGCAAACTTTGGTCTCCGGAGGACGCTTCGATCGAGTAGAATTCGCCGCCGCACCAAGTTAACCATCTACAAGACGCTGATCGGACCGGTAGTCCTCTACGGGCATGAGACATGGACTATGCTTGTGGAGGACCAACGCGCTCTTGCGGTGTTCGAGCGGAAGGTTCTGCGTACCATTTCCGGTGGACTGCAGATGGAAAACGGAGTGTGGAGAAGGCGAATGAACCACGAACTGCAGGAGCTGCTTGGGGAGCCATCTATCGTCCACACCGCTAAGATAGGCAGGCTGCGGTGGGCTGGGCATGTTGTAAGGATGTCAGACGACAGCCCGGTAAAGATGGTTCTTGAAACCAATCCGTCAGGGACGAGACGGAGAGGTGTACAGCGGGCAAGGTGGATCGATCAGGTGGAAGACGACCTGCGGACCCTACGCAGACTGCAGAGCTGGCGAACTGCAGCCATGGACCGAGTGGAATGGAGACGACTCTTACGTACAGCAAAGGCCACACCACGACTTGGGACTGTTTGGTAAGGTAAGGTAAGGTTTTAAACACAGTGTTGCATTCATTTAGCAAAAATGCATTTAACTTCTTGATTTTTTTTCAGTGTAACCAAACTGCAAATAGTGTATACAAAATCGCACATTTTAAGGCTTGATATTGTTAGAAGAGTGCATCTGGAAGGCTACGCAACAAAATTGTTATATAACACTGTGCTACAAATGAAAAAAAAAATGCAAGAACTTCTGAAGTGACCTAGTGTAGGTTGTAGGTCTTGTTAAGTGTAACATTCGCTCATACTAGAAATTTTCCAAACACCCCCAAAATCTGAACTTATGGTCAAAATACGGTTTTTCGGACCTCAGCGCATATAATATTTTTTAACTCAGTCATTTATCAACCGATTTTCAATATTAAAGCAGTTTTAGAAAGAAGACAAATAGAACTTTCAAAATATATACAGGTTTGTTCTAATATCAATAAAACATGTTAAGTTATTTGAGTGTATATCTAATTTTATAGACTTTTTTACGCAATTTTTCAATTTACTTTTAAATTTTCCGTCTTTTTTGTAAGAAACATACCACAAATACACTATAATTTCGAAAGTATATTCAATTCCGAATCAAATGAAAGTAGTTTAGTTGAAATCGATTGATGTTTGGCTAAGTTATATATTTTATAAAGAAAACCAAAATTTTTGGCTTCTATCGTACATTTATTTCACGGTGCTACAAATGATGAAAATATGCAAGAACTTTTGATGTGACTTAGTGTGGGTTATAGCTTTAGTCAAATGTTACTTGCGCATTTGAAGTTTTTCAAATGCCCCGAAAATTATAAGTTATGTTCAAAACCCTGTTTTTTACCTTAGCTCACATTTTTATGTTTAATACGGTTATTTTTCAACCGATTTTTTTATATTTTGGGTGTTTTGGAAAGGCGAAAAATAGAGCATTTGAAACATATAAATATGTCTAAAAAGTTTACCCATATGTGATGAATAGTTTTAAAATAAACAAGATGTTTTATGTTATTTTCAAATTTTTCCAAATTTATTCGCAATTTTTCACACATTTTTGTAATGATGGAACTTCAATTGCTGTAAAATTTGGAAAATTCTTTTTAGTACCAAACGAAAACAATAGGTGTTGTTAATTAAAATATGTTATAATTATGCTGAGAAATGATTTGATGAAATCTAAGTATATGGTGGAAAACAACGTTTTCGTTTGGCACTAAATGTACTTTTCAAATTCTTTAAAAATAACATAAACTATTTTATTTTATTTTAAAACGATTCATCACATATAGGTTAAATTTGAAAAAAAAATATAAATCATCTTAATTTATTGAATATAAATCACCTTATTTTATTTAAAACTATTCATCACATATAGGTAAACTTTTTAGACATATTTATATGTTTCAAGAGTTCTATTTTTTGCCTTTCCAAAACAGCCAAAATATAAAAAATTGGTTGAAAAATAACTAAATTAAACATAAAAATGTGAGCTAAGGTAAATAACAGGGTATTGACCATAACTAATTATTTTTGGGGTTTTTGAGAAACTTCAAGTAAACGCGCAAGTAACATTTGACTAAAGCTATAACCCACACTAAGTCACATCAAAAGTTCTTGCATTTTTTCATCATTTGTAGCTCCGTGAAATAATTGCGCGATAGAAGCCAAAAATTTTGGTTTTCTTAAAAAATGTATAACTTAGCCAAATATCATCCAATTTTTACAAAACTACTTTCAATTGATTTGGAATTGAATAAACTTTCAAAATTATAGTATATGTGTGGTATGTTTCTCACAAAAATAGACGGGTAATTGACAATTAAATTGAAAAGTTGCGTGAAAAAGTTTAAAAAATTGGATTTAAGCTCAAATAACTCAACATGTTTTATTGATATTAGAACAAACCTGTATATATTTTGAAAGCTCCATTTGTTTTCTTTCTAAAACTGCTTTAATATTGAAAATCGGTTGATAAATGACTGAGTTAAAAGTATTATATGCGGTGAAGTCCAAAAAATCGTATTTTGACCATAACTTCAGATTTTGGGGGTGTTTGGAAAATTTTTTGTATGAGCGAATGTTACACTCAACAAGACCTACAACCTACACTAGGTCACTTCAGAAGTTCTAAATCGCTGTAGCACAGTGTAATTGATTTCATATCCTATTATAAATTTATTAGATAGTTCATCTCCCATAGTTTATTGCTTCGTCAAGTGGTTCATTTGTCGTGCTCTATGCGCTGGAGACCCCCAAGCGAGATTCAAAGCCTTTTGCATTTCATCGGTCAGTGGTGGGATAGAACCACGAGGAATTAGGAACGTGGACAAGTTGAATAGATCGATAAACACTTTATAACGATCACTGAAATATTTAACGTTAGCTTTAGAACATGTTATTGTTCATTTTCTTCGTAAACGTACCTGAGAGTAGAACGCAAATACTGATATCCGGACGAACCGCCGGTACCAAGTTGCTGAGAACCAATCATTCTTTGTACCATAATTACATGATTGTCTGTAATGTCATAATCGATTGTTTAATGCTGTAAATCACATATTCAATGTAGCCAACTTACAACGCCATTTCGTAATAAGGGAATCGATATCCATTAAGAGCATAAGTAGCTGATGCGGTTGGCTAAATCTAGGCTCGTCACGGTAGAACGTGATCATGATAGCTCCTTGGAGAGCTCTGTGTGTAAATCTACGATCTCCACGAGTGACGAGAGCGCCATGCACGCTTGAGTCGAAAATCGATTTATACACCTCTCTACGTTTCTCGATATCCATCAAACGGTAATTTTTCACGTGTTCGAACTCTTCTTTCTGTATAGAATTAAAAATAACAATCATCGAGTTTCTTAATAATACTTGATTTTGAGTACCATTGCGCTTGTTTCCTGATCTGCCAGTAGTTTTTCCACACTCTCCTGAAATTTTCCCCAGAAATTGAAGCCGTCTTCCTCCAGTCCGGGCGTACGCTCGAGCCATTTTTCAACCAAATCGGCTAACGACGGTTCACTTTCGGTCGCGGCAATCTTTTCCACTGCCTTCGGATCACTGGCGAACACTTCCCAATATTTCTGGTTGTACTTCACGCGGTGTTCGGTTTTTACACCAAGCTTATTTTCTAGCAGCCGAAATTGCAAACTTTGGAAGCCCGATGCTGGTGATAGATAGTCACGAAAATCCATAAAGTCCAGCGGTGTCATCGTCTCGAGGATAGGAACTTGATCTACCAGGAGCTGAGTATTGGAAGAAACAATTTAAAACGGGTAGGATGGATCGAATTTTAAAAAGTACAAATACCAATTATTATTGGATAGACGATTAAAGCATTTTGTTCCAAGAGCTCCGAATATTTCCAAATTTCCAATTTGTTTGCTTTTGAAGAATTTCTAGTCCGAAAATCTATACGCAAGAATACTGACTAGTACTTAATTGCAATAGTCTTAAGAACCGTAAAACTTTTTTATACTCTATTAATCTCACTAGAGCAAACTTTGGGTTTTTGACTCGCCGGAAGCTTTCATTTCCAGAACAATAGCGTCTGACCCAGAGCGGAGCTAAATCATGAGATGCTGTATCTCGCCAGCTATACCTAAGATGGCAGCCCCATCAGCAGGATTAAGGTATCGCGATCCTGGTAAGGTTGCATACCGAAACCTCTCCTAACCACGAATAATGAAATTAGAGATGCGGAACGGAACAATCGCCAAAGACATCAGGCTACGAACACGGAAACAGAAAACTGTAAACGATTGGGAATTGGGTACTTGGAACATCCGATCTCTCAATGAACCGACGCGAGCTGGTTTGCTTGCTCGAGAACTACAGCGGCAGGAAGTCGAAATCGCAGCGATAAAGGAGGTTCGATGGCCAAATTCCGGAGAAAGGGAATTTTGTGCAGTAGACCCTGTTGCACGCACTTCTTTCAAGTACCACATCTTCTACAGTGGCGACAAAGTAGCGAAACGGTAGTGCTAGGAAATCAGAAAACAAGAGTCATTCGGTGGAGGCCCGTAGATTCTCCTTAGACTACAGTTTAATCAAGCACCGACAAACGACAAATCCGGTGACGCCCAAGATGAGTTCTATGAAAAGCTGGAACGAACCTATGACCAAAACACGACGTAAAAATCTTCATCAGAAATGCAAACGCGCAGTTTGGGAGATTGGAATTCTTCAGTCCTGTCATTGGAAGGCATAGCCTTCACTCGTCATCAAATGTAAACATCCTGAGGCTGATAAACTTTGCCGCGGCCAGAAGAATGGCCATATGTTCCTATTTTCCACGTTTAAATATTCGGAAACACACCTGGAGGTATCCAGGTAACGTCTATAATGTCGCAGTGTTTGTTGTAGGCATTCATGATGCTCTTAATTGGTCCATGTTTGGCGCACAGTGACCGGTAATTATTAATAGTAAAAATATTGCGCGTTCTTAAAGGACGAGAAGGAGCATAAAAGTTAAGAGTTTCCAGCAGATTTGGTGAATTGACACGTTGTGAGATTATATCGTTTACAAAGGAAAAGGTAGTCGACAGATTTCCACGCAGATTACTTCATAGATTTCGCGCGAACCGAAATCAGCTATTTATAAGCACTCAAAGCCATTCCTCGCACGGTGGTTGTGTGTATTTTATCCCGACGAGTTCTGGTTTGGGTGACTTATAGCAAAATTTGCTTGGAGCGATTCCACACATTCTGCCTCTCATGCACAGCGCTTCATATAGAGAAGAAACAGCTGTGAAGTCGGATACGGGGGGTTATTAGTGGCAATGGACATTGTTCAGTGTCATACCAGCAATGGGAGAGATTGATTCCGGACGAAACCATTCCTTTGAAGAAAAACTCACGTATAATTTGATTCTTACCTCTGTTAGAAGGTATTTCCTCAGTATTCGCTCTATATTCCCGAACTGGGGGGCTATACCACTATATCATGCGTGAAGACAGACTACCCACCCCCAACTCCCGACAGTACACTGCTTTTTTCGGGTGTAGTCCAGGATAGAAAAAGTGTAGTCAGAGACAGAAAAAGTGTAATCCGGCAAGCAAAAAAAAAATCATTTACCGGGTAAAAAGTCCGAGTGTAGCTACACCACGAAAACGAATTCGACATAAGATTCGCGCACGGTTGTCGAACGTGCTGAAATCTCACACATAGTGAACAATGCGTTTCAATATACAGTGGCTAAAATCTATTCTACTTACAGCGGTTGAAATCTATCTAGCTATCTCATAAATGCGCTGAGGAGCAATATTTACAGTACCATTGAAACGACTGCGAGAGATGTGGTAGCTACGACGCGTGGAAAACAGCATAACAACTGGTTTGACGCTGAGCTGCCGAAGAGTTGTTGAAAGGCGATAAGTGAGCTGAAAACGGTAAGGCTGCTGGGAAGGATGGTCCCGGCAAAACTTTTACAAGTCGGAAGCGAGCGGCTGCACTATGCGATCCACCAGATTATATTAAGAATCTGGGTGGCTGAACAAATGCCGAACGACTAGTTGGAAGGCTTCATATGCCCAAACTATAAGAAGGGCCATCGACTGGATTGTTGCAACTCTCGAGGCATTACGTTGCTCAACTCCGCATACAATGTACGCTCCCGTATTTTGTTCTTCAGATTGAGACCGTTAACGGTATCCTTCGCCGGCGAATACCAGTCTGGTTTCCGACAGGGACATTCCACAACGGGTCAAGTTTTAACCCTGTGACAGATCCCCGACATTTTCCGGGAGTGTAACTTGCAGACTCACCATTTGTTTGTTGATTTTAAGGCGGCATACGACTCAGTAAAAAGAAACGAGCAGTGGCAGATGATGCTGGAACACTGGTTCCCGACGAAACTAATTAAGCTGAGTCGTATGACGCTGGAGGGATCGAAATCATGCGTGCGGATAGCTGGCGAGACATCAGTCGCGTTCGTAACGTTACATGGATTGAAGCAGGAAGATGCGCTCTCCAACTTACTGTTTAACATCGCCCTTGAAGCTGCAGTACGAGGAGCAAACTTGCAAAGGAACAGTACGATCATCACGAAATCTCACACGCTAGTACGGTAGTATCGACCGTAGAGCCGTGAAGGACCCGAGCAGGAGAAAATATCATTATAATATAACAACCAGATATTGAAAATTCACCTCATTTTGATCTTAATATGGTTTACATAGTTGGTAAAATAACAAAAAATAATACCAAAATATTGTTCCTCCAAGACAATATGAATAACAAACCTTGATATTTCAATAACAAACCAATTATTTGCATTAGAAATCACGAAAATGACCAATTCAGATATTTTCAACTTATTGAACCTTGAATGTATAACTGAATATATTATAAATAATAAATAACGAACAATTTTCACTTAAAAACTTACTTTTTATGAGATATTTTAAAATCAACTCAAATATGTTATTGAAGGTATAGCGAGATATAATATCAAAATTTTATGATATTTTCATATGCATGTTTGAAACGTAAATATCTTTCGAATAACACGATAAGTCTTCACAGCTAAATATGTTATTGATGAGTTATTATTTTGTTATGCTCTCCTGCCCGGGGAGGCCTTTTAAGAGCCAGTTCGCGAGAACCGCAACCACCTTTACAAGGGAGGTTGTATCGGGGTTCTCCGATCGGACTGAAACTTTCAGGGTTTGTTTATCCATATAATAGAACAATGTTTTGCATATTATCAGATTTTTTGAAAAGGGGTAAGTGGGATAAAAAAGCACGTCAAAAAATGGTGTCCAAAAACTGCTAAAAACGTAAAATTGTTATAACTTTGTGAAAACTGAAACGATTTTCATGAAAATTGGCATGTTTATTCTACTCTATAACGGAAACGAAATGAGGGTTATTGGAAGTTGCTATCGTGAATACATGATGAGATATTCGCATTTTTTTTAAAAAAGAAGGTGATTTTCACAGCAGTTTTTTTCTTGCCAACAGATCTAGGATCAAAACCCAAATAATACGTTTTGTAGTGCAACTCAAGAGCATCCATTAGATATATTCAAAAAATGCGCCGTTATAAAGATGCCTGAGAAAATCCATTTTTTCTATAACATGTTATTGACCATAATTTCGAACCCATTGTGCGAGAAGAGAAACTCCGTTTTGTGTCATTGTTCTTCCATTGAGCTATAATTTTCAGGTTATGTTTGTTTATGCTTTAATGCAATAGTTTGCAAAATTTTAGATTTTTGGAAAAGGGGGTAGTGGGGTAAACAAGCTCTTCAAAATCTTATATTTAGAAACTGCTCAAATCGTAAAATGACTACTCTCGGCTTACATTCGAAGTTACTCGATGGAATGAGTGGTTACATTTGGAGCCAACAAGAGAATGAACAAGTATCAATAAAACCACGAGATACTTTCTGTTGAGCCTTTTTTAATGTAGGGCACATCAAAGAATCAAATTACCATAAGGAAAAAAGTTTCACCGAAAGATGCTCATAAAGGAATGAGGTTAAAAGTACACCCTTCTGCAGGAATTAGACAATTCAAACCGGAAATGTATTTATCTGTAAAACAAATAAAATCGTTATTCGCCCACTTTTCTACGTTATATAGGCAAAATAAGCTTTTGCTAACACAGACAGTCTGTATATAATAAACAGAAAATCGAGCTCCGTATCGGAATGTAGCACCAAAGCTTTGCTTTTTTTCAGCTTGAGCTAATTCAAGTTAGTAAAGATTAAGCATTGATAAACGTACGAGAGCGTCATGAATATTGGTTGTTAATAATAAAATCAATCAATTCTCAAACATTGTTTTTATAAGGTTTGTTTTGCTTATACCAGAGCCACAGGAAAAACTGCATTCTTTGAAAATACATTGAGTGCAATCACTAATATGTTCGATGAGTGGTTTGATGATGATAATTCAGAATTGAAATAAAGATAATGAAATATAGAGTTTATTTGATTTTATACTACATTCGACCCCTTGGTTATTAAATTAATCAAAGGAAATACTAAAAAAAGTTCAACAAAAAGTATCGCAGGGCTTTGTTGGAATTCATTCTACTTCTGTTAGCTACAAAACTAACCTTTCATTTCATCGTGTAACTTCGGGTGTAAGCCGATTCTACGGTTTTAGCAGTTTCTGAATACACGATTTTGAAGAGTCTGTTTACTCCACTAACCCCTTTTCCAAAAACCTCAATTTCCGCAAACTATTGCATTAGTGTATTAGTGCATAAAGAACAATGACACAAAACGGAGCTTCTCTTCTCGCACAATGGATTCGAAATTATGGTCAATAACATGTTATAGAAAAAATTGATTTTCTTAGGCATCTTTATAACGGCGCATTTTTTGAATATATCTAATGAAAGCTCTCGAGTTGCACTACAAAACGTATTATTTGGATTTTAATCCTAGATCTGTTGGTAAGAGAAAAACTGCTATGCGAAAATGCGAATATCTCATCATGTATTCACGATAGCAACTTCCAATAGCCCTCATTTTGTTCCCTTTATAGAGTAGAATAAACATGCCAATTTTCATGAAAATCGATTCAGTTTTCACAAAGTTATAACAATTTTACGTTTTTAGAAATTTTTGGACATCAATTTTTGACGTCCTTTTTTACCCCACTTACCCCTTTTCAAAAAATCTGACATTATGCAAAACATTGTTCTATCATATAGATGAACAAACCCTGGAAGTTGCAGTCCGATCGGAGAACCTCGAAACAAGACCTAGTTGCGGTCTCCGCGAACTGGCTCTTAAGAGGGAAGCGGCGAGGTTGGGGCTCAACGTTAACTCTGCCAAAACAAAGTACATGGTAGCTGGCAAGAAGCGCATGATTACCGGTGGTGTTGATGCTGAAGTGGGAATTGTGGGTAACGATTTGAAGAGATTGATGAACTCGTTTATCATGGTACGCTTGTGACACGTGACAGCGATATGAGCCGCGAAGTGAAACGGTGAGCTGCAGCTGCGGACAGGGCCTTCTACGAACTACGTAACCAGCTGAGGTCCCGTAGTTTGCAAACTCACACTAAACTAGTACTGTATAGGACGCTGATCCTCCCGGTGGTTCTTTACGGACATGAAGTTTGGACGCAGAAGAAGGCTGATCGACGAGAGCTCGGAGTATTTGAGCGCTAAGTACTGCGATCGATACTTGGCGGTAAATTGGAAGATGGGTTGTGGCGCAGACGCATGAATCACGAGTTGTACCAGATATACAAACATGCTGATACAGTGAAGGTAATACAGCGTTGCAGGCTTCAGTGGGCTGGACATATGGCCAGAATGACGAGAGAGCCGCCAAAACTATATTCAGCAGAGAACCAGGAAGAGGCCATCAACTCCGTGGTAGGCTTCGCACTCGGTGGATGTGCGCAATAAAAGAAAATGTACGATCTGCAGGTGTACGAGGTGACTGAGAACAGCTGAGCCCAAGACAGAAAATGCTGTAAAGCTCTAATTCGTAAGTCAGTCAATTTGATGAATGCACAAATGACGATGATGATCAAAATAATTGCTAAAAATATTTCTAGTATTATTTTCAGAAACAACCTTTTGTACTGGAGTAATTTTTAACCTTTTTGTACTCGAGTAATTTTTAATTTACGATGTCCATTATAATATTGAATTTCCGTGCAATAAAAAATGTTGCTGATTGAAACAGGGGGTGACCCGCTATTTTTAAAATAATAAATAAGAGCAAGAAAATTATAACTAAAACAGAAAATTTAAAAAATTAATAAAATCTGAACCAGTGGTACTACATATAAAGAGCAAAGAGAAACTCGGCCATTCGTGACGAGATATTTTTCACTGTCTTAGTTTCCCTGAAAGTGCTATTAAGCATAGGTGATTGGATGAAATTCACCTCACAAAATTTCATAGAATTATGAGAGAACGCTGCTTAGAACAGTCCGGAAATCGACATCAAGTGCAAAATAATTTCTTTATTAGATCGATTCACATTCACATTAGAAGAACGCTTCTTATTCGTGCTCTGTTTGATTTTTTTAACTATATGGATTGTAGTAGACCAACGAGAGATTACCATGAACTACTTGTGGCTTTCCGTTGTCCTACATATAAGATATCTACCCACAAAGAAATTAGCGGTTTGCATCAAAGCTGTTATAATACCACACTCTAGATCATGATATGAGAAACAGTGGGTCATATTTTATTTTTACATACCAATGTAAAATCATATAATCATGTGTAAAGTTAAGGTACGAATGAAACCCTGCAGCACTATAACGACGAATAAAGCCCAGAATCGCTTTTCAACCGCCGTTCGCAACACGCCGAAACATTCGACTTCATACATGGGCGGTAAACTTTTATGTTAAGATATGCTCGAATGAAAAGATTCCATAGAAGTGCGATGCTTTCAAGTCACTTAGAATGAACGTCGTTGGCGTGCTGCCAAGCAATGTACGAAAAAATACTGCAGCGAATGTTGACATCACGGCTCGCTTTTTAGGAAACTTCAATTTCGAGAATCCGAAATGTTGTATTCTTTTGGATTGACTATCCAATATTTATGGTAGAATTGCTAAGGGTATGAAATATGACACCCTGTGGAAAGACAGCAGCGATGGGCTTCTTTACGGCCGAAAAATGCCATTGGAAAGAAACATGAGGAACAGCCAAAGTGCAACAAATTTTCAAGTCATTCACTCCAGGATACTAGAATGTAAAGTTTATACTTTCAAAAAAAATAAAAATACTGCGATATTTGAATGTGTGAAACGGTTAACATTATTCACGATTTAATTATAACCTACCTTCAGTATCAAAACGATTCGATTGAGACGTTTTAATATTTCCAACGTTCTCGACTCTTCCATGTGCTCCGTGCTGAATAAATATCGGATAGAATCCAGTTCAAAAATAATCTGCTTGAACCACAACTCGTAAGCTGCAATTAAAAAAACAGATTTCCAACCTTGCACTTAGCAGTTAAAGTAGAATCTTGGTAAACCTTGATGAGTAATGATGAAAAGGTGCTCATCGTGAACTGGTTTATTACTTTCGACCGACAGCATTCGTTGTGCGCTAAGGACTTTATCTAGCATTAGATACTCCCCGTACAACATTCCGGCTTCTGAGCCCAACCGCTCACCACTCTGGGCATCGCTGCAAAAAATCACAAAAAAACACCACTGGTTTAGCTCGTTTTCGAAATGGACCATCTACATTCTATATGATCAATTCACATGCGGCATGGTTTCCACGAAAGGTTGTTTGTAGAGTTTATCAATGTCAATGTCAACAAGACTAAATTAAAAATATTTTTGCAGTAGATCACTTGATTACACTTGATAAGACGGATGTTACTGCGCCTCCAAAGCAAGATTTTCAAATCGCAATTGAAAGCAACCAATACAATTTCAAAATATTACATGGAGATTAGTAGCTTCTGTTGCAACGAAAAGAATTAGGTTTCACATGGCCACTAACGGGTAGTTGAAAATGTCTGTACTCACCCGTTATAGTTTCCCATGGGGCAGCTCATGCTGGAGGATAAGTTCTTCTCTAAAGTTGGAGCCACTAGATTAGCTACAAAACGAACTGAGCACGACGGCTACCAAATAACAACTGACGCTAAGGTAACATAATCCTTCTATTGGTGCAGAAAGCAGTACATATAGCATGATAAGGAGAGAAAAGACAAGGAAATCTTCCCGCTCGTAGAGTTTTGCATGACTTCGTGTACTCAGCAAAGAGACATGTTCCAATCGTGGAATGAATTGTAGCAACAACAAAAAAAAAACAACAAATAGCACAGTTTACGGAATTATGTAATAAAACTTCTGAATGAATTACGTCGGAATACTCGTGGTACACTAGCCCACTCGTAGTTGAGCATTGAACTCATCGTACCTCGACTAGAATTGAAAAACAAACTAACACAAGGTGCATTTTTTCAAGTCCATGATTCGAATTTCGATTTTCAATTTCCAAATAAAACTTCAGATGCGTGAATATCGATACTCTTTGATATTATTCTGTTTTATTGAGGTTTTAACTGGCAGTCATTCGCCTCAGCATTGATAAATAATTCGTCAACTTTACAGAATTGTAAGATACAAGATCTGTCTAAAATATCACAAAGCCATCGCCAGGGTATGAGCGACGTTTAATTTTTTTTAGATATTGGTTCACGTAGACATCCACCTTCATTGATCCTGGCACGATGCAGTAAAAAAAATTTCGCACGAGAGCAAACTGTGTGCCGAATAGTCAGCAAAAAATAAATGAATTTGCTACATTTACGTTTTTAAGTTTACAGGGTATATAGTCAAATCAATAACCGTTAACTGAGAAGCAAGGAGAAACTCTCCATATTTCTCATGATCACCATGATAATCATGTCACTTTCATTCTAGGGAAAAAGTATATCATTGGCTTTACGTTAGGAGCCTAAGCAATTGGAAAAAATGAATTACGACTAATTTTCGAAAAAGGTTTTTTTGTGGGCCTGAACGGCATTGGACATAAATGCCAATGCGACAAGTGTAGTTGTCTCTTGTAGCTGACCCTGATTTCTGTACACAGATTACAAGATGCTCGAACTCATTGATGGAGTTGAGCTTGTTGGTTGCAAACCTGTGCTCGATCCTTCATTGTTCCACATTGAGCGAAGAAACGTCCATGTTGGGCTTCGCTTCCATTCAGTAAGAGACTGTTATTACTAAAGGTGTTAGCTTGAATTCCTTTAGGATTCTGAGGTGACCCGTTAGGTTAGGTCGCACCTGCTCCTCGTGCTCGCGATTATTCCGACGGTGAGCTCTATTTTGAGGAGCTCTTGCCTCCCTGTATCTCTCTCTTTTCTGACGTGTGGCCACAATGAGCACGCGGTTCCTGGCACGGTTTTTCTCATCCGTCGCTTCCTGGCACTCAGCATCAAACCAGCTGTTGCGCTGTTTTCCACGCGTCGTACCTACCATCTCTCTCGCAGTCGTTTCAATGGCACTGTAAACATTACTCCACAGCCCATTTATGTCTTCCACTCGTTCCTCCTGCTGTTCTGCTATCCGTTGATCCAGCTCTCTGGCGTACACTTCTGCCAACCCATCAGCTTTCCACCGCTGTATATTGAAAAGCAACGTCCTGTCTGTGCAAGATTTCATCACGCTCGACAACTGTGCGCAGATCTTGCAAACGACGAGATAATGGTGAGAGTCTATGTTTGGACCCCAAAAAGGCCTAACATCAGCAACATCCGAAAAAAACGACCGTCAATCAGCACGTGATCGATTCGGGAGCAAGCTTCCTTATTTTGATGCCTTCAAGGGTGTTTCCGAGAATTAAACGTGGAAAATAGGAGCTACACATGACAAATTCTCTAGCCACGACATAGTTTATTAGCCTCAGGCCGTTTTCATTGAGTGACGAGTGGAGGCCATGCCTCCCTCCCAACCTTGCATCTCCGATTACGACTTCTACGATGTGTTTCGGGCATTCGTCATAGGTTCGTTCCAGCTTTCCATAGAACTCATCTTTGACGTCATCGGATATGTCGTTTGTAGGTGCGTAGGTGTTGATTAACCTGTAGTTGAAGAATTTGCCCCCAACTCAACACACATTTACGGTCATCTTCGGACCTCCACCGGATGACTCTTAATTTCTGATTTCTCATCACTACGAAACCGATACAGGTTCCGCCGCTTTGCTGCCACTGTAGTAGATGTGATACTTGAAAGGAGTGCGTGCAATAAGGTCTACTGCACGGAATTCCTTTTCTCTGGAACCTCCTAAATCGCTGCGATTTCGTCTCCCTACCACTGTAGCTACCTTACCAGGATCGCGATACCTAAATCCTGCTGATGGGGCTGCATTCTGAGGTGTAGCTTGTGGGATACAGTATTTCACGATTCAGTCGTTCGCTCCGGGTTAGAAGCTATTATACGCCACCCCTAACACGGGAACACAGTCGCGTACGATATCCTTTCCTAGTCAGCGATCGGGTTGGTTACCCAATCTTCACTAAGGTTATTCCCCAAGCAGCACCTGCAACATATTTTGAAATGATACTAGTCAATATTTATTGTTTAACGGTGCAAGAAACTTTTTCGGTTGCTTTAATGAAACTCAAAAGAATTGAGCAACATTGCGTTTTTTATGTGTATCCATCTCGTGATTCAACACAAAATGTTGCTTAGTAGTTTCCTGCAATCTACTTCCAACTGCATATTTCATGACGCTTTTGAATAACGATAATGTCACATGATATTGCGTATTGTTGTTTCACAGATGTTTTCTTTTAAGGAAAGCAACCTTGTGATGAAAATGTATAGCAACATCGTGTTGAACAATGTATTTGCTAAAAATGCCACAAAGTAAACAGCCATATTTAATATAAATAATGATACATGGTTATTGTTGGAAATATGGTTCGGTATCTTATATTTCGCGTTTAAAACACTGCATGTTCACTGAGCATGGTTTTCTTAACGATCTTTGTTTATAGTTTGAACTTTGGACTAATGAACTTTGTGTATAAATTGGCGAATTTGAATCATAAAATTTAGTTTAAAACGCTTCATAAGATGAGCGTGAATAATTACGAAATAAAAACATTTTCTGCACGGTAAATTTTCAATCGCAAGTATAATTGCATAACTATCAGGAGTGAAAGTAGAGAAAAATTCCAATAAACTTGAATGATTTAGATTTTTTAGAATATGTGTAGTCAGATGAATCTCCGCGACACAACCACCAAAGAGCAATGAGAATTAAGGTAAACAAAATTAAGTTTTGTTTTTCCTTTCTTTTCCTCCTATGCTGCAGCGGTAATCGATGCTGATGATGATTTCACATAGCATTGTTAGTTGCTTATAGGCTCAACCTCCTGCGCTTTTTCGGTTACATACAAGTTGATTAAAAGTAACGGATGCGAATAAATACAATCTGTGAATGCTACATTGGGAGTTGCATTTGCTGCATTGCAACAATGTGTGCTGCTTGGGTCGTATCCCGGTCGGCACCTCGTGGAGATTGAGATAGGAGATGCTGGACAAATGTGAGTGACCATATTAGGGTCTCAAGTCACACGTGTCCAGCCATTTACCACGCTCGTTCCCTACATTGCATACATTACGGTGTTAGAAGTAAAGTATTCAAGCAGGTACTCACCTCATGTGTTGACATCCGAGCTGCCCCAAACTGTGTGGTGCGCGTTGGCATTGCAGCCGACGATGAGTGGCTTGTTGATGCTTCGGCAGTACCGCACAAGCGCTGTGACTCGGAATGGTGACATGTCGTCTAGGTCCCCCGGGAAGTAAGCGGAGGCAACAACCATCTCTTGTGTGAAACCGACTGACTTCCCAACACTTACGGCTGGCAAATGTTGCGGCAGAGCAGGCCCTATTGCTGGTATCGCAGGGTCGGCTAGCTACCGGGTAATCAAGGTACAAGTAAAAGTACAAAAACCAAGAACCTTCACTTTACTTATATATTTCGTGTATTTGTAGCGTGTAAGTGTAACAATGGTGTGGCGTGTAGTGTCTACTCACTAGTATTTGCCGCTTAACGTTGTTTATGGTGACGCAGGAGTCCTCTCGACTGCGCAACCCGATCTCGTACCGGTACAAGGCGGATGGCAGGATAGCGGGAACTTAGTTATCTCGAACCGAATCTTGCAGGCGTCTTCCCTCCTTGACGTAATCGGCCTGACCGCGGCTGACCGCAATGGCCAGAACCGAGAGGGGACCCTCCTTAACGATTCGGACCTAATGTCCGAGGGTGTCGAAGCTCCTTTACGGGTTAGGCGCGGAACCTTTCCAGGTTCACAGGCCGAACCGTGTGCTGCGCAGTTCTCCTGTAGCTGCGGGCCAATCTGCAAACGCACTACCGGTAGCCCAAAGGGGGGTGGGTCCAATCTCTGGTCTAACTCACTGCTGAACAGCACACGAACGCCTGATGTAGAAAAAAGCTCCCGAGTCTGCAAGTCCACTTCCTTTTATAGTCTCAGAAAGTCCACCAGTTCCCTCCAATAGTTTTGCGCCTAATTTAAGTCTTCATTTTTGAAGCAATTTGCGCACCTTTTTCCCTTCACATGGTGGAGATTCGCCTGAACTACGCCTACGCTCCTCACATCGAGGTCAACATTTCTTTTATCGAGTCTGTTTAACCCTCTAGTTCCCAGTGCCGCCTTTAGACGGGCTTCAGTTGAACCTCTAAAAAGCTTCAATCAATAATTAAAAAATGTTTTTAAAGTTTCAAAGTGATTTTTTCGAAGCCCGTCTGAAAATTAATCTGGGCACTAGAGGGTTAAGATCCTTTTCTGCATTTGCACCAGAGTCTTTCCCGCCTGTATTAGAGGACTTTACGCTAACCTGCCACATGCGTGCTTAGCCGTACCCGAAGCTCTATGCCGCTAGCAGACTGTTGGTCCAGTTCGACAATCCAGTAACGTTGCGATAGCATACTCACCATGCACGTGTGGCGAAACCATTGCTCTGGTATTGGAGTAGACGGAGATTTATATCATTCATGGTGTCCACATTTTTTTGGAAGAACTATATGAATTCGGGAGATCCTTCGTGCGAAACACTTGAAAGCGTGCTCCCTCTCACGGTTTAAGAGAAGACGCCGTGATCTCCAGCCATCTAACGTGTCGTTGTTGGTATAGATGAGTTGTAGGATGCCTTTTTCAGGTGGCAACTCCTGAACATGGACCTGGTGGTAGGTGAGTCCTGGTCCGCAATCCAGTCCGAATGGAGTCACGAACAGTTTTTAACTGTTCAGGGATAGGTCATAAAGCTAGATAGTCGAACGAGGTGATCGACAGGCTTGTGGCCTCCAGCACTTCTCTATAGGTTACCCCTGATGTTTGTCGCGGTGCAGATGACAACGCGCTTGCTAGATCCCGAAGCCTTTTGCTGATACGGCCCTAAACGTTAGAGTTTGGCAAGGTCGTGTAAATCGGCCGAGGTCGCTTGTTTGCGACCTGACCCGAACGGTCAACCTGGTCGACTGCTTGACGAATTGAGTCGGTGGCCTCCTCGCGTGGGTGACCCCGTGCTTCTCCGGATCGGGAAGACTGTCCGTCGGGTTCTCCTCTTTCCGACTTGGCGAACTAAGGATTAGTGATGAAACTGAAGGCCCTTTGTCCAGCGAGTCACCGTCAAGGTTGAAGTTCTTCTGCAATTCCATCGCCTTGGTCTCGCCTGTTGCGTGCAATCTTGTCAGGCTGCACGCCATGGAGTGTGTTAGCTGAATTTGTTCCGGCAAAGTAAAGTTGCCGGGATCCGGGTTTGAGGCTTGTTGCTTTATTTTTATTTGAATCCAGTTTGATCCCACGAGTTTGTCACGAAAGAACGGAATCCTCTGCGTGTTACGGCAGAAGGCTTGAATACTGTGGTAGGGCTCATTCCACAGACTCCGTTTACGGCTGTACGTAGAATCGTATAGAAGAATACTTTACTGTATTTCGCTTACACCACAAGCGAAAATGTAAATGTTAAGTATATATTTTGGCAGTTTCGGTGAACGCTGTGCAGTACGCCCGATGATGGCTTTATCTACCAATCTCTTACAAGAAGGGGGATTCAATGTTGTTTTGAAAAAGGTGATTAATTACAGTAAAAAAGAGCAAATCTATTTTAATGCTTTTTCGGGTGCCAAACAACTGTACAAAATTTGAAAACCGTTACTATACGGCTTTCCGCATTGTGTTTGAAAATCACGTATCCATCATAGAAAATTTCAAAAACTGCGTTATAAAGCAATGTGCAAATGATCACGAACTTACTATTAGAGATGACCTAGCCATCGGTACCTATAATTCATAGTAGAGCCATTCCACGTCACTTCGAAAATCGTTCCGAAAGGATTATTCCCGATTCAATTTTCACGGTTGTTTGGTTTTAATTAAGATGTCATTTTTGATATCAATTTATCGTTTAAGATCAGAACTTTTTCCAAAAAAAGAACTGTCAAAAATAAATTTAATAGAAAAATTGTGAATTCAATTATTGGTGTTTTCGGTAAAGTTGTAGATAATAGCATTGTAGTTCTGAAGGTAAATATACACTGAAATTAGTTTACCATAAGCAACCCCAATCCACTGACCCAGTGGAATTAAAAAAATCGAAATAATCGTCGTTATCAGTAGAATTTATTATTCACCACAGAGAAATAAACAAAGGAGAACTTTACCTTGAAAGGTGACTTTCTTTTTGTACTAAATAAAGTGATCATTTGTAAAAAGTAGGAAGAAATTGCATAACTGCATTATTATTACATACATGTCTATGTGGAGAGCGATCTACGTTTTGAAGCATCATAAAACTTATCATGTAAACGATTTCCAGTTTGCGACGATTTGCCTCTGCTTTTTATTTTTACCAACAGAGCAATTTTAAGCAGGCTTCTATTCATAGCATAAATGTAGGCTGCGCTAACTACGGCCAGACAAAACAAAAAGGCAAACACTGCTGCCAGTGCTATCCATATCCAATCGGTTGCGTTCGCTTTGCTTGGAGGCGATGCTGTGACAACCGGTTTGAATGTAGAAGTCATCGCTTGGTTAGCTGACGATGTGCTTTCGTCTCTTGGAGAATTTGTTGTTGAACTCAGAGTTGTGCTCTCAATGAAAGCAGTTGTAGAAGACGCACTAGATGAAGATGTACTGGTTGTAGTAGAAGTAATGGTAGTAGTAGGATTGCTTGTAGTACTCGTTGCGTATGTAGTAGAGGTAGTAGTAGAAGTAGTCGTAGTAGTAGTAGTAGTAGGGAAGGTAGTAGTAGGGATGGTAGTAGTAGGAGTAGAAGTAGTAGTAGTAGTAATAGGATGAGTTGTAGTTGTAGTGAAAGAAGGAGTAGTAATAGTAGAAGTTATCATTGTTGTTGCGAATTCATCTAAGGATCTGCAATCATCTGTTTCTATTTCATAGTTAAAAACGGTGAAATACTCAATAGCAAGATCACTGCCAGAATTCATATTAGCTTCGATTTGTATCTGCAAGAAAAAAAACATGTGCCTATTAGAGAAATTGGTTATCATGTTGTATCATCAATTAGTGCAATGATGGACTGTTTACTAATAAAGCAGTATTAAGGTATGAATATTGCACGTGTAAAAACGTTTTACTCCAGATGTTAACTAGAGTATCATAGTATCATTTTTTTTTTTTGTACGTGTTGCATTATTTCAGTACCTCATACTAACCATTTATTATTGAACTGCAGAAACATAATTTATATCATAAGTTAATATGGTATACCATTTTCATAAAAAACCATCATTAAGCACTTGAAATTACCTTAGCGCGTTTGATAACCAAATCCATCTTCTGTTGAAACAATCCCCAGCCGCGGGTAGCCTGTTCGGTTTTCCATCGAATGACAACCGTCGGGTTTCCTTCGCTATCAATACGATCTAAGTCCAATATCCTAACCTCCAATGACGCACTCAAATCAAAAATTAAATTGTACACCATCCTCAGTTCAGTTTGTTCATTCACACTGAAACTCTGCACTGTTTCACCACATGTCAATCCTTGCCACTGTTCCGAAAGGTAATATTCAGCAAAATCCCGGTACGGAGTAAATACCGTTGATGCGTGATATGGCTTTACGGTAAATTCCTGAATATAGGAGCAACGTGACAAATACGTCAATGTCGCTTGATCAAAATCGATTCTGGTACAGGAAACATCCTCCGCCAGAATGCACACGCTAAAGCTAAGCACGATACCGGCTAACAGGAGCCAAAATTCCGGTAGGCCGAACATTGCGTGGTTCCTTTCAGTTTTGCGCTTGACGAAGATAAATCGTGACTGCTTTCGATCTTGTATCAACGGAAATGTATGACCGTTTACAAACGGCCCGTCAATCAATTGTCATTCACTGTGCTCTGATTATCAGCTGATACAAGATATATTAATGGTTTATTGAAAAGACATAGCAATTAAACCTCAGTACTGCTCTTGGCTGCAGACGACGCAGAGCTTTACGCTTTGAGGTTCAATGGCTGTGTTGATGACAGTGTAAATTTTAGGATTATTGAGAGCCATTCTATCAGCTTACTAGTCAAGTGTCAGACGCATAGTTTATTGCATTAGAAACAATCTGCCGATGCAAGATATAATACTGTTATATGTCACTTTATGTTATCACAGACGGAATACTATCGTGCTCTAACGCCACAAACAACGAAAATTTCGAAAATAAATAATACAAATAACGCTCGTTGGCCAGCAAGTTTCTTTTTCAATCTCTCAAACTCTCTATCTTCCTATAACTCCATCTGTTTAGTTTTTCTTATAGCCATGTTTTTACCTATCTTTATCACAGTTCGACTCTTTTTTATCTCTTTGTTTTTAACTTTTTCTCTTTCATTAAGTCTTCCTTTCTTTTTTTTAAATTGAATAAACAACATAGGGAAATATTTTTCAATTGACGTATACTGCCGCGCATAGCAAGTCAGTCCCATTTGCATTTTCAGTAAAATTGAGTTATTACGCGTAAATGGTAGCTAACAATGCATAGTTTCGTAACAATGGATGAGCTCAACAACTCTGTTCTGAAAAGCTGCTGGAAAACATCCAAACATATTGTCCCATCTCGTAAGAAGCAATGTTATAAAATCATATAAAAACGCGTTTTTCTCGGCTTGCTGAATATGCAGGTGGGACTGACATGCTATGCGCGGCAGTATAGGTACGAGGAAATATGTTATAATTTCATCTCTTTGGTGAAAGATTAGTGAATCAGCAAAGTATATATTAAATACCAAAATGATTAATCTTCGAAGCTAGTCCAGATTTTTTTGAGGCACCCTTCAATTACCCTAGAATACAGATCAATCGTTTCGGCGTAAAATTTCGAATTCTCTATCATAACTGAAAAAAAAAACACATCAATATATCAAACGGATTAGTGACCCCGGTATGTGACAAATCAGCATATCTATAATTTATCAATTTTTATATCTCAGACAAAGGAAGCTTAAGGTGTGTTATCAGAAACGTTCGAAGGCTCCCGCTACTCGTCACCGAAATCAGTACCGGTTGAGTTTCGGCGATTATACGTCCCCATGCAGGCAGTATCGCTTTCGGCATCTGAAAGCTCTACAATAACGAGCGAATAACATTCCACCAAACAATTATGACATCGTTTTCGGCTCCAAGTACCATCATACTGATAATACTTTTAACATTCCGCGGTCTCTGTTCTGCTGGTCCATCATCAAGAAGGTTACACATGGTACTGACAGAACCGTTACAAGCTGAAGAAACACTGATAGCAGAGCAAGCTGGCAAACAGTTCGAGGCAGCCATGGTAGAACCGTACGCGTCAACCCCGGAGCAGGTCGCCTGGATGGTGACGGCAATCATATTTATCGTCCTGTTTTCCCTGTCAATCGTCGTGATCGGATATTTGTGGTACTTGCGAAATTCTAAGCTCAAAGAATTAAGGGCACTGCAGATGGCCCGCGACGATAAAAACAATCGGAATGTGTGGTACGGTGGTTCGTACATGTAGATAATGAAATTGGTAGTGATAACTTACTGGTGGTGTAAATATAACTCGTACTGTGACTCACAGCGTTTAGTTTGAATCTAAAGTGAATGATATCATCAGCTTTGATTTTCGATTTAGCTATACTTACTTTAGCTATACATATTTTTACAAACTTTAGAATTATTTCAAAACTGCTCAATAATAATTTTACAATCACTCATACCAAAGTTTACATCCGCTAGTATAAACCATCGTGCCGAGAAAAATTCGTTCAAATTAGATTCATTTCAAAGTTCTTGTGAATTCAGTTGTTCGGTTCAAATAGAAGAAGCTTTATTTTTTTGTCAGTGAAATTAATTTTGCTTAAAACACAAATCTCATGGACTTAAAATGAGCGGCAGTGTTAAAATAAGCATTCCAGAATTAATCAGTAAAATACGTTATATAAAATACAGTGTGAAATAAAAATTGTCATTGATGTTGTTTTCAAGGCCGAAGAAAAATATTTTGTACACGTAAAAGAGGCTGCCGTGCTATGCAAGAAACTATTGATTACCTTGTATCACACTTGTATTATATACTAAATTAATTCAAAAAAAGTTAACGAAACCTTTTGTTTTTATAAATAAAAGTTCAATTGTTTTCAATTGTCTCGAAAAAATGAATAATGTTTACAAGAGCTGTGCAAATACTTTAATGTTTATATTCGGCGAAATGACACGCTCAAAGTTTATTCAACATATTTTGTTGAGCACAGATTATTGTAATGTCAAACGATGCACTTACATTCACTTGTAACTGTGAAAGTGGACGGGTTTCCTACGAAAAGTTTCTTCAACCTTCGTAAAAATAGAATTAACAACTTGCCTTCAGAACACTAATGCCTTCAGAACACTAATTGCAAGTATTCGTAAATATGCTGGACTCATGTTCAGTTGTTGGGCATCACTCTGCTCCTGTTCACGATACTCTGGTATAAAATTCATTTTCGTTAAACTTCTATGAAGTCTCCTTTGAATAAAACTTCTGCTATCAATCGTCGCATCGAAAAAAATCTAAACTACCTAGGTATATCTGAAATTTATTTGTGAAAGTATTGCCATAAACCATCAAAAATAATTAATTTAAAGCATTGCATATTAACATTTTGAATGCTTATAAACACCTTGCATTTTTATTGTGCATCTTCATTTTACGCAGCCAGTTTTACGAACTCTTACGTATTTAATTCAGATAAAAATCCTACGAAAAAATACTAACAATGTTAAAGACAAATTATGAGTGTTTAATGAAATTCAAATGAAAAATTGAAAAAATAACATAATATAAAATAACATGGTATGTTAGACACACAATGAAAAATACCAAAAAGGTAAAAACATATCACTTTGCAAACAATTTTGACTTCAAAAAGCTAATGATGCCTCACAGACTAACAGACATAACACGTCGTACAAATTTTCAATAAAATCATCGTTTGGATGATTCCAGTACTTTACGTTAGTAACACTAGCACCATCTGCTGCCGTGTTCGCGCTGCGTCATGTAATTCGACATCAGCGCCAGCGTTACTGCATGTGTCAAATGGGGAACTACAAAATATGTATGAGATTGCTTGACAGCGCCTTAGACGACGTTTGCGCGCGATGACTGTTATTCGATTGAACATTTGAAATGAACGTTTTTTGCGGCGATGGAGCTAGGTTCCAATGTTACGTCTGTTAGTCTGTGGATGCCTTTTTATCCATTTGTGTTGGGGCATGTAAATATGATAACATATAGCATTCCCCAACACATTTGATCATATCCTAAACCAGATTGGTGCATACAGACTTAATCTCAAGTAATAAAACGATAACTGTTCGAATACCTCGATAGTTGCTACGATCGAGTCGAATCCTTATTTTAGATAAAGCAAGTCAGGTTTTCCAAGCAGCACTTGGAACTTTGTATACGTTGCGCGAATGGTTGCGATGGTTGCACAATAAGGCAATCCACGAGTGACGTTTCTCTGCTTGTACGTTTGTTATTGTTGCTGTTTTTCAAGCTGCAAACCCAAAACACGACCAAAACCGAAATCTTTTAATGTCGGCAATAATATCAAAAGTGATTTTTTAATGTTGTATTTAGAATT
Source organism: Wyeomyia smithii (assembly GCF_029784165.1). Classification (NCBI taxonomy): domain Eukaryota; kingdom Metazoa; phylum Arthropoda; class Insecta; order Diptera; family Culicidae; genus Wyeomyia; species Wyeomyia smithii. The sequence continues at coordinate 181,569,149 of NC_073696.1, read as the reverse complement.
GGCACTCGCGATACTAGAGCTACCGATCAGATAACATTTGATTTTCACGCTTCTGGATCTGGATTGTATCCAAGTTGCGACTGATCAAACATACATAAAGCTGTCATAAGTTAAAAACAGATTGAATCAGCTGATCGCAACTGTCTCGTGGATTGCCTTTTTCGAATTGTCACAACACGAGTAACTTTATGTTATTTACACGTTACGTTATCGTTTTTCAACTCCTGCCAAAGTATCAATTGCTTAGTAATGTTCTATACTCTACCTCCAACTTCGTGTTTTCATGATGTTTTTAAATAACGATAAATAAAAAAAAGGAAAACAATATTTTGCTTAAACACTGCTTCCATATGTTACTGGAAATATTTTTTGGCTTTTTTTTATTATATTCTATTTTATAAATAACAAATACAGGTTTTTGTAATTCTGATAATATCAGCCGATGATTTGGAATACCCTCAATTCAAATATATCGATGTTGTAACCTCCAGTTAGGCTACAAAACTAGTTTTTCTAGCATATTTAGCTAAATACAATACGATACATCTTATTATTGCAACTTTTCATTTGTTTTTAGAATATTTCTTGTTTATTTCATAATAACTGTTGTACGTTATTCCAGTGAAATTAGAATTTGAATTTCTTGTATAAAGATTCCCAAACCCCCTCTATCCCTGGACCGTAAACATTAACCATCACAAGCTGGGCGCATTTCACATGCGAGTTGTCAAATCGTGCTCAGATCGTCAGATGTCAGCTCGACCCAGCAAGTACATCACGGTATATAATACCCTGGACAGGCCGAGGCCTCTTATATCATCTACTTTTGGCCAAGTAGCACCGCCCGGTTTCAAACCTTCGGGATCAGTATCCCCGCTCGCTAAAAGTTGAAAGTAAAGTGAACCGTTTTTGGACCAGTGTGGTCAGTGTCTCCACCTGTGGACGCGTGAAGTGTTGGGATCCCCGGCTGGACCGTTCCGGGTTAGAAAAGGCCCTGCTGCTGACATTCGTAGGGCTGTGTACGTCAGCTGGATCCTGGGATCGTGACGGACAAACTCCGAACCTCGACGAGTGAAATAGCCAGGTGCTGTGACCAGCGTTTCAGACCGTGGACGACTCGCGAAAAATGGCGGTGCTTATTCCGTTTCGATCGTGGACAACAACCGCGCTAACTCAAGGATGTCTGGTACTATCATCGTAGAGCCGGCCGGTAGGGTGGTGCGCGGCGTCATCGATAAAATGTAAAGCGGCTCGTAAATCCCAAATTATACTTTCCAAACCATTCCTTTCCAATTGTGTAAAAGTAAATGAATAAAATTGATTTTGTAGTGAAATGAACATTAGCTAAGAATTAATGTATCTAATGAAAGGTCACTTGATTAAAATCTTCCTCGTATTGCTTTTTTTTTCGCCCTGAGTGGTTCCTAAAGGAACAAAGAGAATACTTACAATGTCCACGCGAATATTTCCAAAATATCCTTTGATGTTGCTAATATGATCTGCCGAAGAAAACTAAGAATAGTATAAAACTTTATTATTTTCATTCTAAGATTAATTCAATATCTCTTGCAAAAAATGTGTGTATATGTGTGTGGTTGAGTATCAATAGCATTTCCAACTTTTAGAATACTTTTTAGAATAAAAATAGCGATCCACTAGTGCAAGAGTCTGCACAAAAAAATCAAGCCCTAACCAACCAATGTGTCTTTTCTTACTTACCTTAATACTAGCGACAGATCCAAATATCGCGCAGATCTGTAAGCTGCAGGACCTAATCTGATTACGTTTACGCAATTTGTAATAAACCATATTCGGTGTCGCAATCCGTCTCTTCACTTCGTTTTCACGCGGTACAAATGTACTAAAAATAACCACTTCGAAAGTATTCCAATCTACCCGTCAAGGGTCGCACGACTCATCTCGATCAGTTTGCTTGGAAAACCATGTTCAAGAATGATCTGCCACAACTTGTTGCTTTACACTGAATCGTACGCTGCCTTGAATTCTATGAACAGATGTTGTGCCTGCCACTTTCGTTCTCAAAACTTTTCGAGGATCTGTCTCAAGGTGAACATCTGGTAGGTTGTAGATCGTCCTACTCGAAAACCGCACTGAAATTCACCAACAAAGGCTTCCTGCAACGGCGTTAGTCTATTATTCAGGATGCGGGCGAAAACTTTATATGCGGAATTGAGAAGGGAATATGCCATGATACTTGCTACAGTCGAGTCTGTGTCCTTTCTTATAGTTAGGGCATATGAGTCGTTACAACCAATTTATAGGTAGTTTTTCCTCGGACCATACCCGATCAGCCAAGTGTATCAAGATTATAACATATCCTGATATTGTGTTACGAGCCATTTTTGTATCAACTTGTGTTCTAAACTTGGTCTCGTTAATAGTTAAAATACCAAAAATTCTATCAAGTTTGTTTAGTGATTATTACAAATTATAGCAAGATTTGTTAGGTTTTCTGCAGAAAAAGATCAGAATTAGTTAGAATTTTTAAACAAATTTTGTTAAAATTATGCTACAATATTATAACAGATTTTGTTTCAATCGTGTTATTTAAATATACATATTAAAAGGTTTTCTCAAAATATATAAATTCCTTTTTTTACCATCCTCATTGGAGTATTATTTATTCTCTTATTATAAAGATATGTTTAATAAATTTAAGTAAAGAAAAATGAATAAAATGACTGTTAAAGGTGATCATTGTTAGCCACGACATTTCCAAAACATTAATCTTCAGTGATGACCGCTTGTCACTTGCTTTCCGTGATAGGAAATCACACGTGACATCAATCGATTACATTCTTCTGCATTTATTCTTGCTACGGCTGGAGAATCGCCCATATTCAGCCTATGTTCATATAATCGTCCTGAAAAAAAAATATTCACATGTTCTATCCTTAATTAACTTGATAAAGAAGGTACCTGCAATATATTCAACTTTTTCCGGCTCCAACGCAGTCTTGATTGAAAAGCGATCCTGCTGTGAGCTAGCTGAAGACGTATGGAGTCCTCTACCTAGCGGATTATTCGACATGCGCCCCGTTACAGAGCGACCGCTCAGACCATCTGGCCAAACTTCGAGCATGAGAAGTTTTATAAAAACGTAGTCACTCTTATATCCAGCGGTAGAGAATTTCTCCAACTGATCACGTCCAACAAATCCTGGAACTTCGGTAAAAATTGATTTGTTTGTTGGGTTAAGCAACTTGCTGCTAAGAGCTGCTGTTCCGGAATGCCTATTTATTATGGTTTCGGAGTAAACTTCACACAAGCACACAGTTTTAGAGAGTTCTTTTCATCTTACCGATGCGCTGAAATTCGTCAAATACATTTTTACCTGCAACTCCATCAAAACTAACGGAACACTCTGATTGCGTGGACAAAGATTCGTTGCTTGGCCGTCTGCGACGAATTACTTTCTGTAAAGATTCATATTGGGGCTATAAACTCTGGACACGATATTGTTGTGGACTGTGGTATACTTTTAGACAACCAGCGGCGATTGAAGCGGATTTGCGTGTACGGTTAGTGACACCTAAACGTATGGAGTAGAGGCCGGACACTTCGAAATCGAACAGTGAACTACGTGACTAAAATCATTCTTTATTTCTAGTGAGTTCTCATCCAAAACGAGTCCTTCGGAACTGCTTCCTTTTCGTTTTTCATTCCAAACGACTTGTTCATGGTGCTTCCGTTCACTAATTTTATTGGCCTGCGGGGGAACGATACATTATAATCTTTTGCTCAAATATGGATGCTATAAATACTTACGGGCTTAAGCACAGCTACTACTTGTTTCTTCTGTCGCCGAGCACTTACCATTTTACTCTTTTCATTTTCGCACTTTGTATCCGAAATGAAAGTCAAATTGTGCACACGATAGTAACTTTTTCTTTAACGCGCTTCTCCGTCCGGCCATTTTGATAAATACAAGACACAGTTCAAAGTAATGAAATTTAGGTACTTGATTCAACCACCTCGAATATCACACTTTCATAATATTTACCAACATTAATTTGTATTTCACCGTGTCAAATAAATGTTGTTTAAACAAAACAAAATAATATTGACTAAACTTATATCACATTGTAATGAACTTAATTGCTTCAATTTTAAGAACTAGCATCACACGAATGGCATTGTACGAATAAAAGACAAAAAAGGAACGCAATAAATTTTCCGTTTTCGTTTCGGTTGTTGCTTTTAAGGACTTTTAAGAACTTTAATTGAATTTGTTCTTCCGCGTTTGCTGGCGAAACGGGTGCAAATTTTAATTAGATTAAATTCAATGTACCAGGTTTTAATCTTGTTGTTTTGAAAATTTGTACAGTATTAATATATCCTGTGCTCTGTGTTTTTATTGCAATCACAGTTTCATACTCATTCAATTTTTGACAATTAAAAATGTAGCTCGCAATAATAGACCTTTAGAACATTACATTGAACAAAATCAGACATAGGGAGGCAACATCGCTGTCAAATTACGTATCACTTACATCTCTTGACGTTAGCGATACATGAGAAAAGTGCATTTGTCTTCAAAAAACTTGCCCTCTGGTAAAGGATTCAGATGTTAGTGTTACCTTTCGAAAGCGATAACTAACACCAGAATTCACTTCTAAACAGCTTACTGATTTCCAATGAAACTTGTACGATGAAAAATCAACTTTGTTTTAAACCTGAACTTTTTTAGATGTCACCCCCTCCGGCAAACATCATGTCCTCGAGCAGAGTTGCTAGTAATTCGAATCACGAACCACAATTTGTAACACATCTATTTGAGTAAAATACAAAACTCTTTGAAAAACTCATATATATTTTCAACTTTCCAGGGGTAAAACTCTCATGAATTATTTTCGGAAAGCTCAGAGCGCAAATAACCGATGTCATCTTCAATGCACGAAATCATATTAGCAGCAGTGGGTAACTTCACGAAGGGTAAATGTATAATACTTTGCACAAAGCATTACCATATATTCGTGCGTCAATCATCTGTTGTATAGCTGATGCTGGCGAAAAGTTTTTGTATCTTGTTGTATATGAGTAAGACAGATTTTTCAGTATGTTTGGCAACTCATATACCTGACCATGAATCCATATAATTGCCATTCATGTTATTGTCTGAAAACCAACCCACTGTCATATAGTTGGGATTTTCGTAGTCAATTTATGTGCATTTCTTGAATTGGCTACAGCATTAAAAGTAATAGTATTTTTGCTGTTAACCTGCAGCTACACGCGAAACTAAAATTTTGTTGATTGAATTTGGCTATCGTTTGTTATTAATTTTTCGTCATTTAAAAAATAAGCTAAATAATTGCGAGTACATATACTCATTCGTTATATTGATATGGTTACCAGAGGGATGGTACGCTGTCATGTTTTTAGTTTGTTTTTGTTATCGCACCCATCGAGTCACGACCGTATATAGTTCGATTGATTAATATATAGAATGAATCATAAACGACCCGTCATCACTATTTGATCAGTCCTTGGATCAACAAGACCTATATAAAAAAGGTTAGCATCATATATTTATCGGTTAACTAACATTAATTGTTGTTTCACACCTAGAATCCTGCTACAAAAGCAATAATCACGGCAACTGGTATGGCATCACGAAATTTATCAGATTTTGATTTAACTGTTCGTGGAGCGACCGATATTACCTCAGAGCATATTCAAGACAAAAGGGCCACTTTGTTCAACGGAAGTTCTTGTGAATCTTTCTGCAGTGGTGATAAAAGTTTTACTGTAACAGTATGTGCAACGGTGAAAAATCGGGCTGGAAGATGACATTCAATGTTTTTCAGAATATTAATCGAGACGATGTTTTGAATTGCAACGAAGTACATAATACCGATAGTAACTTCGCCTCCCAGATGATGCTAACAATGAAGTTGAAAATTCTATAGAAAGTTTACCTCAACTTGAAGAAGAGGATGTCGGAGAGTTTTTAGACGAAACGGTAAGACAAGTTAAAACGCTGAATGATATGTGTTTTTAAGTCGTATGTATCATAACATAAAAACATTATTGTATACCTTTTGTTTCAGATTTTTTTTGACGGCAATGATTGCATTCAGTTTGCAGAAAGTTTGTCTGTAATGGATGTTTTACTAATGGTTCTTAATTATAACATAGAACATAAACTCGCACAAATTGCCTTAGAAGATCTACTTTGTCTATTGAACGTCTTTTCCAGGTTCATATAATATGAACAAAAGCTATTTTTGTACTAACTGTTAATATGGGTGAGTTTGTAGACGAATAAACTATTACCAGAGTTAAATGTCATATGGTCGGCGTGCGACCAGATTAAACCAAGCCCCAATTTTTTAAAAATTGAGTTATTAGTACCAGTGGATAATGATCTTATAACAAAATTATGTAAAATAAAAACACAGGTAGATTAAATTATATTATCCTAGAATCTAAAATGTTCTTTGATTGATAGAAAACACTACGAAATTTTCCATCTAACTTGTTATCGACGAATATCACTCAAAGCAGCCTAGCATCTCTAATTTCTGACATAACTTAGTTGATTTGATATGCTTAGGACAGTACTTTCCTTTTTTCTTCAAAAAAAAAACACCATTAAACATTCAAGTTAATGATTACAGAATTTGATATAATTCTGTTCTTATGATTTATCTGTGATATCAAAAATATTACACGATTTGATATTTCTATCAAATTCAGATATATTTGTGTTACCCGTTTGTTATAATCGTTTGATCGGGTACTCTCAGGATAATCTAGTGAATTGCAGTATGCAGCCGCTTGCTTCGACTTTGAAAAGTTCGGACGGTAAGCCGTCCTCCTCAGCGGCTTCGTGGCTCTTCAGCTCTCTGCAAGCTTCAGACGCATCTTCCTCTTTGGTCGTGAGCTGGGCGCGAATCTTTCCTGGCACGAGATATTAAATTGAATCCACGTTTGGATCCGTAAAGATATTGATGATATTTGGAAAGTACCAGCCGTCAATCAGCATGTGGTCAATCTGGGAGCAGCCCTTTTCATTGCGATGTCTACAAGTGAGCTTCCCAATGTTCTAGCGTGCAAAATAGGAATTACAGATAGTCATACCAAGGCCGCAGCGAAGTTTCCTAGCCTCAAGCCGTAGAGATAGAGTTCCTTACCAATAACGAGGCGAAAGAATTCCTCCTGCACGACTTGTGCGTACATATCCCCATATATCGCGTTGTGAACACTCTCCTTTCGTTTTTTAAAGGAGCTCGTCGAACTCCTGCTTTACGTCATCGGTTTTATCGTTTGTAAATGCGTGCACGCCCTGCACCTAATGACACTTGATTTGGTTCCCTAGTAACACTAGTTCACGCCGCCCCGATATAATAGTGGTGGTACTTGAGCAACGTGCCCACAGTCGAGTCTACCGCCCAGACACTTCGTTTTACATATACCGTGCTGGATCGAAACCCGTACAGTATCGAAATCCGTACACCTTCATGTTTTTCTTCAGTTTTAAGCATTATAAAAATGAAAATTCATATGACAGTTACGTGTACATATTCGTTGAGCTGTTGGCCTTCTGTTAAATTAAACTATGCACCATTAGGCCATGAAATAAAAATATTAAAAATGAAAAATCAATCGTGTATCGGTTTTAGTTGTCATTTCGTTGTATCGTTAGAGAATTTACTAAGAAAACGTTCTTCAGATAAAATCGATTTTCAAATGGGATATAAGTGTTTTACTCTGTGAATCTTTTTGAAATTGATGAAAAAAGTAAGTCTTTGTCATTTTCGAGTTGTATATTGTCTGGTAAATAGTGTAAATTGTATTTATTCAACAAAAACTGTGCCGTGCGGATTTTGATTCTTGTTATTTGCTTGAATCGAAATCCGTACAGCGTGTGTATCATGCATATATTGTTGAACTTTCTTCTTGTTTTCAGCATATAATGGAAGAAAACAAGTATATGTATACGGCAAACAATTTCGAAGGAGCTGTGACTGAGGTGCGCGAGGGAAAGTCGTACCGGGAAGCTTCGAGAGGTTCCGGCGTTCCGGTTACTACGAAACGCTACGCAAATTGCACTATTTCAGCTGATATAAAAAATTAGAAAACCGTGTAAAACTTCAGGAAGCAATTGATCCTCAAAATTTATTTATTCGTAAATTTAAAGATAAATTATAAATAAAAGATGTTCATTTTTGTACTTCTATATCTATACGGATTTTGATTTATTGTTGTATGAACTTTGATCCAGTCTATATCGCGTGTGTGCGGATTTCGATTCAAAAGTGTACGGATTTCGATTCAGAACATGTTCTATTTAAACATGATTTTTTCGAGTTTCGGAGTGATTTGAATCATTTTGCTTGAAAATAGTGATAGAATATAAGTAGACCTATAAGTAATCATGTCAGTTTAAAGCAATATGTGATTTCTTGATTTTATGTTGACCGGCGAAGATTATCATGTGCTTAGGTGTACGGATTTCGATCCAGCACGGTACAGCTATTGAATGAGTAACATGCATATGATTGCTCTATGCAGCGTTAATCATGCTATTGTGCCATGGAAATGCCAATAGATGGATCGCTCCATGCTCTTGTAGATAGTCGGATGTGTCTTCCCGCGGGATAACAAATATCAAAATCCACAACAGGAAGCTGTTTCTACTAATGGTTACGCAGCCATGATCACCACCCAAGCTATCGAGGTGCTCTTTGTTCTTCAAATCGAAATGCTATCGAAAAGTATCAGTTGCTGAAAAATAGCTTCATAAGAGTTCACTGCGAGAACAGTGCTGAACCATACGACTTCATACATGCCAGCTACCCAGACATAGTGCTTTTTGTTAATTGTAAAGAATATCCTAGGGCAACCGGTCCCCGTGGTTCTGTAGTTAGCAATGTCGGTCGGCTAGCTCTCCCACACGGTTGTGATATCGGGTTCGATTCCCGATCGAGTCGAGGATCTTTTCGAGCTGGAAATTTTCTCGACTCAGCACTGGGGCACGGTGTATCGTTGTACTTATCCTACACATGCAAAATGTGCCAAAAACAATATCGATAACGAATTCTCTCAACTAATCTAGTTGATCGAGACCGCTATTAGCCCCAAGGCTAAGCGTGCGATATTGTTTTTTATCCTAGGGCAACCTAGGATATCCTAGGGAAACGATTCATACCCAGTGCAACAAAAAAAACATATTTGAATGTTTCAATTTGCAGTATAACTTTATTGCTCTTATCTTAAACTATCGTTAACCTTTTGAGTGTACATTATGTAGTTTCGATGGATAGTAGTTACATTAGGAATAAAGACAACAACAACATCTAGCGTTTTTGTAAGTCATACCTACCAACGAGTAGAAAATGTTTCACTATTTTCATACAACATCTGTACATGTAGTGCAAGCTAGTATCACATTCTGATTTGGTGTTTCCGATCACTTCACTTGGCATCTCTTTTTTTTTTGTCGATCATGTATAGTCACTCAAATCAGGCAATTTTCATTGTACCAATGGGTTTATTTTTCATTGTGCTCGAAAACGTTTACCGCTATGTTTGGAAGACAGCACAACTGCATGGGGAATGATTGTAGAGTTTGTTGATTTTGCGCCAAAAAATCCGCAACTAAACTAATTGCAAAGTCAAACTATAGAGCTATCGCTGAACAAGCGCATAATGTTAAATGAGTTGTAAATTCTACAGTAGGTAAGTGTATGTAATAGATAATATTTACGTAAGCGTCAATTCAGTATTAGAAATTCATTAAATCTTAACCGACACAGGTGAACACTCCTTATTTTGACTTCTTCTTCATTTGATCAGTTTGATGTTTCATGGCATAAGTTGCATTATCTGCTTTCGACAGTAATGAATCTAGTTTGTCGAGTTGAGATGTCATTTTTTTACCCATATCTTGAGCTGCTGACTTGGCAATTTTTGCATCCGATGCTGCCTCCACATCCTTCATAGTATCTAATGCGTCCAGTGCGTCATTGATGGTGTTCGAAGAGGCTCCTTCTGCAGCTTCGTTGGATGAGGTTCCTGCGTTTGGTGTCGCCGGGCGCATTTTGAGCAAACTAGTAAGACTGCCGCAGGCAACCTACGGTTTCATCCTGTCAGAATATTTTACAAAATTTTCTATAGAACAAAATACCTTAAATTTGTTTATCCGTTGTTGCGTTATTGACAGTATATTGTTCAATTCATCCATCTTCCCGGTAGTTCCATGTAGTTGTTCGTCGTGCAGGTCAATCTCCTACGAGAGATCAGAAATTAAACCCATTATCCTATATAATGAAGTTATGACGACTCAACCGAAACAATCGTACAATTTCAATCATGCTAATTTATCATTATTTGTTTTCAAGATACCAACCTGCATCTCCTGCGTTAACGGTTCTTCCTGTTCAACCTCCCTTCGAAGCTTCATACTCGCTTCGAATTCTTCGCGATTGGGCTTTTCGACACCCAACAACTCAGCCCTCATACATTCGTATTCATACGTACCCTCGGCCATTTTGATTGCAATGAATAGGACAGTCTTTGTGCTAACGTAAAGTTTCAAATGGCAACTTGTAACTGCTAATGTTTCTACACTAGAAGATTTTTATCGAAAGAATGCGTTCTTAAAACAGACACCAGATGAAAGATTTGATTGTCAGAATTATTGATTTTCGAGTATTAAGGGTGGAACCAGTCATTAGTGTAACCTTTCATCGATAACCCAAAGAGGAGCATGCGCAGTAAAAAAGGTTTCGTTTGACTGTTTGAAAATGCGGTTCTCTGAACCCCGGGGTTTCACAAAGAATCATTTTGTATAGAGATATGTTAACAAATGATATAATTTCATGTTTAGAATTGTACATAGCACAAACACAGATTTTACTGTATCTTGATCCAAAATTTTTAAATACAAAAAGCCATTCCAAAAGTTACATAATCCATTATTCTATACAAAACAAGTTGAAAAATTGTTTACAATCTCTGATGCACAAAAAAACGAAGGAAGAGAGGTAGCAGGGAATAGAGCAAAATAAAAAGTACCCACACAAAAAAATCGTGATAAGCTGTGTGAAAAAAGCATCAATAAATTACGCTTCGCTAGAAATTGAAAATTTTAATCTGCTTTCGAAGAGACTAGAAATTTAGCGAAAAAAGTTTTCTGCAGTAATATTGCGAGCTTTAGCAAAAGAAATTTTAAGGCTTTTGGGTTTACGGAACATCTGTAAAACTTATTCAATTTTATCGAAATATTTTGCTGTCATTGTGATAATTCGATTAGTTGTAGGAAATTGCTCAAATGACAAATTAAGTAAATGACTTCAAAATAATAAAAATTTCCCAATGCAACAGTCCTCCTCCTCCTCTCCTTTTTCAAAATCTTCTGGCAAGATATCATCCATATCAGATTGCAACCACGATGTTAATTAGTCAAAAATCCAAATCAATATGTCTGGCAGTGTGATCTTGCTTTTCGCAGAACAAAAATGTGAGCAAGAAATTTAACTTTCACAAAGTAACTCAAAGCCACCTCAAAAATGTTAACAAAATAAATAAAAGAGAAAACTTCCAAGATTCTAAATGATAGGCATTTGTTAAAAAACGTGAATACTTAGGGAAGTTCTAAATTCTTTTCTCTCGTGTTTTCAAACCAACAGACCTGCAGATAGGCTTAAGTGAAGTGGATCACATAGAAGTCCCGAATCATACCGATATTACAGCAACGTTGTCTAATACCAATCAATTATTGCAAATTACTCTTAGCAACAAATTTCCCGTATCAATAAATCTTGGAATTGGATCTTTGATTACAATATACACGATGATACACATTTTAGCAGGAAAGAACCCTGTCCGTTATGATAAGTGCCGATTATAAATAAAATTTAAAATATGTATCAATATTTCATATCACAAAAATATCAAAAGTCCATAGGCGTAGCCAGAATTTCGAATAGGGGGGGGGGGGGGGGCAAGCTCTTCAAAATTTTAGAAGTAAAAAAATGGTACACTAAGGTCGCTTTTAACGCGGTTGTTTTTACGCGGGTTTTTTTACACGGTTTTTTTTTGCGTGGATTCCGGAATTTACGCGGTTTTTTAACGCGGATTTCGAAATTTTTTTACGCGGATTCCGGGATTTACGCGTTTTTTAAGCGGCACGTATCCCTCACGTAAAAAGCGACTTTAATGTGTTTTGAAAAATAGAAATAAATACTAGTCGTTAGTGATTGTTACATCAAGGCAACCAGTGAAAAGTTGTCCTTAACATTAGAGTGGAACATCATCGAGTTTGTCTTCGACGAAGAAAACGGAGTTACGTTCGGACATTGTTGTTTAACCGCTACCAGGACCTCTTCGAGAACGATGCAGGCCAGCTGAATGATGCGGCGAAGATACGTTTACTTCTCCGAAAGCTGGACACCCATTCGCACAGCCGCTAGCTCAACTACATCCTGTCAAAGCTTCCCAAGGACGTCAAGATTGAAGACACAGTCAAGATTCTCAATAAAATCTTCGAGCATCAAACGTCAAACATTCCGGAAGCGGTTCATGTGTCTTTTCACGATTGTTGTTGACCATCTGCCGATGAACACTCAGCAAGCAGAGAGCACTCAACCGCTGTTCAAATATTGTTGACCTCAGCCAGGTTTTTACCCGACGTAATGTGCTGAACGAGCGTTAAATCGTGCATGTTTCCATGGTAGAGCAAGTGCAATTTGAACTGCTTTCTCAGTCACAGGGTAGAAAGAACGGACTTTAGCTAGCAGGTCTATAAGATCCAACTCTTCCAAGTTCTTACGGTCTGCTCTCATACTGCTGCAATGTTAATGCAAAACTTCCACCTCTCCAACAAAATTGTCAACTTCATAAAAAATTACGAAATTTTTGGTTTTGCGCGTGAACTCTTCCAACGACATGCGTATTACGTTAGCGGGATACAGCAAGGACAATGCGTAGGCAGGTGCACTATCTTCATCGAACCGTGTTTCCAGTGAGGTTACAAGAGAATCAAGGTAAGGAATTGTCACAGCTCGGTTCCAATACTCCAAGCTAGTTGATGCAGGCCGCTGCAATATCCTTGGTGGATCAACTGAAAAACCTGTGCAATTACACACAACAGCGCAAGCATTTCAATCAATTGTTTTTGATCTGGCTGGTACTTAACACAGGTGTTTCTATGGGCTAAAGATGTCGTTTTGTGCTATTAGAGTTATTGAAAACAAAATTTTGCACCAATGTCAACATTTAGGGGGGGAGGGCAACGCCCCCCCCTGCCCCCCTCTGGCTACGCCTATGCAAAAGTCATCGAAACATTATAAAACAACCAACTGAGACTACCCTCTTAATGTTTAAAAAAACGTCACACCGGTTTTCTTCTCAATCATTTATTGTCAATACATCCAGGTTTACAGCAGACACGTTTAAATTTATTATCTGATTATTGCTATAAGGCACTTCAAAACATGCAAGTATTCCATTATTCTACGTGAGCACGGGCTATATAGTTTTCGCTATGTAGTTCAATCTGTTGCAAGGGCAGCAGCAGTGCACCCTGCATTGGATAATTAAGCACATTTATATTACAGTCGGCCAACAGATCAATGTAACCACACCGTTTTTACATGAGTATCTGCAGATGAAGCTATGGTGTATTTAATATGGATTAACCGCAGCCAACCCAACTCGACCACTGCTTCGGGAAACTGGCGGTGGCCTTGGCTCTGCGTAGCTATGGCGATAACCTTTGTTCAGATTTCCAAGGCTTTTGGCTGGCATTACACGAGCTGGCATCGATTCGTGTTCCAACACCGGATAGCGATCGCTGGTATCTATCTCACGATAGCCAGCACTATTGGTTGACCGGGGATGTCCTCTTGGCGAAATTTCTTCCTCATCAGAGCTCCAATCGTTGCTGTCACGCGAACTCACGACAACCGCTTCGAGGGAACTTCTCCGAGGAGCCTCAGCGACTCGCTTTGCATGAAGCATTTGTTCACGTTCTTGACGTTCGCGTTCGATGCGTTCCTGCTCGTGTCGATCACGTTCCATTTGTTGGAACTTTTCTTTAGCATTTTGGAACCTATCTTTTGGTGATATTTTACGAATCGTAGATTCTGGTGAGCTGGTTTTGATTTCAACTGTCTTCATTCGGGTTTCAGCTTTCTTCATAACGGGAGACTGTCTGATATCTTCACGATAACGAGGAGCAACATCTCGATATTTATCATCCCCGACATTGTCTTCCGGATACATGGGCTGACGTTCCCATCGATCATCATACCTATCCCGAATACGTTTGGATTCCTCTGAAGATTTATAGCGTGTCATTGGCAATTTGCCATTCTTATCAACTGGATCTGGGCCACCAACCGGTTCGTTTTCTCTATACGGTCTACGATCATTGAATCCCGCTCTGTACCGATCATCAGGACTATCATCCCGCACGAAGTGATGTTCTCTGCCCGACGACGTTCGTGGATGATCACGTTCGCGGAACTCACGTTCAATCTTGAAATCTCGATGATCATCATAATTCGGTGAGTATTTGCCTCTACCATGTATTCTTTCAGGGGAATACTCTCTATATTCGTCTCGATATCCCACCCGCTTGGGAGACGCATCGCAATATTTCGAACTTTCGGAAATGATTTCTCGATACTTTTGGCGATCAGTAAGGTTCTCTCGATAATGAATTTTATCGTGATCATATCCATCGTAGTACTTTCCGGTTGGCGATAACTTCTTGAAGTGATAGTTTTCTTCTTGTTCGTTCACGTGATATCTGTCGGAATGGTTGGATTTTCTTCGAAAATCCTCTTGCTCGTAGCGCTTCTCATCGATGGTGATTTTCTTTTTGCGATCTTCGACCGCGTATTGATCAGCGTTGAATGCATCTCGGAAACGACCATGCAAAGAAGTTTGTTTGGTGATAATAGGTTTCACTTCCTCCTCACGAGAATTGACAGATCCACGGAGACTGTTATCTTCTTCTCTACTGGAAGAACGCTGGAATCTACCATCTATCTTATCTTGTCGTACGTTCGGATACAAATAAGTTGTTGGAGGATCACGATACTTGCTAATGCGTGACATTGGCTCTTCCAAGTATTTCTCCTTTGCTCTGGTATTCGAAACACGTTGATGTGACGAACTAACTAAAGAAGCTTCTGGTTCATTCACCCATTCTTCTTCTGCAAAAAATGTGTATTAGTAGGTTTTAATAGGGCTAATCCAACTCTTACCGCTAGAGCTATGAGCATCCTGCCGCTCTGGGCTTGGTGCCAAATCGGATCCGATGCCAGATGACCCACGTGACGATACTCCTTGCTTATTACCAACCGATGTTACAGATCCAACGATGCAAGGATTTCGACATCTAGAAATGAAAGTTTGATAAACATTTATATGCGAGTTACTCAACATCGGAAATGTTGTACCTCCTCGAATCGTTTCCAGTTGATTTATCACAATCCTTGGCCGGTAGCAGTAAAGGAACGCCTCCACTCAGCTTTTCCCGCAGCTCCGCGGCCAATGAGTCGTATAACTTAGACTGGCAAGAAATTGGTGATAAAGGACTGGACGGGGAGTGTTGCTGCTCCTCACTACACTCTGACTCCCGAGTACTAGTACCGGTGTCGCTTCCGTGGGATGAATCAAATCTACGTGGCGAATCGAATCGTCTCGGCATCTGCTGCTTCGATTGCTTTCTTTCTGGAGCCACAGCTACCACCGATGTTGCTAATTGCGCTGGTAAACCCAATCTGAAACACGGGAAAGACAGTTTTGGTCAAACAAGTTTTCAAGAGAAATGTGAAAGCTATGGATCAGAATATACAAACAGACGAATGAATGAAATAAACAACACAGTCACATCGCTATGCTAAATCGCTAGCTGTACCTCTCATAAGTAAACAACCGAAAAAGGTATAGCTCAAGCCACTTGTGAGAAGCGCACCAATGATTACACCTGATCTACTCTATCCCCAGTGAACAGCGGCTTCGAGTGGTGCGACAACTCAATTTTTGACAGCACTGTTCGAAAAACATGTTATAAGATTCCAGCTTTTATTTTTTTAGCACATGTTGATCACAATGCAAAATCCTAATCTCTCTATTGACTCAATTCTTGAAAAAATATCTATGCATATGGGACAAGTAAATAAACCACATAAATTTTTTCATAGTGTAGCATAATGGTATTCAAGCAAATGATCCACTGCACAATACCTCGATCGCAGGTTTGCACGCAGCAGCCGAAAATATCTTTGGTGACCCAAATCACCTAGCCATAAGACTGCTACGCTATAGCGGGAATGCGGGATAAATGAGAAAAAGTCACAAACCGCTCAATCGCTGAATGCTACGATTGCAATAAATGACATTCATTTCGTCTGCCATAATAGTCGCTAATATGTCGAACGGTACAAACCTGTGTCGAAACGCGACAGCTCGGTAAAGGAATGGAAGTCGAATCAGGATTCAGGCAATGAAAGGAAGAGTGAAACCTTTAGTCAGACCAATATATTTATTTATTTTGACGAATTAAAACTTTCGCTTTCGGGTACGGTTATGACGTTGTCCACGCCGCCGGCCGTATGTATGTGTGCGCTCATTCTGTGGAATGTTGAATCAGGCTACGTGGAAGTGGTGTTAATATTACGTATAAATCGAATGTGCCCTGCAGCTATTCCGGCAACTTTACAGCAATATAATCTAATTTGGAGATATAATTATTCAAAAGTATGGATAATTGTACAATAACTAAACTGATTGATTTCTAATATTTTCTTTTATGAAATGTAATGTCCAAAGTAAAGGAGCTTGATAAAGAAATAAATTTTGTGACACATGTCAACTGAAAATACAAAGTAAAATGCAACATATACATAGTTCAATGTAGTCAGAATAACTCGTGTATGATTTAATAGCATTTTCATGATCACAATGAGCGTACAACATACATGTGCTCTATGACATGAATTGTTGTAGCAGGTATAACTGACTCGATCTGCCTGAAATGAAACCATTTGAATGTGAAATAATTACTCAAAAGCTTTACCACGGATTGGGAAACGGACAGGGGTTTCGCGGTGGATGTCGACAACGAGCAGTGGGCAATCGCTGGCTATCGACCCAAGAGCGAGCCTTGGATAGCCTTGAATTTTGATAACGTTCGAGAAAAAAATCTCTATCATTGAATAATGTATAAACTTACCAAAAGACGTAGGAAGTCTAGGTGAAATATTTTTTTGCGTGTCATTTCAAAATTCAGCCAGAACGGTGATGTCTTCGGTATTGTTGTAGTGCAAAGTGCATTATGATAAAAAATTGTTTTTTGTGCAAAACCGGCTTATTTTGATTGGTATAGTATCGACAGCAAAGTTGTAGATAATGATTTTGTCCATCCAAAAAAATTATACACAGTAAAAAAATCTTTTGCGAATATTCATTTTTTGTTTCGCTAACTTCGTCAACCGTCAATGTTTAGCTAACATTGTGTAGTTTTCGTACAAAAAAAAAGATTTTTAGAAAGTGAACATTTAATTTATTTATTTTTTTTTTCTATTTCAAAAATGGTTCTTCTCATAATATATAAATACACTGGAAGCACAAAATACTATCTACAACTTTGCCGAAGACATTACACCAGTCAAAAAACAACGCTAATGTTTTTCTAAGCGAGAGTTTTTGATGAACAAATAAAAAATTGTTTTCATTCAAAACCCAATTCGGACTCTGCATTCCAAAACAACATGCGAATCATATATTTTCTCGTATTTATGAACTTTTGGCCAGTATTGCTCTAGAGTCTTCCCACTGTGCAGCGGATTGACTTGGTAAGTCGTTTGCGTTTGCGTGCTCTACAGATGGGAGACGAAAAGAAACGGCACCGATGAATTAATTCGGTCGCAGCGCACTCATTGTGTCTTATCCAATCTGCTGACAAATCGAGGCCACCATCACGACGTCAAGCAACACGAACAGAAGACCTTAAGCGCGCCTTAGGGCCAACTTTATGCCAACCAGGTTGACTTAAACCCTGCAACGCCCACACGGCTTGTTTTTTTTTTTTTCTTTCACATTACTCGCTTGTGTCAAGTTCACAATCCATTGAAAGTGAACGAATCCAGGCGACCTCAAAATTGTCTCACATAACGTGTTATTAAAATGTCAGCAACTCATATCATCAATGCCAGACTCATCACGCAGTGAAAGTTATTCTAACAACCATGTTGTTTCTCGCTACTCTCCCGATTTCTTAAATTAAATCAACCAAACCAGTTTGAACCCGGTTTCAATCATGTCCGTCAATAAATGCGATTCAGAAGAAGCGAAGCTTGAATTGTCATCATGGATGACACACATTTTTTCTGCCACCACGCCTGCTAATCAATAAGTTATAAGATTAATGAACACTTTGGTTATGTACTACCAGCTGGTTGAGGTGGGAAATCGCAATTCACAACTGGACAAATATTTTCCGTATAGTGAATAATATGTTGTTGAGTATTGCAGAAGCACCATGCTCTCATTAAGATAAAGTGAAAGTATCAAAGAAAACTATCAACTTCATTTCCTACAGAGAATGAAAACTGAGATATGTGAAGGATCATTGTTTCAAGTGTCAAAGATCGATGAAACATATAAATGAAAAAGAATTTCTCAGTTCATGTTCATCTTCTAGTCGAAGGAGACGTAAGTGCTATTTGACCGCGAGAACCATACACTTAATGGAACCCTTTGTTTCATCGATTGCCGAACATTGTGCTTTCATTTATTCATATTCCGAAGTGTTTTTTTCTCGTCTTGTGTGAATAATGGACGCTAATGTCGAATTCATTTTTGCAGCTATGCTCCGAGCAAAAAAATTCAGAGTAGTTGCATCAGTGTGTGTAACTGTTATTTTTTGGTATAACATTTTACGATATGACATTTACAGCCGAACAGCTTTAGACACCAAACTGGTCGGTGGTAAGTCAGACCAGGCCAAGTAACATTTTGATAATTTCGAGAAAAACGAATTTAAAGTGTACTACCCCTGTGAACCATTTTAAATTCTGGGGCAACGGTAGAACCACAGACTAACAGACGTAACACTGGAACCTAGCTCCATCGCCACAAAAAACGATCATTTCAAATTTCCAATCGAATAACAATCATCACGCGATAACGCCGTCTGGGGCGCTGTCATGCAGTCTCATACATATTTTGTGGTTCCCCATTTGACACATGCAGTAACGCTGGCGCTGATGTCGAAATACATGACGCAGCGCGAACATGACAGCAGATGGTGCTAGTGTTACTAACGTAAAGTACTGGAATCATCCGAACGATGAATTTATTGAAAATTTGTTCGAAGTGTTATGTCTGTTAGTCTGTGGTAGAACTATCGAATATTCACGAAACAAGACACAACACTTCCCGGAATCAGTAGCAGAAACAAAGAGAAATAAACCAACAATGATGGAATAAGAAAATGCAGCATCACAGATGACAGCCAGAGCAAACCCGGCTCCTACCACTGCCCGATGACTTAAATCGTGAACAAAATGGAATAGACAAGTTCCAACTCAACAGAAGAACGTTTCGAAAAACAGTAAAGATTAGAAAATCGACTCGGAAGCCCCGGAAGGCGGTATGAGCAGAAGTTTCCTCACCTTCCCGAGAAAAGTAGGTACTTACTGAGGCAGTCCACACTACTTCGCATATTTTTTAGAACCGTAATTTTATTACCTACAATTTGCTGGAGATACCATATCAATCAAACAAACCGTTTTCTAATAAAGAAAAGTTCATGTTGTGAAGAAAAAAAAAAAAGTTCATCCATCAGTCACATTTTTGAATAGGCCTTTTTGAAACAGCAGTCGTGAGTCTACATGTAGAACTGATAACATAAAATGATCTCTTTTTTAAAAAGGAAACAACTGTACAAAGTTTCAGCGAAATCGGAAATGAATTTCTACACTATACTAAGGTACATTTTGGGAAAACTGGATTGAACATGTAACGTTTTTGGTTGGAATGGAAGATTTCAAATGCTAATAGCGCTCAAACAACTGTTCCGATTTCAATAGTTAATATACCGTTGGAAAGCTAAAACATACAAGATTTGTATAACATGATAATTTTAGTTGCCATTTTCTCAATACTCCGTGAAAATTGCGGGAAAGTTTGAAGGTTGAATATCCACATACATTTTTCATACGATTGGCATATTTCCCTAACGCAGACTTCAAAAACATAGACGAAATGATTTCACGCATTCAGTCATTGGCTAGCAATGCCAGCCAATTGGCATCGCATTCATCACCCAACGTAGGCGACGAAGAAAGAAAGCAGAGATGCTTCCACGTGATTGGTTCTTCCCCCAATCACCCATGTTCCCCATACTGAGTGACGCTATAAAAGGACATTCCGTGTTGAGAGAAGATCATTCCCTGGTCGACCGTCAAAGCGAACAGTTCGGCTTCCCTTCGATCTGAGTTGGACCCCACCAGTGGTAATCTAACTCAGATATCGATGTTGGAATACAACCCGAAACTGGACGTGATCGGCACTGGGGACCATTGGAAGCCGTTGGAAGGGACCATTGGAAGACTTGGAAGCCGTTCGGATGCTGCCGATAGTAATTTGTGTAGGTATAGTGTGTTGTATACCAAGTGTGTGTGTGTGTGTGTATGAGTACCGTTAGCGTGTGTATGTGTGTGTGAATAGCGTTAGCGTGTGTGAGTAGCGTGTGTATGTGTGTGTAGGTAGCGTGTGTATGTGTGTGTAAGTAGCGTGTGTATGTGTGTGTGTGTAAGTAGCGTGTGTATGTGTGTGTATGTGTGTGTATGTGTGTGTGTAAGTAGTGTATGTGTGTCTCAGTTGTAAATGTGATTTTATGGTGTGAACTATTTCTTCTTCATCAAATACAGTGCAGATCAAAAATACCGTTATAATATTCAAAATTATATAAAATATTTAAACACCCAGGGAATTTATGTTTGATTAAACATAAATAATAAATTTGACAGTAAATTATAATCAATAAATTTATCATTCAGTTTCCTTAAAACAAGAAAATCGTTTGATTTGATCGGCCATGATTTGTTTCAATTCTCTTTTTTGTCTTGCTCAACGATCTTCGGTTTTATTATTATTATTTTGATCATCGTTAATAAGCTCAGATCAATGTTTGAATATTTCTGTTTTACTCAAATTTCAAAATATATTATTTAATGCGTGGTTTAGTTAGGAGAATTTTTATATTATTTTCTCTACTACAATAATCAAGATGGTGACGGCGATTTTTTTTATAGATTGTAGTAGCTTTATATAGCCTTGCTTAATTGGTTTCACGATTCCATCTCCAAATTGTGGCAGAAATTACTCCTCGCTTGGTTTGCTAAAAGAGTAAGAAAGTTCAAATAATTAGTACATAGTGCATGACATCTTAGTTCACCTTGATGTTTCAATGTTCATTTTTTTCAATTATTTTGCGATATTTTTACCGAAATAAACTTTATAGATAGTGGTCATATAACGGACAAAATCTTTGGGCAATCGGTGAACCCATTCAACGAATGCTAATAATCAACATGCTGTCTCGTTAGCGCAAGCGGCGTGCTAAAATAATATTCAACACCATTTTTCTGTGCTAAAGGCACGTTTCATAATATAATCCTATCGAAAATGTATACCTGAGGCTCATTCCTCTAGATTTCATCTGTTACTTTTTTCTTTATTTCAAATTTAAAAAAAAATATGATATTGATTACTATCATATTGTGGTTTTTTCGAAGCGCGTAAATTTTAACGAAGTACATGGCAAATATTCACGACAAATCTGAAATCGCACGTAGATTTATTGTATTTAATCAATATACCAACACCATATATCAATGAATTGTATTGTTAATTTCTCAAATGAAGAGCCATGATTATTTTCGTGGGTCATCTGTTTTGTATATTTGTATATGTATTAGAAACAATCATCAGCGAGTGAAATTTCAACTCATTTGTTTATGACCTATTAATAACAGGCCACCATTTGTTGGTACTGGAAATGTAAGAGTGGTGGTTATAGTCGTTATAAAGTTGTTTTATATAAGTCGTGTGAACAATTCATTTGAAGTTGAATATATGTTTTATATTGGCTCCGCCCCTTGCGCTTTTTAAGTTGTTAACAAGTTGTATACAAGTTTATACGTTATTGTTATAGTGACGAGATTTGTTATATATCAATTACCTAAACTTATTAAAGACTAACCGTGTTACTTGGGGTGTGTGTGTGAGTTGCATGTGTGTGTGAGTAGCGTGTGTGTGAGTAGCGTGTGTGTGTGTGAGTAGCTAAAGCTAAAGACTGTTCCGATAATTATGAATACACTAACGACTAACCGCCATTTCAAATAACGTGCAGTATTCGACCAAAATTTGTCTGTGTCCCGCTGTTTACATCCAAACGAAACAAATGTTGTCTTTTTTAAATATTTTACGCAGAAGTTTAAAAATGTGGGGCCTTTGTCCCGACCAAAAAAACGAATTGTGGAAAAATGAAGCACCGTGGGCGGAATTTTGATCGAAACAAAAGAAGAAGGTGTGAGTGTCGGAGCAGTTCAAACTGCATGATGGAAGTATGGTGAACAGTATACGTTAGGGAGCATGCATAAATGACGAAGCTTTTTTTAGGTTTTGTGAACCCCCCACCTGTACCATTTCGTCGCAAAGTTGCAGACCCCCTCTATATA
This sequence comes from Wyeomyia smithii, assembly GCF_029784165.1. Taxonomy (NCBI): domain Eukaryota; kingdom Metazoa; phylum Arthropoda; class Insecta; order Diptera; family Culicidae; genus Wyeomyia; species Wyeomyia smithii. Next base: position 181,546,416 of record NC_073696.1, on the reverse strand, counting down.
ACAACGTAGTTTACCTTGAGTTGAGCTTTTGGAGTGCACCTTTGTTGACCAGTGTAATCAATTTTACTCACCCTTACTCGTACGGGTTCCCGGTGATTCCAATCTAGACGAGATTCGCGTTAGTGCGAATGGTGTGTGCGAATAAGCTTATACCGTGCTGGATCGAAACCCGTACAGTATCGAAATCCGTACACCTTGACGTTTTTCTCAGTTTTAAGCATTATAAAAATGAAAATTCATATGATAGTTACATGTACATGTCCGTTGAGCTGTTGGCCTTCTGTTAAATTAAACTATGCGTCAGTAGGCCATGAAATAAAAATATTAAAAATAAAAAATCAATCGTGTATCGGTTTCAGTTGTCATTTCGTTGTATCGTTAGAGAATTTACTAAGTAAACGTTCTTCAGATGAAAATGTTTTTCAAGTGGGATATACGTGTTATACTCTGTGAGTCTTCTTGAAATTGATGGAAAAGGTAAGTCTTTGTCGTTTTCGAGCTGTATATTGTCTGGTGAATAGTGTAAATTGTATTTATTCAACAAAAACTGTGCCGTACGGATTTTGATCCTTGTTAATTGCTTGAATCGAAATCCGTACAGCGTGTGTATCATGCATATATTGTTGAACTTTCTTTTTGTTTTCAGCATATAATGGAAGAAAACAAGTATAAATATACGGCAAACAATTTGGAAGGAGCTGTGACTGAGGTGCGCAAGGGAAAGTCGTACCGGGAAGCTTTGAGAGGTTCCGGTGTTCCGGTTACTACGATAAGCGGTGCCGCAACGAAACGATACGAAAATTGCACTATTTCAGCTGATATACAAAATTAGGAAACCGTGCTTAAGAACCAATTGATCCTCAAAATATATTTATTCGTAAATTTAAAGATAAATTATAAATGAAAGATGTTCATTTCTGTACTTCTATATCTATACGGATTTTGATTCATTGCTGTATGGACTTTGATCCAGTCTATATCGCGTGTGTGCGGATTTCGATTCAAAAGTGTACGGGTTTTGATTCAGACAAAAAACTGTATACAGATTTCGATTCAAAACATGTTCTATTTAAACATGATTTTTTCGAGTTTCGGAGTGTTTTTAATCATTTTGCTTGAAAATAGTGATAAAATACAAGTAGACCTAAAAGTAAACATGTCAGTTTAAAGCAATATGTGATTTCTTGATTTTAGATTGACCGTCGAAGATTATCATGTGCTTAGGTGTACGGATTTCGATCCAGCACGGTAATTATGTTTCCAAAGCTGTCGTCGGCACGACAAAATTGTTTCTGTCAGCAGCAAAAGCAACATTTATTGTTTTTATGCTTTAACTTGTTACTATCAAGCTGTCAATAGATATCGGTAGTTATCGATAAGGGCCGGAAACTGTCGGCTACTATCCACAGTCACTTTTATCGGTATTTCCCATCCCTAGTGTGTGCTCGAACACTGTCATTCACTGTTTTGCTTCTCTCCCTCTCATGTCGGAGTCATGCATATTTGACGTTTGCTCCAAAAAAGAGGGCAAAGAGAAAATCTGTGATAGTATGCATGTGCATTAAAAATCGTGCACATAGACATGAGTTATAGGCAAAAATTGACATTTTTCCTCAGTTTCATAATTGCTACGTAGATAACGTAAAACTGGAAACTTCTCTCTGCTTCGTCATTTATGAAAGTTCCCCTAACAGATGCCCCAACATGAGATAGAAAACCTGGACCTGCTGATCCTACAAAGGACAAAAAGTTAAGAAATCTTTACAAGCGGCATCTTTCAGCTTTAGTACTAAAACTAGGTACCTCAACGACTAAAGCTATGCATGCCAAAAAAAGGATGGGCCTGCATACTAGAGATGGTCGGGTATGGAAAATTTGTTACCCGTACCCGACCCGTGCCCGACCCGTACCCGACTAATCGAAAATTTTCAAACCCGTAACCGACCCGAACCCGAAGCCTGGTTTGATTAAAATACCCGTACCCGACCAGAACCCGAAAAATATCTATTCCAACTACCCGTACCTTCGCCTACGTCTCCGCCAACCACGCTCGACGCCTGGGTTCGAATCCCACCGCCGACTAAGGGGTCGATGGTTGTGAGGTGGCGTGATCCACTCACAACCAACCCAACTGGTCTAGATTCAATCCTAGCCGACACCGGGAGATTTTGTGGCGGAACTAGGCCGACGGAAAATAAGCGAGAATAAAAAAAAAAAAACTACCCGTACCTTGAACCCGACCCGTACCCGACTCGTCCTGTATTTTTTTTAATTTTTATTTTTTAATTTTTTTTTTTTTTCAAAATACCCGGGTACCTCGCATGTTATATGCACTGATTACGTGGTTTCTCGAGATGATGGCCGGAGTTAGACAAGAACCGAGTGTGAATGTGAACAAATGTTAATGAACCCAGAGTTCCAGGCGAATGGTCCACTATAAGGAAGGGGTCCACCATGAAAAGTGCATGTCTGGCAAAGTTAAAAAACGACGAGTTCTATGTGAACATCGCAGCAACCTGAAATCTAAATATTATAAAAAGGTCAAAGTTAATATTGTTTGTAACTTGAGAAAAAATTAATAGTTCATTTGCATTTGCCAAAAACCTGTAACTTTTAAGTACAGATTCGATTTCATCGATTCAATCTGAAAATCGATATAACACAGATATTTCTGTACATACGACATTCCTGGTCCCAGTGCAAACCAAGACTATGCTATCGCTGTCATATCTTATATACATATTTACTTCGTACCAAACATCTGAATGCACAGTGGGGAATCGGTGGCCATCCGCCTGAAAATTTTTTTACGTCAGCTGTTTCAAAATATTTTTTCTTTATTGCTATAACATTCAAGTGCTTAAATCCAAAATTTGGGTGCAATATCATGAGATCTGATTTTTTTATGACTTTTCGAAGTTTGGCATACTGACGTTTTTTTAACATATGTTTAAAAAAAAATCATTACTTTGAAACGCCCTTGTAGCTTCAACGATAGCTTGGATTTTTTTGGCGTTAGAGAAAAAGTGATTTGTAGTTAGTTTGTATTATCTATTTTGTTTTAATTAAAGTTTCTGTTAGGAGGGCGCCCTGTGGCGCTGCTCGTGGTTGAAGATATAATTCTATTTAATAAAAAAGTAAGAGGAAAAGTGCCAAAATCATTAAATATTAGGTCACGTGCTTTATGGACGGCCTCAAATAAAAAATGGAATGGAGATTAGTGTTCAGCATCCCAAAACTAAGTGAATACCATATTTTGTTGCATTTATCTACTTTTTTTTTGCTTGACCAGCCTTTGTAATAAGTTGCCTGACTGCGCAATGCTCCGCGGTTCCCCTGACAGATATGAAAAAAGGAGGAAGAACTATTCACTTTCACATTAAAGAGAGATAGCATGATGTCATTACCTTGGTGCAAACACTGCCGACAACTGTCAGAATAGGTATTAGCCGATCTCTCGTTGAGTGAGAATGGGCAATTTCTTCTCCGATCTTTCCGATTATTGACTCTAAGAAAACACCTTGGTTTGAAATGTTAAAAATTAAATTTTCATACTGCACGAAAATCGAATTACCCGTACCCGACCCGAACCCGAAGGCTTGGTTTTTAAATTAACCGTACCCGACCCGAACCCGTAAAATATTTTTTGGCGTTACCCGAAACCCGAACCAAACTAGTCGGGTACGGGTTTCAGGTAAAAATACCCGTACCCGATCATCTCTACTGCAAACTAGTCTGTAGAATAAGCAGCCAAAACGAAACAACAAACAGGTTGAATCTATGAGCCCGAAAGCTAGAAAGCTTCATGACAAACTTCTAACCAAGAAAACGAGGTGTGTTATTATGTATGACACAACCTACATAAAAAATACTCTACCAGGACTGACATTTTTTACCGCACCGATCGAAACGGATGTCCCTTAATCAGAGAAAGCCATTCGGAAAACACCGAAAAATTCGGAATAAAGATTATGGTTTGGTGGGCTATTTGCAAATATAGGAAAATATCTCGTCTATTCTTTACGATTAACACAATGATTAGCTAAAACTACGTAGGAGAGTATTTGCAAAAAGTTTGTTACTCTAGATCAAAAAGCACAACAATCGTACAATCATTAGGCCCGTTCTTTCTTCCAGTCATTACTCCAAGGATGCGGTAGAGTGGTATAAATCCAAAATGTCACATGTGTACCGAAGGAAATGAATCCAACAAATTGCCCTGAAGTTTTCCCCACCGAAATTTTTTAAGCATTGACAACGGTGAAGTTGAGGATACATATGAAACCAACGGACAATGTTGAATAATATAAAAGAGATAATCCAAAAATGGTAAAAGAAAGCACTGTACAGAAGCTTATGAGTGGTGTTAAAAAAAGTTGGAGAGATCGAAGTTGCCAAAAATAATGCGAATTGAATTCAAATTAGAAAGAAAACATCATTATTAAACATATACTTGAGAATAAATGATCGAAAAACTTTCACATTTTTTTGAGAATGAAAGTGTGTTTATAGTTTTCGGAACAGTCTATACATAACTTTGTGCCGTGCGCAAGCGAAATAAATGAGTTTTTGAAAGCATATCACCCTCTTACGTGTTTGTCAGGCGCATCAAAGTTTTCCAATTCCAAAATTATTCGTCGTTCATTCTATACCGCACATTTTGGCTTTGTTGAAATTACAAATAAATTTTAGTTCACCCTCATTCACAGCTGATGCTTTGTCAACTTATATTCGAAAGCGTAATCCAATCAAGCGATATAAAAGATTTGACGAGGTCATCGCGATTCACGGATGCTAAAAAGTTGATTTGAAAAGACCCACTTCTAATGAACATGAATATTCATCTCTGTTTTATTATAGAACGACCGTATTTCAAAGGTGACCTTTGCAAATACAGACCGTAACTGGTTGCGAATAAGCGATCAGAGTTAGATATATGGAAAGTCACTACGAAATACTTGAACACCGAGATTAAAAAAATATAAAACTTAGTTTTATAGTCAAACGCCGAACTAATTTCAAGAAAAAAATTTAATATATGTGTATTGTGCTGTAAATATGTACTGCTTTCGATTTTTAAAATCTTATTTTCGAATACAATTTTTTTACAACATCGAAAATCTCATGGCAAGACAAGGAAGGTTACAATACATGATTTAGTCCCGATCATCTTGTCTTTTAATTACCATGAGATTCTGTTACGACGTTCAAATTGATTTTCAAAATACTGTTATAGCTACGATTATGAAGCTAACAGCAGACAGTTGCGGTGTTGTTGTGTCTTCGAAGACGATTCGCTGCAAAAGAGAATAGTAATGAATAAAAGCTGACCCGAAGCTTACATCATTGACGACGAATGTTGATTGTGGCTAATGGAATTGCTTATGATGAATGTACCATGAAAATGTCCCCGTTAAGACTTAACATTTTACTTATAAATTTAAAAGGATTTTGTTCCCGCAATTGTTTTGGCAGCATCCATAAATTACGAAACGCTCATAGGGGGAGGGGGTATCCTTGAGCTTTACGATTTGTTACATAGGGGAGGGGAGGGGAGGTAAGATCAGCGTTACGTAACCAAAAATCTCTGGAGAGACTCTTCAAAAACGAGAATTTTTATAAAGCAAATTCTTCTACAGCGTTACGTAATTTTTATGGGGGGGGTGTTGGCGTTACGTTTCGTTACATATGGGGAGCAGGGGTCCAAAAACTGGGTTTTTTGCGTTACGTGATTTATAGATGTCGCCTTTACGAGCTAAAATATATGAGTTAGTTTACATCTTTCACATACCTATTTAATTTTGATTCAAGTAAATAACATTCTCTGGCATAAACCATTAGCTAAGCAATCAACAAATATTCGAAGTACAGCACAAAACTATCATTCTACATTTTATAACTTGATATCGTGAATTATTGCTCTCAGTTAACAACTGCTGATACCGGCAATCAGCAATAACTGATCAAGTTAATGTGTACAATAACAACTCGAAAATTACCAACTTAAGTCGAATAAAACCTCACAATTATTCCATTATCGCGTTTCCATTGGATTTCCAACTTCCCATCAGCGAGTAAATTAAAAGTGAAAGTATTTTGCATTTCTATCTTCCCGTCCCCCCTAGGTCAGGTTTTCGTATGCTATACCCAAAACCGGGCATCGAGAGGTGTACCGTACTTCAACACTATTAATGTACAGCAACAACAACAAAAACAATTAAACTAATAACACAGCAGCTCTTCATCAACGTTTTATCGATAGACCTTTACCTTTTAGGTTACACTTGTGCGCGATCATAAACTGCGTTAAAAACTCACCTACGAAAGAAATGATAGGCCGAAAGTAATGATCAAGATAGCTTTATTGAACATTTACTTGCAACACCGCGAGCGGGTAGTCCGCCTACGGTAATTGTTTCATAATCGTTTTGAGATATATCTAAAACTGAGAAAAGCTTTTTTTTTCAATCAGATATGGAGAAACAAGCAGTAATTAACGCATGCTTGTTGTGACATGGTAGACCAGTAATGAGGAGGTTGAATTAAATCTGTTGAATATACATTTGAAGGTTGATAAACGTTTTTTTGATTGAAAATCGATTTTTATTTATCTATCTATTCATTTGTTTGTTCGTTTGTTCTTTATTAGTTATCAGTTTGTCTGACATGATATATAATATAATGGACAAAAAGTTTGGCATTAAAACTTGGTACGTTGCCTGGTACGACACAAACTTATTTAAACGTTTGAAAAAAAAAATGGAATCTACCTGAAAAGAAAAGATCTAGACCAGCCTCAAAATATAGTATCGTTATAGACAATTGTTAACTTCCTCGTGTGGCGTCCACTGTTGGCTTCGACCCTTCGAATTCCGTTAGGGCTCTCAAAGCAAACAACAACAGCTATCCAATCGGAGAACTGAAAACAGAGATTAGTGGTATACGGAACCGTCGCATTTTATTGGGCTCTTTCTCTATCAAACATAACTGTTTACTTAACCCAGTTCAATTTACTTTTTTATTCCCCTATTGCGACCGTAAAATAACAGAATCCACCGTCGGATCGACTCGCTTTCCGTCGACAGACAATGTTAGAGACTATTTTCACACCAGCTGTGCTCTCAGATTAGAGTGCGACGATGTTGATTTACCGACGATATGCATCAATCCTCTGATCTCGCTCTACCGCGAAGAATTCAAAAGATCCAAAATCACGATCGTTTGAACCAATGATACCTTAAACCGGCGAATGTCACCGGAGCCACTTAGCCATTTTCGAGACGAACCGAGCTTACATAATTAGCTTATTTCGCTTCGCGACTAAATTCGATCAGCTCCGCTGACGGAATCAAAGACAAGGTGTGAGAAAAAACCGTGTGTAGGATAACTTACCTAGTTTCTAGCTCGGCGAACCGTTTCTGATTGTCGGGCCTATTGATCAGTATCTGCAGCTGGTCGTTCAGGGCCTGAGCGGTTGCCTCCGAGTCGCACCGATATGCGTGCACGTGAAGAGGACACTTGGTGGCCGGGTTGTACAGCAACAGTATGCACGCTACAATATCCTCTGCCTGAACAGAACAAGTTATAGCACCGTGGGGGATGAAATGTTTGGCCGAACCCTGAAATAATACCGCAACGATATTAATTAATAAATTACTTATTTAACGTTTTTTTGTATACCGGAAGAGCATTGAGCAAAAAAACCACTGTGACAATTCGTGGGATGTGCCCCAATTTTTGTACACAGTTGACTAGCTGCTCAAACCTATTGTTAAGGTTCTGATGTCTGTAATATTGTTTCCCAACCCGGTACTACATGGAACTAATGATCTTTTCGAGTTTGGTTCTCCATACCTGATATAGAGTTAGGAGGTAAATTCCGAGGAAGTTACACCTAGCTAACGTAAAAGCCCCGCAGTAACAGCCCAGAGTTGTAAAAACGACAAGTGTCCGTTAAAACTTTGGAGTTGAATTGAGAAGCTTTATGACGACTGCGGGGCTTTTTCTTGTTTATAACCCTCTGCTTGTTGTAGTTGGGGTGCTGTTTTAAAATTTTCTCATGTTCTTATTTCACTTTAAATGGCAGATGTTAGATACGTAAAAATGGCAGTCCATGTCTTACTAGTTGGTTGCCCATAAAATACTTAAACAAATTACATAAAAACTTACCATGTTATCAATACTTTTTGACTTTTAATCTCATGATTTTTGGAATTAGTTGTATACTAGAAAAACAACCAAGAAACCTCTCAATAATAATAATCATTGATAAGAGCCTTTAATTCCTTATAGGTTTTGTTTCGACTTGATCCGTAAGAATTGGTTTGAACAGCAATTTGTTTCTCGAATAAATTCTCATTTTTTGTAAAATGTGAATTGGGAAAACTACAGAAAATCACTATAAAAGTTATATTTAAAAAAATGATTTCAAGGGACATTCTATAGAAAACTTCACAATAGTTCATTTATAAAGGCAGATAGAAGAGTGGTGTGCTCGGCAATGTTGTTTCTTATAAAATGTGCAACAACTTTGCCAAACAAAGTAGATTTTTAAATGTGAAAAGTAAAATTCATTTCTCATTTTTAAGTGGATTAATTACAAAATTTTAACTTATATAAATGGAAAATAATCAATAGAGCAATTGTACTGCAGAATTCACGGTTCAGAAATCAGTTTTTTCGGATCAAAATAATGTCGTTCACTTTTTTGTAGCTTTCGAAACAGCGTAAAACGATTAAAAATTGATAATCTTTAATTCTCTGACGTAGAATTACGTCCTACGGCAACAAACATATAAAGGGACACAAATTCAAAAATCCGAAAACATCGAGTACGTTACGAAAATTTTCTTTCAAATGTTTAAAACTCAATCAGTTTCCATAAACTATTTGTTGTTGTTGTTGTTGTTATTGTTGTTGATGATGATGATGATGATGATGATGATGATGATGATGTTGTTGTTGTTGATGATGATGATGTTGTCGTTGTTGTTGTTGTTGTTGTTGTTGTTGTTGTTGTTGTTGTTGTTGTTGTTGTTGTTGTTGTTGTTGTTGTTGTTGTTGTTGTTGTTGTTGTTGTTGTTGTTGTTGTTGTTGTTGTTGTTGTTGTTGTTGTTGTTGTTGTTGTTGTTGTTGTTGTTGTTGTTGTTGTTGTTGTTGTTGTTGTTGTTGTTGTTGTTGTTGTTGTTGTTGTTGTTGTTGTTGTTGTTGTTTTAATAGCTTCAATTCACAAAGACACGTCTTCATTGTTAATCTGATCACATTTCAAAAGAATGATTTACTATACCGGCAGCAAGCGGCAGAACAGCCACTGGTTTTAGCGCAGAAAGACTGACCAGGCGATACAATCGATTACAGCATTACACAACACTGGACCGCAGCACTGCATAGCATTGCTGGACATGTCCGGACATGTTAGTAATTCCCGTATCCCAGTTATTGTGTTCCCGTATCCCAGCACGCCACGATGAACTGCACACTGCCCTGTGGGAGTTTATTTTTGTAACTGAGTGAATGGTCTCTTCACGCACACTGTGTATAACGACTTATTATACAGCGACGCACAGTGGTACGAGAGCTCAAAAACGTGAACTTAATTCATTTGCTCTTCAAATAATGGTTTTATTGACATACTATCTTTCGAAGATATTTAGTAAAAAGGCTCAAATCATGACAAAAAGTTTTAGTTCGAAACTCAACCGCTAGTGGCGCTGCAAAATCTAACTGTCTTCTAACTAGTCTTACACTTTAGAGAAATGGTGTCTTCAGCAAAGTTATGGATAAAGTTCTTACAAAAAACTTTGTCGAAGACACTTTCCTTCTAACTCTTTTTGTTTTGTATATATAACATTTCTTATTAGACTTGTCTTTAAAATTAGTTTTTTCGAATATACAAAAAACTGTAACATTTAGAAGGTTATAATGTTCTACATATATCATTAAAACACACAACTTTGTAGAAGATACAAAATGGATAGCTTCCACACAAACCGAGTTATTGCCAAAAAATGTAAAAAAACATCATTTTTTGTATACACCAAGAACACAAAAATGCAAAAACTAGCAGACGAAATCTGCATAGAATGAAATATTATCATTATCAAGTTGTGTGTTTTGATGATATACAAATATATGTAGAACATTAGAACCTTCTAAACGTTACAGTTTTTTGTATATTCGAAAAAAAACTAATTTTAAAGACAAGTCTAATAAGAAATATTATATATCCAAAACAAGAAGAGTAAGAAGAAAAAAGTCTTCGACGAAGTTTTAACTATAACTTTGCTGAAGACACCATTTCTCTAAAGTGTGAGACTAAAAAGTTAGATTTTGCAGCGCCACTAGCGGTTGAGTTTCGAACTAAAACTTTTTGTCATGATTTGAGCCTTTTTATATACTAAATATCTTCGGAAGATAGTATGTCAATAAAACCATTATTAGAAGAGCAAAAGAAATAAGTTCACGTTTTAGAGCTCTCGCACCACTGTGCGACGCAAGCGATGAGACACTTCAGTCGGTGGCCAAACCCCAAATGCGTGGTTTAGGGTGAGTTAGCATCGTAGCCGCAAGGTTACAGAGTCCGCTTTGATAAGCGATTGATGATAGGTTCGAATTTTAGTAGAACCAAGCCACTCGTTGGCAAAAGGACTTTAGGTATGAGTTTATTCTCAGGGTCTTCGACACAAAACTTCCCTCCAGACTTAATAACCACTGGTCTAAAGCTTCGATAACATCATAGGCGTCGTACACAAATTACAAAACGCTAAATATCTAGATTTAAGATCCCCTCCCCCTCCCCTATGTAACATTACTGTTACGTAACAGTCTCAGCTAGCCCCACTCCACCCTATGTAGCAATAAGTAACGCAGACTCAACCACATCTCCCCCCCCCCCCCCTTCATGCGTTACGTAATTTGTGTACGACGTCATAGAATAGAACACGTTATACGCTTAGGTTACTAAGTCTGAAGGAGGAGACAAAAAAGCACTATAACTTCCCTCCAGACTTAGTAACCGCTAGTCTTAAGCTTCGATAATATCATATTACAGAACGTTATACGCTGTTAAACTTAAATTTGACTATTAAAAGTTATTGAAATATGTTAGAAACCAATACACAGTGTTGACTAGCCCGTAATACTGGTTGGCCCATAATACTGGGATGACTGTATATACGGACGGTACGCAAGCTATGGTTGGAAATCTTTCTAAAGTCGTTGCAAAAATTAAAGAAAAGGCAAAAAAATTATGATAGCAGTCACCGCATTCTTCATCGCATTCGCTATTAAGAAACTATCATCATCGTTGAAAGAAAGTCTTGCAGGAAAGTGTTGAAATAATAAATTTCATCAAAGCTCGACCTGCAATTTCAAGATAATTCAAAGCGTTGTGTGAAGAGATGGGAAGTCAGCATTCTACGTTACTGATCCATGATGAAATACGATGGTTGTCTCGCGGAAAGACTCCCGCTTGTTTGAATGGAAAGTGTTGTAATAATAAATTTCATCAAAGCTCGACCTGCAATTTCAAGATAATTCAAAGCGTTGTGTGAAGAGATGGGAAGTCAGCATTCTACGGTACTGATCCATACTGAAATACGCTGGTTGTCTCGCGGAAAGACTCCCGCTTGTTTGAATTGAGATCGAAAATGATTGTGCGTTAAGGAGTAATTTTATTTATGGTAATTGACTCAACAAGTTACAGGGTGCGCCATAATTATTGCAACAAAAATTCAAAGTCGGTTTGCGGGTCGATATTTGTCGGACTCAGGAAACGAATAACAATTAAAACTGAACCTTCATGAAAGACGGTGCCCCGCCGCACACATAGAAGACCGTCCAAGACTAGTTGCAAGGCCTCTAACCACGCCAGACGTCAACGTGATGGACTTCTCGATTCGAGAGATGCACATTGACGTCAGACAAATTGAAAAGTCTGATTGATTTGACATTAGATACGAAGATAAAGGAGAAACTTAAATACAAAAAATCGCTGGAAGAATTTTGGTTTCGAATGAAAAATGAATTAACAATTTTGCCTGATAAAGTAAAGCTTATTATCCTATCATTTTCAACCACATACATTTCCAAGTCCGGTTTTTTTGACATACCTAGCAACAAAGACTAAGTATCGATCTCGACTTAATGCAGAACCAGATGTCCGGCTTACATAGCATGCGAAATCTAAGAAAGTTTACTTGTTCAATTAAACAAGCCATTTCTAATGATAAATAGTTGCAAAATGGAAAGGAAAATTATCAAAGAGTAGATATTTGTTACTGATTTTAATAATTACAATGACTACTAATACCACATCAACGTAAACGACAAAATAGTGTGAAGTCCTTGGGCTCAAAATTTGTTTGCTTTTGTCGACCAGTGTAATTGTGTTTGTTCGTATACGTTACCGATTAGACGATTAGATGATTTTAACTGTGAATATTAAATACAGTTGCACTGTTGATTGCCAAAAAATGAATATTAAACCAAAAAAAGCCGCAAAAATTATCAAGCTATAAATTTACTGGTCGACAAAAGCGAAAAAAATGCTCTACAGATAAAACTGGAAAAAAAAAACAAAGATAGCTTTTCAACTATTCCTGTGAGTTTTGGTACCCCTAGCAAGCTCACAAGTGCGTAAAGGCAGAGACAAGCAAACGTCGAAGCAATGAACCTGGCGAACAGTTACTCTGCGACCTTTTGACGCACTTCCAAGCTGACCGAGGGAACCAAAATTCACAGAAACGGATAAAAGGCCATAATCTTTAATTTTTCTACAATTGAAGCTCTAGAGCAAACCTGTGTTGGCAACTGGTCGACAAAAACGAAAAAAAGAGGCTTGAGCTCAAACTGAAATAAGTTGAATAATAGCGCTTTTAACTCTTCCTATTTATTTTGGTGTTCCTAGTCAAGTGTCTCCCACATCTTATTCCATAGCAGGACGATCTACAAATTCCGAGAACACGCATTGCAAACACAACATCTGTTCATAGCCTTCAAGATGGCGTACGACTCAGTGAAACATAATAGGTTGTGGAAAAGTATACTTGAACATGGTTTCCCAACTAAACTGATTAAGTTGAGTAGTGCGACTCTTGACGATTTCACATCAAGCGTATTGTGGCCAGCTAAGGTCCCGCAGCCTTCGGTCCGCACGAAATTGGCGCTTTACAGAACGCTGATCCTCCTGGTGCCGTTTTGTAGACTTTGAATCGTGGACGTGGAAGAAGGCTGAAGGCGCTTGTGATCTTCGAGCGTAGAATGAATGGAGCGTGACACAGGCGCATAAATCACAAGCAGTGCGAATTATACAAATACGCTGATACTGTCAAGCTCATGAGACACGACATTTAGATAGACATTTCAAGATATTTTCTAACGCAGAGTGTCCAAAGTATTAAACTAAACAGATTTTGTTAAACTTATGTCAAAACCACTTGGGAAACATATAAAAATATGTTTTTTGTAAAACATCTGGTAATGCGCATACTAAGCATACTTTAAAAGCGTTTTATCTAAAATGGCTGAAATTTCTACAGTCGAACGAAAAAGCATTGCAGCCCTAAAGTTACTATAGTTAATCCGCTTTTACTAGTGAATAACCATGTATGTTAATTATAGTAGAATCATAACATTCAGGCTCCAGCAGTGGCTTTATTCTCACGTTCCCTTATAAATCCGTTCTTCATGCTGTATTTTAAAATGCCCATATGACTTCCTCTTGTCTAACCACAGAAAAATAGAGAAGAATTTAGAATCTCCACGATCTTCGATACACTTCTCAAGAGATGGAGATCTGTACATAAGACTCCTGCCAACAACCATAAAAAAATAATCCACGCAAGCATACCGAATCCTATAGATAGGAAGTTAAACCCTCATTCTAAGCCTCTCTGATCTTCAAATAGAAAACAAATCTCTGTCTTTTCTTGTCTCCTCCACCATGGCATCAATTTATGTAAGCTTAAGCTAAGCACTTAAGCTCATCTGTTTTTATACCAAACATTTCAATCGCTATTGCTAGCTTAGCTGTTTCTCTTCTATTTGAAAGTAAGCAAAAGTGATCACTGAGCTCGAGGTAAAATATATTCTCATCAAGTTCATCGTTTGTACTCCATGTTAAGAGCATTTTACGACCGTGCCGGATGCGGAAAGGACAACCGAACCAAACAATGTAGTGTAAATCTTCGTAAAAACAAAGAAAGAATAGTGGCCTCGGACAAAGCAGTACAAACTTTATTTTACAACTGAGGAAATTAGGAACTTGACTTCTGTAAAACGACCAATAGTGTAAGCGCTGGATCTAGCCAATTTACATTATTAACAAAATTGACGTGGAAATGCGACAACATTTTGTGTGTTTGCCGATAACAAATTTTGATTTTGATTTCACTAACATTTTATTTCAAAATATTCTTTGTGAATAAAGTATTATATTTCTTTTTACTGCTTACCTGGATAATCTTCAATCCCTTGTGGGAAATTTGCAAGGTAATCTTGAGTGGTTCATGTTCCTTGGACTTCTCGATCAGCCTTGGGATTATCGGCAAGAGAACCCGTGAACCTCGGAGTCCTTTGGCTTCCTGTGCTCCGAGAAACCACACGTAATAGGATGCCTTCTGAACATCCTTGCGTAATCGCAGCGCCATGGTTCGGGTTAACGCATACACCAACGCGCACCCGGTAAATCTAGCGCATCAGCAAAGGCAGACACTGACGTCGATCACATGATCTGGAATGAGAAAAAGTAAACAATAATTATAAATCCAAACCGACACACGCAGGCGATAATTAATGTTATCGAGCATTCGGACGCCAGAGGATTACCGAATCACGCCATATTGTACCGGCGGTTCCGAAGTAATCGAATTTTCACATCGTCATTGTTGCGGCCACTGTACTGACAACTGATGAACAAATTTTTTCGATCTTTCTCTCCATCGTAGTGCCACATTGGCCCGGGGAAGATTCAATCTCTCGAATGAGTAGCTTTACTCTTCCACCCATTTGCAGTAATTTCACGCCAACTTCACGATTGATGCCACCGATACAGCGGCGTTAGAGCGAAAAATGCGTTTCTTTGCTTAACATGTATGCAAGCACGAGGAAGTTACCTTTTTTTACTAATACAAGTATTTAAAAGTGAAAAATTGGCTAGCTAAGTTTTCTTCCTAAACTTTTATCTTTTTATCATGATATAGTTAATTAAAAAAACTAAAACGTCATTTTTTCTAGAAAAGATATTGTTGAGAAATAATCATCAGTGAATATTTCGCATGCGTTTCCAAAATGATTCTTTTGCCGACTTCAATGGTTTTATACGATGAAGTCCATCGCGAAATAATTATTGTTTTTGTGTATTTCTCTCTCTTTGTTGAAACTGTTCATTAGGCTATGCGCTAAATCCAACCTCCGAAGATCGGCAAATTATGCTTGTGCAAAAGTTCAGCAGTCGTGCCGCGGATAATGATGATGAACCTGTCCTCCAAACTATAATTTTACACTTCAAACTGGCCATAGCGAGCGCCTAACTAATCGACAGGAAGGCCATCAGGCATCAACTCTCGTCAATGTAGTCTTTCATTTTTGCTTGTTGCGCATAAGCAGCGTTGTGCGTTATTTTACGACTTGCTTACAAAAATACTGAAAAAAAAACTTCGATACAGTGACGTTAATTGGCATGAGTACAACTTCTAAAAAGAAAATCATTTATTTTATGATATTCGTAACAACAATGAAAAACGATACTAATCTATAAATAAAATCTAAAGTAAGTTCAACAACTGTAGGTACTACTATGGTCAGTTGAATGAGCGCACAATAATAAAAGTATTAGATTAAAAAATAGAAGGTCACTGTAAACCCCCTCTTTTAATTTGCATGGAAAATAGCAGCCCTTTATTTGTAACCATTTGTTATGAATGATTCTCATGAGCGTCAAGCCCAGACCATTGTGGCTTGAGAAAACCTGATTTATCTGCAAGAAACAAAGGCAACAATTTACCGATCGGTAGAAAACATTAACTTGCTCAACCTGCGCACAGGGAAATGCGTGCAATTAAACTGCAAAAACAAGTCTGCTGTTGAAAACTAAAAGCTCTACGCACCACATGTGATTATCCCGAACAAGATCTACAACGATATACCGATCCCTCTTTGTTGTGAGATATGTATGTGTTAATCGCTTTAATAAAAACTTTCAAAAGTAAGCCCTACTTATTGAGCAATTTCTGATTTACACGATACCATAAAACATACATACTATCTATCACATATTACACAACGCTATCGAGGATGCAAAAACATGCCCCTGATACAAGCGACAGCCATAACGATTGTTGCAAAACCGTAAAACGCAATTTGCCCCAATTCCATGTTTTATAGCCAACATAGCCTTGTTAACATGCTGTGTTTTTCCACACCTTATATTAAGAATAATTTAATTCAATTTTTTGTTGATTTTTCTGCAATATTACATAGTGTTGATAAAAAAAAGTTACAATAATAAATGTTTTGTAGTATTCCCTTATTCATTGCAACGTTTACGCAATTCACTTAATTCTACGGCCAAATTAACCAACATAGTACCATAACGACTATCCAGTACCTAATCGAAGACGTGCCGTTTAATGGAAACACGAATAGAACACAAACACCATACGGTACTGGCGCAGTGGCCGATCTACAAGAGCGGCTGCACCTGCTGCGCACCGAGTACGTCGCATAAGAAAATGGACACTCTGATGAAATCGAACCCGAAACATAAGCCGCACCGCCGCCGTGTGGACGATCGCAACAAAACATGTGCGAAGTCATGTTTAACGGCAAAGCCGAGCCGCGAACGTTTGTTCAAACAGCGGCATACAGCGGCAGCGACGATTCAGGCCAAACCAAGCCCGAAAAGCGCGTTTCAGTGCGGTACGGTTCTGCGGCTACAATTGCATAATGTCCCCAAGCGATTTTAATTTTTATAGATAGACACATAACAATTAATAAACGTGCCTATTGGCAGCGGTTCAATTCGAAAGGAATTTCACCGCGTGCCACAGTTGGTTATGAACCTATGATGTGGGACACCTCAGAATTTACGGATCAATCATATTTCTGCTCGTAGCACTCGTGCCAAATGGAATATGTTCAAAGAGCACAAGTTGTGACATAACCAGCAACAATCAATGCAGCAAATCTAGATTTTTAATATTCCTCAGCATATTTTTGCTTTGAAACTTGGATGCGTATAAGGTATAAGCTACAACGCAATTTTCACAAAGAGTCTAAGAAAACCATGATACCAGCCAGATATTTACATGCATTAGTATCATCTTGTTTGTATAAACATAAGAGGGAATTTCCAAAATTTCTGTCAAATATACTTCAAGTGAATTCCTACATTTTTTGTTGAAGTTAAAAGAACGCGATTATTGACTAAGTCTTGAACGTTTTAGTGTATTGAGCATTATTTACTATTGAGCGGTGAATTCCAATATATTATTTATCCAGTTGAAAATCGAAATAACGCCTCGCGACTTTAGTATTTTTCCCTTTATAGACAATACGCATCATGTCGCATCTAGTGCGCTGTGTAGTAGAGATGGTCGGGTATGGGAAATTTGTTACCCGTACCCGACCCGTACCCGGCTCATCGAGAATTTTCAAACCCGTACCCGACCCGAACCCGAAGTCAGGTTTGTTTAAAATACCCGTACCCGACTCGAACCCGAAAAATTTTTTTTTCAGCTACCCGTACCCGATCCGTACCCGAAAGGAAATTGCCCTGAAATTGCCGGTACCCGACCCGTACCCGACCCGTTTAGGATGGATTTTTATTTTTTTTTTTTTTTAAATACCTGGTTACCTCGCACATTTCATGCACTAATTGTCATATGTGGTTTCTCGAGATGATGGCCAGAGTAAGGCTAGAACTGAGTGTTCATGCGAACGAATGTTAATGAACCCAGAGTTCCAGGCGATGTATTGGTTCACCTAGAATCCAGCGTAGCATCTGTCACTGAGTACGTCCGCTCGTCTGTTGTAAAAAATTTGACCATTTTATAACGCAGCGAAATATCTATTCATAACTGTGTACGGAGAATTCGGGCTCCATTTTTCCTGTTAGTTACCTCATAATAAAATTGATCAGGGGTTTCAATTATTTATTTTGTATGCATACGTATGATTCATATGAACTGTTGAAATTTTAATTTTGTTTTCGAGAGATTAATAAAAATTCAATAGAATTTTTTTGAAAGATTCATTCAACATTCAAACGTGATGAAGTGTATAGTTCGAAATTGTTACCAAACGATTTTTTTTTGATTTTTTTTTTGATACCCGAGTAATAATTACAAAAGCGTCGCTTGATAAAACAAAAGTTGGTTAAGCAATTTCTCAAATTTCAAAAGAAAGCCGGCTTCAACCGTAAATCCAGAAAGCTCAAGTTCAATAACCGAAATGCGCTGGCAGGATTATTACTGAAAGTTTATGAAATTTATTATTTCACGTAAAAATAAACCAAAATATTTTGTATAATCACACTAAATACAAAAAGTGCTTGCGTGGAATATTTTTTCAAGTAAGACAATACTTTCAAGTTATTACAATACCTGCTACTAAAAGATGCTTTTTTTTCTACTGGTTCAAATTGACAGCTCATTCTGGTTCATTTGACACTCCCACAGCTCGTACCCGTTTCTCCCTCCGAGACCAAAACTATGCTAAAACACCGAGGCTTGGCAAGTTAATAATTAAATTCTCATAATGCACGGAAATCGAGGTACCCGTACCCGACCCGTACCCGACCCGTACCCGACGAGTTGAGAATTTTTCAAACCCGTACCCGACCCGAACCCGAAGCCTTGGTTTTTAAATTACCCGTACCCGACCCGAACCCGAAAAATATTTTTTGGCGTTGCCCGAAACCAGACCCGAACCCGTCGGGTACGGGTCGGGTACGGGTATCGGGTAAAAATACCCGTACCCGACCATCTCTACTGTGTAGCGCATCAGATGCGCTAAACAGCGCACTAGATGCGACATGATGCGCATTGTGCATAAGGTAATAAAATCGAATGTCGCAAGCCGTCTTTTTCGATTTTCAGCTGGAACGGTAAAATGTTCTACCCTTAAAATGCGTTCAATTATCTACAGTTTCGTATTTGAAGTCATTTTGATCGGACATATAGTTTTCGAGTAATAAATTATTTAACAATGAATAACAGAGTTTCGTTTTTTTATACAAAGTTAAGCAAAAAAGTACACACAAACAGGTACAGATTGTTTTTAACTTGTTCACATGTCAACAGTATAAACTGATTATTTCGTTATGTTTACAAGGTTATTTTCAAAATGTCACGATTCGCGTTTCTTACTAAAATAATAGTTTTGCACATCTAGTGCACCGACAAGGGAGTAACGATCAATCAAATCGCAAAACGAATGAAAATTCGTCCAGTAAGCGTAAAGCGGATCATCGAAAAGTTTAATATGGAGTACTCCCTTAAGGATCTACCAAGAAGTGGTCGAAAACATGCTTTGAGCAACCCTTAATTGAACCGGAAAGTCGGGCATTACATTTTGGAAAACAGGGGTGACATTGCGCATTTCGTTTTGAGCATCTCGAACAAAACTAAATGATCGGTGGGGGGCGCTATGTTTCGTTTTTCGTATTTTTTTTCGACTTTGCGGGTTTGATGAGCCGCAGGACAAATGACAATGACAGCTCCTTTTAAGCTTAAAGCATAACTGGCAGTATGTGAACTACTCGAAAAAAGCGAAAATCGTTCGAATCGAGCTGAGCAAAGCCACCCCAGATCTGCCTCTATTCGTATTTCGGCCAAGGAATTTAAGACGAGCATCGGAATGGTCCAGCGGAGATTTGGCTTGAAAACATAAAAATGGAGGAAGTATCGAAACAAACTCCTGAGCAGTAACATCGCATCAGCAGTGTTGCCAAAGGTACAGAGAAATTTGGAAAGGTGCAGATTTTTTCGTTTTTTTCTAGATTCTGTACGGACAGATCACAAGTTTTTGTGAAAAGAAGTACCCATGGGCACTGATTTTTTTCAAGTGTTCATATATTGAACTGATTTTTTTCCCTCAGTGTATTTGAAATAACTTGACAGGCACCACTTGTCATGAATGAAAACAAAACAAAACATTTCTGTGGAGCTTGATGTGAAGAGCCAAGTCGCGTTTTCATGCAAGATGTTTTTGTTATCCTGTTTCCTTTTTCGGAAAACTTCAAAACTAAGTCAAAATTTTATAAAAATATATATAAGCATTATCAACTTAATAAATAATTAGGAACTTTTGTAATTTATTTTAAGGTTTATAAAACTGATCTCTATTTTCACCACAATTTCTACAGGTGCAAATTTTGGTACAGATTTTCGAAAGACAAAATACAGACGAAAAAGATTGTTTCCTTTCAGTACAGATGAAAATGAGGCAACACTGCGCATCAGTACCAAAGCTCGAAGGCTATATGAGCGTATTTTGATAAACCCAAACTAGTGCACCCTCATGGACGACAAGACATGTGTGACTTAAGAACATTGCATTGGAGCAACCAACAAACTCGGAACGGGTTTTTGTCTGCTGGGCTGAATGCAGGATCGCGTGATCAACTGGGAAGTGATCAACGAGAGAATATGTTTATTGAGGAATGAAGGTCGTTTATTCGACTTAAGCATCATCAACGTGCACTACCCGCACGAAGGTAGAGCTGACAACGAAAAGAAATCCTTTTACACGCAGTTGGAGGCAATATACGACAACTAAATGCTCGGGTTGACAGGGAAGTGGTGTATAGGCCGGTGATAGGGCCTCACAGCCTACATACCGATACGAACGACAACGGCCAACGATACATAGACTTCGCAACTTCCCGAAGCTTGGTGATTAAAAGCATCTTTTTTCCACCTCAAGATATCCAAAAAGCCACCTGAAGATCATCTTGCCAGCGAGCAACAAATCAACGTTCACGGTTTTTCCCGAGCATCACAAACATGCGATCTATTCGGGTGCGGATATAGACTCTGACCGCCATCTAGTAGTAGTACATGTGCGCTCCCGTAGATAGTAGATTTCACACGACAAAACCGCCCTCTTCGGCCAAACGTCCGGTGGTTACACAACCAGCAAGCTGCCGAGGATTACCTGATTAAGCACTACCTTCCACGGAGGAATAATGTGCCTCGACTTTCGACTCGGTCAGCGAAGAGGCCGCAACAGCGGCACTAGGTGAGGTAACGTCGAGCCTACTACTTGAAGAGATTCCCATTGTGCAACTGACGCAGGTCAGAAAACTGCGATGGGCCGGACATGTCACGAGAATGCCGGACGACAGTGCAGCTAATTGGCACCAGAAACAGAGACAAAAATTGCCGGTTTTTCATGGGTTTACCTTTAATCGCACTGACGAAACTACTCCTGCATCATCAATCATAGTAACCCATGAGTTGGCAAAAAAAATTGACAGCTCTATCAGTCAAACTCTAACTGTGATGACGAAATTAACTTACTCCGTTAAGAAGTGTGCGCGTTCAAAGAACGGTACCCCGCCGCGTCCGAAACGAACATCGTGCGGTACTTTGTAGACGTCGGGTATGCCCGTTCCGGCATCTACAACATCTTGACACTATTGGACAACGATCAGAGCATCGAAAGAAAGCCCGGTTCCGGACGGCCAACCACCCTGAGCGACAAGAAGCTTCAAAGGATGCTGAAGAGGAAGACCGAGGGAAAAGTGACTAAATCGCTGCGTGCACTTGGCCGGGAGGTTTGTGCATGCTCTAAAACAGAACATGTCAGGAAGCGGCACTGGTCTTGGAGCTGCAGGCAATGACGCAGCGACAGCGGTTCAATAAGATTGTCAAGTCGATTTTCCCGGCGAATCGCGACGTGGCAGTGGTGATGGACGACAAGACCTATTTCACCCTGGATGGCAACGACTGGCAGGGTACGTCGTATTTGACTTCTCCAACGAAGGAAGTGAGCTCCGAGGTGAAATTTATTTCGCACACCAAGTTCCCCAAGAAAGTGCTGCTGTGGCTGACAATCAACAAGAAGGGGATGTCAAAGCCGCTCTTCTTTCGCTCAGGGCTGGCCATGAACGGGGAAATTTATAGTACCAAGTGCCTGCCAGAAGTTGCGTCGTTCATCAAGAAATACCCCGAAGACACGATGTTCTAACCAGAATTGACGTCGGCAAACTACTCGAAGCGATCGTTGGAGGAGATGGAGCGGCTGAATATCGATGTGGTACCGAAGACGGCGAATCCGCCCAATGTCCCCCAGCTGCTTCCCATCGAGCATTTCTGGGCAAACTCGAAGCGCAAGATCCATTCCAACGATTTTGTCGCGAAAACGGAGGGGGAATTCATAAAAAACGTAGAACGAGCATAAAAACATGGCTACACGCATGTTTTCGTCCGCCATGGCGAATGTTCCGGCTAACTGCCGGAAGGTCACACGCAAGGACGTAATATTTTTTGCGAGGAAGCTAACATGATTACCTTCCATGGGAAATTTATCCAACTCAATTATCTGTCTTAGGTTTTTTTTCATCACCATCAGAAAAAGTTCTTTTTTTTTACCGCAAACGTTAGCTCGACCAATATACAGTGGATCTACGAGTATCAAGACGCCTAGGGAATTGGCGACGAGTAACCCAGGGCTTAGGAAAGTGGAAGGAAATTCTCGATACGACACGAGCTAGCAGACCCTGAGCTGCTGAAGTAAGTAAGTAAGTAAGTTATGCATGCTCAATTCCGTTCAGAATAGCGTCGAAACAAGAAGCATTACGCAAGAGCATTGTACTGTTCTTTGAACTGCATCAAAATCTGGGCTCACGGCAAAAACGAATTTAAAAGTGAAAATCTTCCAGTTTCGACTGTGTACTCTGTATAATTCACAAGACAATGAACGGAGAAACGGCCAAAGTGGTTGTTGCTTTTGTTTAAATCATGGTTCAAACCCAGTGGTTTATCTATCAATCGAGATGTGTACCAGACAGAATGTTGAAAAAAATTTTTGATTTTATTTCTTCAAAAAACATTATTCCAATGCAAGGTTTGTGTTTTGACCAGATCATCAAGTACATCACATTACGCTAAAAAACAGAAACGTTCCTGCACATCTCTCGACCCCATTGAGGACCCAAAATACGCAACCCAACGAATGTGTCTGAGTGTCATTCAATAGAAGATTTCTCTGGGATTTTCAGTTCCTTGATGTACAACATTAGCTGGAGGAAACAAACTGTAAGCAGTTAATAGGGACACGCAAAACTTTTCCTTATTACTTTAAAAGCAATAGCGCAAAATTACCCTTTTAGGTAACAAATCCATTACTTAAAAAGCAATAAAATTCTTCCCCAGTTAAGTAACCACACATACTGTCATATATTTAGCACGTGTTATGAGAGTACGACTATCTAATAATGGTCGTTTCAACCACATGCAACGTTTTTTCTGTCGAAAAATGCTCCCTTTCCACCTCAAGTAAAAAAAAATCACACACCGTCGCATAAGTTGCACATGTTACAAGTTTTTTCAATCTCCAATTCATCCGGTGGGCGTGTATTAGTTAGCTCGTTGTATGCATACGGAGTAGCGAAAAAATATGACAAGAGCTGCCAAGCAACATTTTCCCCGTCATAGAGTATGCAAACGTTGATGATTTCAAAGACTTGAAATGCGCCTTAAAATAACATCACGATCTGTAAACTGCGTTAGAGAAAAATAAAAACATTCGCTTTCTTGCAAGCTATTTACAGCACATAATCATTGGTTCATGGAAACTCATTTGGACCTGTTTGAATATACAAAACTCGTGCCCATCTAGAACAATATTCGCAACTTCGGCAACTCTGGTCAGACAGTATTACATATTTCCATTTCAAGTAAACACTGGGGGACGAAACGAAAGTGTTTCTAATTAGACATTTGAGATTGACGGGTGAGATTCTCATTATGTGTGGATGAAGGGAGACAAAAATGAACCAGATCGTTGCATCAATACAAATGCAGCGAGTGAAGTCTCGCCAACACATGCATTGCGGTGCTTGGCTGTATGTTCTCCTGCAGAAACACATACAAGCGTGTGGCCGTCATAATTTTTATTACTTTTTGTTTGTTACTTTTTGTGTATAATGCGCAGTCATAAGACACAAAAAGTAATAAAAAGTTGCCCAAAAGTAATAAAATATTCCCCGTTTGCGTTGGGTGTAGAATCAATAGATGCATTCGAAATGTCGACTTGAAGGCCGTACACCACTCTTGTTCCGGCATTTAAACTTTGATCAAAGTTTAACAATTATACTTAAAACTTTGAACCATGAAACAGCTTAATACGGTTAGAGAACAGATTGAACTTCAATATTCAATACAGTTTGTACTTATTGTGCATGTAGTTGATGAATAATAAAAGATTGAAGGTCATTTTACGAGCTAAAAATTGGTTTCTCTCCACGGGGAGAGGGTTAAAACCCTGCTCGTTGTTATCTATTCTACCATCTATTTCAGACTAAATACTTCATAGTAGTTAATTAATACCTTCCTATCGCAATCAGTACCGTACAAGTCGGTTACAATACCTTCGAGAAACAAGTGCTAAATTTTTCGTTACACACGATCAAATTGTTGAAAGCTCGCCATACAAACTGCAACTCTAATTAACATTATTTTTCGCTAGTTGTGTGATTATGTTTTCTATCTGTTTACTTCGTAACCGCAAATCAAAAACGATAGAATCACTGTCGTGATGAGCTTAAAT
This sequence comes from Wyeomyia smithii, assembly GCF_029784165.1. NCBI lineage: Eukaryota > Metazoa > Arthropoda > Insecta > Diptera > Culicidae > Wyeomyia > Wyeomyia smithii. The sequence goes on along the minus strand of NC_073696.1, from coordinate 181,521,642 downwards.
ATGCCAGTGACGAGGTATCCGCTCAATTGACTTTTAATTTAACCTCTAACCAGTTGATGTCATCGCGATTGCGCAAAATAACTAATGATTTGCTTCATCACTAAAACGATAGTCATTATTCCGTCGTCCCATCGCCAAATGGTGTTGCAACAGATTTCAAACCTCGATTGGTTACAAGAACCAGTATAAAAACCATCCCTTTAGAAAAACAACACCGTGTAAATTCATTTCTAATTTTATCACACACAAAAAACACAACACATGACACAGGCTTTGGATATATGAGGCAATGAACCTCCGGATGGAAAATTGCAGGAAAAATAAAAGAAAGCAAATAATCAACATAGCCCTGAACATGACATTGGAACATAGTCACACACGTACGGTTCGCAAGTAAGCAAAAGGATAATGACTGTTATTGCATTAAATTTCCACTCAATCCGGACCGATGTCATTTAAATCTCATTATCAAGCCCTGCCATTACGGTGTAGTCGGCGGCGATTGATATGAGTACATACTGTGGAATGCTCTTGCACCACCCTGTCATTTTCGAATTGGTAGGGCTTGTTGGTGTTTTTTTTTAACCAAAAGTATCCACAAGAGCCCATTGATTATAGTGTAGCCGTTTTATACGCACAATGAGTGCTCATATACCTGTGCGACCGCAGAGGCCATCAAGGTGAAAATCGCTTGCAGATGACCGGTTGCCGAACAGGGTTTGCACGTTTTCACTCTTCATGAGATTGTACCGCTCCGGGCTATGCAGCCTGTCTGGCGATGAAATTTATAATCATGTTTTCAGAGGAATTCGATAGCCTCGGGGTTTACTCTTAATCTTGTTATGCCAAACGTAAGCCATACACGATGCTGCGATCTTGTACATGCGGGGACTGGGATAAGGTAGCACTGTGGGATTGATGCTCTTTTCAAAGCGGGGGTCAGTTTCCAAATACCGACAGTGGTGCATTTCTCCGATGGAATGCAACTACGCGACGCATGCTAATTGTGCGTACCTATCAGATTTAAGCTTAACATCAAGAAGATTCATAAATCTAATGATAACGATGACGTTTAGTTAATTCAGTTTACTTAATTCACCAGTTTTTGTATGAATTTGCATCTATAAATTTACATTATTTTGGAACCATACCAGTGTCAACTTTTTTATTCAACTACCGCCATCCGGGGTGAGATTGTGCCAAAAAATGATGCTTTTTTATTCTCAAGCTTGTAACGCACACATTTAAGCAAAGAATTCGATCCAAAATACACCAATGCATTCTAGAATGTTTTGTTAACAACTACAACGAATATGGTTAAGTTACAATAAATTATAGTTTTGCTAAAAATACATGAACTTTGGTTAATCTCACCCCTTCTATGGGGTGAGATTGTGCCAAAAACAAAAAGTTGAATTTAATACCTGTTAAATGAACAGTAGTGTGTCTACGAACAATCCACATGACTAACATGATAAAACAGTAAGTATAGGGACGACCATAAACAACGTGGACTATTAAGGGGCTTTAGGGGGTTGATCAGAAACTATGTTTCATATGTATAAAAAAAAAATGTATGGCTTTTAGTCATTATTTCAAAGAATACCATAGTTAGACAACATACCTTATGCTGTGGGGAAAAAAACATACCCTATGTAAACAATGCAAGTGTTTTGGTGTACAGTAAAGTTTTTTTTACACGATCCTACGTACCGTGCAAAAAAAAATCGTGTAAAAAACCGCGTTATTCGGAAAAACGTCGTAAATAAAACCGCGTTTTTTGGAAAAACGTTGTAAAAAAATCTTGTAAAACAAAAACCGTGTAAAAATGAAACGGTGTAAAAAACAGCCTATTATAGTTTGTTACCGTTACTGCTACTTACTGTAACAATTTTACGCGAAGACGAAAAATCGTGCAAAAAAAACCGTGTAAAAAAAATCGCGTTATTTGGGAAAACGACGTAAAAAATTCGTGTTATTTGGAAAATCGTCGTAAAAAAGAATCGTGTAAAATGAAACCGTGTAAAAAACCGTGTAAAAAAGACTTTACTGTATACTGATATAATTTTGTTTTGAATGTGAATTCCGCACACTGTGCCGTTCAATATAGCTTGGCACAATCTCACCCCAAAAGGGCTCGAAAAGTGTACAGTTTAGAGAAACATTATTGTCTGAGCCGGCACAGATTCAATGCATAATATTGCTTCAACACATTGGAGACGACATCCTAACGTACCAACTGAGCAGTAAGTTGATGTGATTACTTGATCGGGTTGGTTTTCCTGGGACATTTTTGGATAACGTTATTTGCGCATGTTTTTCACCCTGTACTTTGAAACATTCTTGAAGCGAAACAGTTCACTGATATTATCTATATTCCATTTTAAGTTGTGAATAAATATGTCATGCAGACTTCCTGAAATCTCGCTCGCACAAAGAAGAGACAGTGTGCTTTGCGCTACAAGTCTCGTTTCTCATTCAGTCGCTTCGTGCTGTGTGCAGCGTGCGAGCCAGAAAACTTACCATTCGTACGAGCCATGTCTCGTCGCATGGGAATTTTTATTGCGACGTACACGAAGATATCTCGTCTCTCAACTTAACGAGTGCGGTGCATGGGCGTCGCGTACCGTGCTGGATCGAAATCCGTACACCTAAGCACATGATAATCTTCGACGGTCAATAGAAAATCAAGAAATCACATATTGCTTTAAACTGACATGTTTACTTATAGATCTACTTATATTTTAACACTGTTTTCAAGCAAAATGATTAAAATCACTCCGAAACTCGAAAAAAATATGTTTAAATAGAACATGTTTTGAATCGAAATCCGTACACAGTTTTTTGTCTGAGTCAAAACCCGTACACTTTTGAATCGAAATCCGCACACACGCGATATAGACTGGATCTAAGTCCATACAGCAATGGATTAAAATCCGTTTAGATATAGAAGTACAAAAATGTACATCTTTTATTTATAATTTATCTTTAATTCTAAGAAAATATATATTTTGAGGATTAATTGGTTCCAAAAGTTTCACACGGTTTTAAATTTTTTTATCAGCTGAAATAGTGCAATTTTCGTAGCGTTTTGTTACGGTACGCCTTGTCGTAGTAATCGGAACGCCGAAACCTTTCGAAGCTTTCCGGTACGACTTTACCTTGCGCACCTCAGTCACAGCTCTTTCGAAATTGATTGCCGTATATTTATACTTGTTTTCTTCCATTAAATGCTGAAAACAAGAAGAAAGTTCAACAATATAGGCATGATACACACGCTTTACGGATTTCGATTCAAGCAATTAACAAGGATCACAATCCGTACGGCACAGTTTTTGTTGAATAAATACAATTTACACAATTTACCAGACAATATACAGCCCGAAAATGACAAAGGCTTACCTTTTCCATCAATTTCAAAAAGATTCACAGAGTAAAACACTTATATCCCACTTGAAAAACGTTTTTATCTGAAGAACGTTTCCTTAGTAAATTCTCTAACGAGACAACGAAATGACAACTGAAACCGATACACGATTGATTTTTCATTTTTAATATTTTTATTTCATGGCCTACTGGCGCATAGTTTAATTTAACAGAAGGTCAACAGCTCAACGGACATGTACATGTAACTATCATATGAATTTTCATTTTTATAATGCTTAAAACTGAAGAAAAACATCAAGGTGTACGGATTTCGATACTGTACGGGTTTTGATCCAGCACGGTACTTGAGACAGCTTGCGTGCAAATTCTCGTGAGCTCGTCTCGCGAGCTTGCCTCGCATGTTGCTTTGCGCTAATGGTGCGAGAAGGAAATTGATTTTGCGCAGAAGAAAACAGGCAGGGGATTTTATGTTTTTTTCATTCACGGTGTTATAGCAGCATCAAGGGGATGGCAACATGCTATCTCTTTCTATGTCGAATGAGTGAAGAGTCTTCCCGACAAAAGTGATAAGTATATGGAACTTTTGCTGGGCGTCTGCCTCGGGGCTTTATTTTGAAATAAAGCCCCGATATGTTGCCTACTGTCAAACGTGTAGAGTTTAGTCAGGGCTGCCATCCCCTTGAGCAGCATGCATCAAAACACCGTTAGAATTATTAATGATATAACCATTTATTTATCGATTCAAAATTCTATGATTAATTCATCCGACTTTTGTTAACATGAATTAAGAACGTTTTGTTACTATACTTATTATGCTAACGGTACGAAAATGCACCGGATGCAGAGTGTTACGTTGGTTAACAGACATGTTCCTTTCGTCGGTTTAGATGTCATTGACTATCTTATGATAGAACTCTGTTTTGTAGTTCTAAGGATTAAAAATGTGGTTTGAAATTACGACATAAGTTTTTCGGGAGTTAAAAATAGTAAAACCATTGAAATTGTTTATATTTTCTAGTACATGTTGATGTTGGATAGAATTTTCGAATTGAGTACACTAAAGTCGCTTTTCATGCGGGGGATACATGCCGCGTAAAAAACCGCGTAAATTCCGGAATCCGCGTAAAAAAAACCCGCGTAAATTCTGCAATCCGAGTGAAGAGGAACCGAAATCCGCAAGAAAAAAAAAATACCGCGTAAATTCCGGAATCCACGTAAAAAAAACGCGTAAAAGCGACCTTAGTGTATAGATATTGCAAATCAGGTTCTGAAGGTTCGTGATAATCTGATCGTAGTATTATAGTTTTGTGAATTCTTCCGATTAATACACCTTCAGAAGGGTCTGACGGCATATATCGTATGTAGGTACGGTAGGCAGCCTATACACCAGAGAGACGCAGAGACACTCACCGTTAAGGCAACTGTCAACATCAAAACGGATAACGGCAATGCAAAATTATACAGCTCGCCCGTTTTGATGTTGACAGTTTCCTCAACGGTGAGTGCTTTGTCATTTCTCTTATATACAGTTTCACTAAGGTACAGTACGGGCGTCTCGCTCAGTTCGTAAAGCGATAAGACAACGTGTGGTGCGCCGCCAGGGGGGATTTACCGCTGTCAAATTTCATATATGTGTGCGTTATCGCAGATCAACTCTGGTCCATGAAGTTTGTTGGTCCATGACGTTTGATAAATTACCAATGTGACGATAAAACATCACCAATTTTCGTTAAAAACTTGTTGCTGTCTTAAAATTTCACTACGGAACGCATTATTAATAAAAGTTTTCCGCGATTTCTCGAGTTTTGTTAAAAGAGAACGTTCCATTCAACTTCGATCAAAACGACAAAAACCAAAACATACAGACGCTTTGTTGCCAAATGTGTTGGTCACGGTTTCACGATATTTGACAGATAGATTCCCCCTGTGCGCCGCAGTCTCTTACCGAAGAAAAAAAAGAAAAGAAACCTCTCGTCGTTTCAGCGCGTGTACAGGAAGTCTGTGTACACGAGAAAGTCTCACGAGCTGTAGCGCACGAGCTGTATCAAGTATGTACAGTACGGGCGTCTCGCTTAGAGGTGGGCAATCCGCTCACGAACTGATCTAAAGAGCTGGTTCTTCAAAGTGAGTGAGTGATCTATCGCTCTTTTTTGAAGAGCGGTAACTCACCCCTTACTTCAAGCAAAAAGCTGAAGCCGATTTTGTAGATTAGACACCGCAAGCGAGAGCCATATGAATGTTTTACACCCCAAGCGCAAAGCGGCGTGCGACACTGCAATAGAACTCCCAGAAAATAGCTACCGCCGGCTGCCTGCTCTCCTATGCATAACCATCCACCCGCCGCGGGAATAAAAAATAAAATCTACTTGCCACAGTTCACACACAGCACACGGGCTGGCTAACGCCGGGACGCAAACGAGAAGTGGAACGAAAAGAGCGAAAGAACTGGTTCACTGATCTTTTGAATCTATGCAGACAACCCGCTCCCGAGCTGATCAGAAAATCAGTTCTTTGAAAGATCGAAATCTTCTGATCGCGAGCGGATTGCCTGCGAACTGAACAAAAGAGTCATCGGAAGAACCAGTTCTTCTGAGAGCGAAAGATTTCGCTCTTTCAAAGAACTGAATCTTTTGATCAGCCTGCGAGCGGATTGCCAGATCAGTGAATCAGTTCTTTCGTTCTTTTCGTTCCACATCCATTCGTGTGCGTACTCGGCGTTAGTCAACCCGTGTACCTGTGTATGGACTGTTGCAAGTTGTTTTTTTGCATGCTCTTGCGGCTGGCTGGTGGCTGGGTGATGAAATATGCAAGTCAAGCATATCAGGGCAGACGTTTGGTTGCAGCTTGTTTCTGGGAGTTCTATTGTAATTTTGCGCGCGACCTTGCGCTTGGCAAATCGGGTGTAAAGCTTTCACCTGGCTCTCGCTTGCGGTGTCTGATAATTAGCTACACTGATAAAAACCAAAAATTATGTAGGAACGAAAAGAGCGAGTGAGCTGTTAAAAAGAACTAGTTCATCTTAGTGAGCGGAGCGCTCTGATCCGCTCACTATAGTGAACCATTTTTCCCACCTCTAGTCTCGCTCAGTTCGTAGTGCGATGAAACATCGCCTTGCGCATCGCAATTCGAACCGAAAGAGAAGCGAAAGAGCAACCTCCAAATTGCATGTGACGTGTCTCGTAACGTCGCACATGCATGGAAATTCTACGAGCGAGAGAAAAATTCTCTCGTCGCTTGAAAAAAAGTGCGTGCACGGGAAGTATTGTCATGTTTCATAAAGTATTGAATTTGAGGTATTAGGTTTTGGAAATCGCAAGTAATTTAACATACAAACATTTCCCGTTTTGGCTCAATCTCACCCCCGTGGCTTAATCTCACCCCGGCAGACGGTATATTAGTAGTTATCTTCCATAATTTAACCAAGAAAAATATCTTGTATGAAAATAAAAAATTAATATAATTTTTTATTGTTCCAGCGAAATTCAGTTATATTTTTCCTCTTTTCCGTGCACACATGTTTGCAAAACTATAATAAATAATGAACCAAAACAATATAATTCAAGTTTGGGTATGAAAAGTCGAAAAAAACGGAATTTGCAAAAAGCTTTAGGCCCAAAAATTTACGAAGGACGGTCATTGCAGAGAAAAGTCAATTTAGGAAATCCTGAAAAAGTCCCTTTAGTGCGTTTATGACACATTTAAAACTAAGCTTGTTATGTAATAATTTTTTATTTGGATGTTCAATTTTCAAAAAAAAATTTTATGTAGAACGCCTGCAAGTAACACATTTTTCACTTTTTTTTCGTGCATAATCATGTCAGTACAATTGTGAACAGTAATAAAATCTGCGACAAAATTAAAGCAATAATCGTATGTCGTAACTACTTGAAGATTTACATAGTGAAAGTATTGCAATTGATTAACATATCGAGCGTGCGTTTCGATAATTAATCGCATAATTTGCATCATTCGAAAATAACACTTCCAAGTCAGAAAGAGTATGCATACCATATCATCACGGATGCAGGAAAAAATATCAAAGTTCAATGATTACAGATCAGTTTCTGCATCGAAACGATGCTTTGCGAATTACGGAAACAAATCTTTTCCGAAGTCGTAGGTTGACTCTCGTCTGACCAGTTAGCAATACACTAAACAGTGCGAAATAACTGACTGGAATGCGTGTTGGACGATTATCATTTGAGATTTACGGCTATAGGTCTAATTGACAAGCTATTATTTTATCTTGTTTCTCCACGTAGCAATATCGACGGAAACAATTTGGCGCTCTTGGCAGTTCTGCCAATCCAAAGCGTCTTCCTGAGCCGTAATAGATCGACAAATACGTAAGCAGAAATATATACAAACCACAGCCCATCGCAATGCGGCGGAAATCGTTTTGATTTGAGCGCTTTTTTTTCCTATTTTCTCGATACAAACACGCAAGCATCGAGATGAACTGATCTTGAGAAACTGTATCGTGTATCTAATGTCTGAGCTGTTTTTTCGACTTCAAACTGACAAAGCACGTAATCGCTGCTGAAGCAAAACTCGCCGAATGATTGAATTGGCTGCTTTCGGGTATTTACTTTCTTCAGCCAGCGCCTTGCAATCTTGAAAGAAGGTGAATCTTTGCTCTATCTATGTGCTGAGTTGATGATTTAAGTCTGGTCTAGAGAGTAGCATGGATGGCTTGAATTACTTGTTGATTGAATTTCCCGTTCACTCATGCTAGAGTTTTAGGTATTTTGGGTGAGACCAATACAGTTACGTTATGTCATACTTGGTATATTTTCCCTCAAAAATAATAGTCAAAAAATATTTTCTTCATTCAAAATTGAGTAATCAATTTCATCCATCACGTTTCGGGAATGATTTGAAACAATTTGGAAACAAAATGATCGAACAATTGGCTTGGAGAAACTTCGATGCTGCACTTTTTTAAATGCAGCAGCAAACAAAAAAATATGCAATAATTACGTTTGTCATGAACCATTTCGACTATCTTCTGAAATGTTCAAGAGGAACAGTCCTTATCCTCAAACAAAGTATTTATCGGAAAGTCTTTGTACAAAACCGTATCAGGTCGCACTATTGGTTTCATCAGCTGGCGTAGCAATTCTCGCACAAGAAATTTGAGAGCTCCAAAGTCAACGATGTTCATGATTAACCACGCGCAGATCCGTCAACCGGCCTAGTATTCATTCACGGTTTCAAGGTGGATTGCTTAAGTGTTTCTGCTGCTTGGAAATCTGTATGGTCAACCTTTACCTATTGTGAAAGACACTCATAAATGATGTATGGTCGGATGAGCTTTATTGGCACAGCAACATTTTGTAGCTTAGGTATATTTTTTTCTTAATTTTTTATGGTTAGTCCAATCATGGAGGATGACAGCTGAATGATTTTCTTTTACTGAGCAAAAAAGTGCATTGCATTCTCGTCAAGCTCTGAACCTAACCCTAGAAAAAATTGAACCATGTAATTTGTATGGATGTATACCTTTTTCATCATTTATGACCTAGTCAAAAAAACCGCTAAAATTTCTTTGCAGCAGCCAATAGTTTTTTACGTTACGCAAGCTATTTTTTTAAACATCTACTGTCCCTACTGAGGGTTTATAATTTGCATGTGGAGCCTTATATTATTAGAATGTTTTTCAAGTTAGCGTTTTAATTTACCTTTACAGCGAAATGCAGAGTCATCAGCTTCTGAAACAAGGATAAAAGTATGAATTATTGAGTGTCTTTCATGATGCTTCAGCAACGAGTAGGGCAATATTAGGCAATATTAATACCAGGAAGTGAAGGTATAAATTTGCAAAAAAAAATGAAATTCACAAGGCCACACAATCTAGTCGGTTCCAACGTAAAAAAATAATTAAAAGTAAATTGAAAAGCAAACAATGAAAAATCCAACTACATAGTTTAAATTATATTCTGTGGTCTAATTAAAGCAATTATTGTGTTTATGGTTGCTTATTTTTAATGTACTGTAATCTTGATTCGCCTTGGCAATTACAGTACTAAAACCGCATCGTGTCATTTCAAATTTACAATTCAAATGATATGGGAAATAAACATGTTTGTTTTGAATCAATTTATTCTGGTCAAATAATTTCAAAATTGTTTCGAACAGATGATTTATCGTTTTAACTAAATATTTGCATACTAAAGACACTATAGAGCATTCCCACGCCGAATAGCAAATTATTTGAACGTGATTGTCTGCGATTCAAATATCATTTTCCTGATGCAGAAACCAAACTAAATGAGGTAGTTTTTACTATTAATCTTGACTTGTTTTCTCAAAAGTAACTCAGGAAGTTTCGGTTGGTATACCCGAAATAATCGGCTTAATCTCTATCTCTATCACTACCTCCACGTGGTACCAACTGGGATACGAGCAACCAAGGGAAGATCGATGGGTACTTACTAAGTACTACTTAGTCGTATGCTGAAAGGGAAGCGGGAGGTGTTCTCCTTGGAGAGCAGCTTGTCTGAGCGTCTGTTCCCTATATCAAGGGTGGCTTAAACAGCGGCTGATCTGAAACAGACAGCTGAATTATGAACCGGACCTATTGAGGCAGAATGCTAAAGAGCAATTTCACAAAAAACGGGTAACCAATTTAATCGACCTTTTTATATGGCTAAAACTTTGCATAGATGTTTTTATAGGCAAAAGATGCCATTTTTTGCTGTTTGTTTATTTCTTTAGAATAGGTACGACTTATTTTTGAGAAGCTATTGAAAATGCTATTTTGGGAAGGTATGGATGATTACAAATATTGTTAGGTTCAAAGCGGTTTGTTTGATCGGTATGATGTCTGCGGCAAAGGTGTAGATAACAATTTTGTCTTTCTAAAAAATATACACTCAAAAAAAATTTTTTTTTGTTAAAAAAAGTTAAAATAAAAATTTAAAATTGATTACCTATCATGAAAAGCTCATTTTTTTATAAAAACAACAAAAGACTATCTAAACAATCCAAAAAATTCAACAACAACTTCTTCGCCTATTACAACGTCTATGCAAAGTTTCAGTCAAATCAAAAATGACAATTTAAAAAAAAATATTAAAACTGGGATATTTTTTGTGGAAATGCTCTAAAACCACGAAAAATCCGAAAAAATCCAATGTGAATCGGAACAATCGGTATAGACCTAGGGAACCATATGGAGCGGGTCATCAGGTGGAGGCCAATTAATAACCGTCCATGCGTGCTAAAGATGAAGGGCAGATTCTTCAAATACAGTCTTATGAACGTGTACCGACAAACGATAAAACCGACGACGCACAGTGCGTTGAATGTAGGGTAAGACGGGACAAAAATCAAAACTACACGATTTTGTCGATAAAACATGTTGATGTAACAAGAAAAGTTATTCGTTACCTTCAGAGTTACTAAATGCATAAGGGTCTTATGTGATTCACTAAATCACAAAACTGTCCCAAACGCCAACGCACTCATCCTGTACCAGAAACCGTTAATCTCTTTGTAAAAGTTGTACATTGTAACGAAAACTGCGGTTTCTATGTTTTACTTAGTTTTACATAGTTGCAAAAGTGACTTAAGTGCAATTATAACGAAAAAAAAAGATTATTTGAGGTATTCTTTTAATTATTATTTTTATTATTTTTTATATATTTAATTACCAGAGTAATGAACAATTTTGAAATTCTTCACGATGCATATTATATTATCAAGTCAAGTTTTAGGTCATCTCCAGACGAATTGGAATAGTTGTTCGAAAAGGTAGCAGCAAATACTAGTTCTACTGGGGAGTTATTTTCAACGAGCTCAGCAACTCGCCGTTTTTTTATTCTGGTGGGCAGCTTTCAAAAAGTTTCTGAGGACGCCCACTAGAAAAACTGTTGTTTTATTCATAATTATTATTCTCACCGAATCGAGGAAGAGCAAGCGGTGATTCCAACCAAATTTCATGCTTTTCCATGAAATACTTTTTTATTCAATTACATTTCTCCCATTTCGAGTTCAATTTCGAATCATATACAGCAGAAAACTTGTGCATTTTTTCATTAACATGCTCAACTGTGTCTTCTGGTAGAGACGATGTCAAATATCGAAATACACATGATGTACTTTTGCTTACATTGCAGTTAAATCACTTCTCAAAAATCTGCCGGTTCACGAGCGATCGGCATTGACATACGAAAAATAAAAAATCTCGCAAAGTTGCAGGAAGTTGCAGCTAATTTTTATATATTTTGTAGAGGACACTTCAAGCAAACTTTTGATATATGTTTTAGAGAGGAGCTCGGTGGAACTTTTTTTGAAACGCTAACGAAAGTTTGAGTTCGCGTTTTTTTCAAAGATTAATACCTTCACCAACTCATCATACCGATTAATCATACACGCAATCGGAACCAAGTCTCTCTACCAATGAAATATATTGCACTAACCTTGATTGTTATTTTCCATTTTATTTTATTGAAATACACGAAGTAATTAAGTTTTACCAACGTTTAGAAAACGCGCGACAATTCAGCACGAAATGTGAAACTAATGATTGCTCTGGACGCTGACGCTTGCTATGCGTGTATTAGTATTTGTGATGCTTCCCAAAGCTCACCAATACTTGTTCACAACCCAGGAGACATCTGTTAACACTTCTGGGTAGTTAATGCATCCAAATAAAAAAGGAAGAAAAACGATTTTTGTCTATGGCTCAACGCACTGTGCGACGTAGAGAAGGAGTTCGAAGGGCTTCTTGAGAAGCGTACGGAGAGTACCCACAACACGACATAAAGATCGTCGTCGGGGATATGAACGCACAAGTTGGACGGGAGGAATTATTTCACTCCGTTATTGTGAAGGAAAGCCTCCACTCAACCACCAACGACAAAGGCTTGAATCAAGTGAATTTAGCTGCGGCAGGAGTATGGCCATCTGCAAAACCTATTTTGCACGTCGAAACATTCAGGAGCACACATAGAGACTGGAGAGGGTTGCTCTCAGATCGACCACCGATTGATGGTTATCACTTTTCAGGCGTCATCGACATGCGGCCTTCTCGGGGCCCGAGCTTCGATTTAGATCACTACCATTTGAATTGAAAGCTCCCCCACGACGCGACGCGATCAGTGACACACCTCGAGCGGTGATAGGCATGGCAGTGGGAACCGCGCGTAGTAGGTAGTGGGATGTTCCATGTCTAGAAGTGACAGTGGAAAAGAATCAGGCCTACGCTAAAGCGTTAGAAGCAACAAACCGTGTGACGCTTAAGTTGCGAGAGAGAAACAGAAAAGCTAAAGCTGCCAAAAAGAGGCTTCACCGTCGCAAGAAACGTGAACACTACGATCATGGAGGCGGAGAACTGCTTCACCAGACACGACACTAGGAGCTTCTACAAAGCGATTAACGGAATGAGAAACTAAACCGTGCGAGTATCGTCCAGTGTAATAACAGGGAGGGGAACCTAATTACCGAAAAGTCGTAGGTAGCCAGGCGGTGAAAACAGCACTTCCAAGTGGTGTTGCTGTTACCCATGCTGAGCAACCTTAAGCTGGACAGCTAAAGCCCTTGGTCTACCCGAGACCGCCGTTAGGCATTACTTCAGGGAGAGGGCCAGTCGTGGGTTTTAGCACTTACCTATACGGGTAGCAGAGCAGCCTATACGGGCCAATTAGTTAACTACCACCTAACTGGGGCATGTCGATGGTTTCCCGTCGATTGGTGCCTTGCAAAATGTTTACGATCTGTGATGCGGCATTGATGACCGCACTCCATATTTCCCTATTCTCGCACATCCTGCACACAATATTCTCTGTCCCACTTATTGCCAGCATTTCGTACCTTATCCGCTCGAAACGCGGACATGGGAAGAACACATGCTCCGCGTTTTCTTCCGCACCCGTACATGCGGGGCACATAGGGGACTCGACGTACCCGAACCTATGCAGGTACTGCCTAAAGCAGCCATGGCCTGACAGGATCTGTGTCAGATGGAAGGGTACTTCCCCATGGCGCCTATTAATCCAGCATGCTAACTCTGGAATGAGTCAGTGTGTCCATCTACCTTTCGTAGTGTTGGACCACTCCCGCTGCCACCTAGCTATTGAAGATGACCGTATGGTGTTGCGTATACTCCTCGTGTCGCGTTGGTCGAAGCACTCTACATCCTCTTTGACGCTGATGCAGATGGGCATCATGCCAGCCAAGACACAAACCGCCTCGTACGACACTGTTCGGTATGCGCACGCGACCCTTAGGCACACTAGCTTGTACGTACTCTCGGGTTTGCCACGATGGCACGAGGTACCCAAAACCTTGGACCACACTGGCCCTCCATACCTGAGTATGGACGTGGTCACGCTAGCAAGGACTTTGCGCCTGCTGCTACGGACCACCGAGCTGTTTGCCATCATGCGAGATAACGCCGCTACAGCCATGGAAGCTTTCCTGCAGGTATAATCGACGTGGCTCCCGAATGTGAGCTTGTCGTCGATCATAACCCCCAGAAGCTTCAAGGAGCGTTTTGAGACGATAGTGCATAAACCAGCACTGATCGATGCCTCCTGCTCCGACTTCCTGTTATTAACAACGATAACCTCTGTCTTATGGTGCGCTAGCTCCAGTTTTCTGAAGTGCATCCAATCTTCCACTAAGCGTATGGATAGCGCGACCTTAACCTCCACCTCTCTAATTGATTCGCCATAGACCTCAAGAGTTATATCGTCGGCGAAGCCTACAACCCCTGGAGGAAGTGTTAGTTTTAACATGTCGTCATACATGGCATTCCACAATACCGGGTCCAGGATGGAACCTTGCGGTACATTTGCGGTAACTGGGACGCTTTTCTGACCCTCGTTTGTGTTGTACACTAGCACTCGATTCTGAAAGTAGTTACCCAAAATCTTGAACAACGGCGCCGGCACTCAGAGGCTCTGTAACGCTAAGGCTATGGAGTCCCAGCTGGCACTGTTAAACGCGTTCTTCACGTCGAGCGTGACGATCGCGCAATAACGAATGTCCCTCCCTTTACGTTGAATTGCAACCTCAGCCGTTCTGGTGACGGAGAGAATTGCATCCACCGTGGACCTACCTTTTCGAGAACCGAACTGGTTGCTAGACCGTTCTCACTTTCTGTGTATTTCATCAGTCCATTGAGGATTACCCTCTCAAGCTCCTTGCCTGTCGTGTCCAGCAGGCAGATTGGTCTGTATGCCGATGGGTCACCTGGTGGTTACCCGACCTTCGCAACAGCACCAGCCTCTGGCGCTTCCACACGAAAAGAGGCAGTCGTCAAGGCATTTTTGCATGACCGCCTTGAACAACCCGGAGGTGGTTCAAGTGGTTCCAAGTGGTGCTGAACGGTGAAGAAGGTACAAGAGTCTCTCTGTTTATACAGAGTGTTCAATAAGTTCGAATACAGCTTTTCATTGTTTATAGGTGCGCATCATGTGCGTTCTGTGCATTGGTATTGGTGTCAACTTTAACCTCATACATAGGTTAACCGACTTGCCGCATTTGCTGTGTGTTTACCGAGCACGATGAAGGAGTATCGCGACACGTAATAAAGTTGTTTGCGAGAGGTGAGCGACTCGACGACATACTCCGATGGTTGAAATCCCATGGGGTGATGCGGAATTTCATCTATACCATCTTCAGTAACGAGACACAGGCTCCGTTAAGAACCATGCGAAATCCGGGCGTCCGCGTTCAGCGAGGACGCCAGCAGCCTACAACATGATGCGGGAGCGAGGCCTCCGAAAAATGAACAGCGCGATTTGGGAGACCGCAGCTGACCTGGATGTGTCGGACGGGACTGTCCACAGTATAATGACGAAGGACCTGGTATACAAGCCGTACAAGAAATGCAAGATTCACGGATTAACGAAAAAGAGGCTGGACAGAGCCAAACTGATATATTCGCAGCACGCAGGTCCGGAGTTCGTGTTTTCTAATGTTTGAAATGATTGGCCGACGTTGGCCAGCATCTCCCCGTCCCACAAAAGCATTCCGCGGTTCAGAAGGACCCCGTCGGTGATCAACGCCGCGCACTATAAGACCGAAATTCTAGAGAAGGTTGTGGCCCCGTCACTTCGAGACCTCTACGCAAAGGATCATTACGACCTTCAACAGGACGGCGCACCGGCCCACACGGCGAAAACACACACGGTTTGAAGCCAATTAAATAAACTGTTAGGTCCGCACACTAGTCATTTGTTATATCGCTAAATTTAAGAAGAAACGATAAACAAGTGTTCAAAAACTGTTGACTTTATTGCGCGAGTCTGCAAGACAATGTGCCGAAATGTGCTATATTTCTTTCCACGAGATGAGAACAAATATCACAGTCAACATCGCTTTACATACTTTCCGCCTGTTTCTACGTAGAATAGGTTTTTTATACCTTGCACTGGTGGTACAATACACTATTTTTTCTAAGTATCATTGATTAACCTAACTGCTGACAACTAAAATTTGGAATTAGTTTGAGG
Organism: Wyeomyia smithii; assembly: GCF_029784165.1. Classification (NCBI taxonomy): domain Eukaryota; kingdom Metazoa; phylum Arthropoda; class Insecta; order Diptera; family Culicidae; genus Wyeomyia; species Wyeomyia smithii. The sequence continues at coordinate 181,505,791 of NC_073696.1, read as the reverse complement.
CTCTCTTACTCCAGTACAAACACGCTTAGAGAGTAATGAGAGTCTGTATATGAAAGCTCTCTCTCTCTCTCTCTCTCTCTCTCTCTCTCTCTCTCTTTATACCAGTTTTTTTTTGTTTTGTTCATGTATGCCCATTTCAGTACAAAATGGCGTCGAAACAAGAAGAACTCCGTAAGCGCATTATACAGCTCGTTATGAACTGCACAACGACAAAGAAAGTTAACGGTAAACCGTTTCAAAAGCGAAAACCTTCCAGTTTCGGCTGTGCATAACTTCCTGCAAACCACAACAATAATCCGCCAGGAAGGTTGTGGAAAACCCGGCCAGAGTAGTGGACAGAAAAGGACTATTCCCTTTTTGTCTAAACCATGGTTTAAGCCCAGTAGCTTGCGGAGCTCCGTAACCGCAAGGTTACAGGGTCCGCCTTGGTAAGCGGGTGGTCGTGGGTTCGAATCTTAATAGAACCAGACCATTCGGTTGCCAAAGGACTTAAGCGAATTTATAATAAAACTGGTTTGAGAAATGTATGAAAGTTCTCTCCAGGTGATTGTAATTAGGCGTTATTGTTAGGATGGACAGAGGCTCGGTATAATAGAGTAGTAAGCATAAAACGGAAAAGTAAAACTTACACACAAGCACGGAAATGAATGATAAGCGTATCACTTACTTCAATAGTGATACTGCCAATAATATGAAGTGCGGAGTACAGAAAACACCTGGGCAATATCACAATAGATCTAATCTCTGGTCGCAGTGATGAGTCCACACAGGAAAAAAAACAGCCTAGTAGCTTGGCTATTAATCGAAATATATACTAGAACGAATGTTTAAACAAAATCATTAGTTCATTTTTTCCAGAACACCATACCGATGAAAAGTATATGTTTTAGCCAGAAGCCACTCGACTCCATTTGTACCCCAAATTCGCAACCCAACAAATCTACCTCAGCGTCGTCCAATCGAAGATTGGTAAAATCAAGAGACGCATTCGAAAAGTCGACATGAACGCTCTTGTTCAAGCATCATAAAATAGCTTCGTCGGAAGGCCGGAAACGGACTTTCCTTAAATGTACATTTTTTTTGACGTAGGACTACGTCTTTGTTTTCTATACTAGATTACATTTTGTGAAATTGAAAATGAAAGTGGCAAATGTTGCGTCAGATTTCAAACGATTATAGCAAGCGAACGACTTAATGCATCTTAGTCATTTATATGTCGGTGGATAGATAAAATGTGTAACAGTTGTTTGATATAATGTTTAACATTGTTGCTTTGCTGCTTAATGGTGAAAAGTTCCAAGGTCAAGCTCTCCCAAACATTTCCCTCGCTATAGGCTTGCTTCCCGAGCACGGATAACAATAACATGGACGGAATAAATTCCACTGCCTACATATTTTGACTCAACAAAGTGTTTTGTTATTCCGCGTCGAACACTCGACAGAAACGGACGTGCAAAGTGGTCGTTCTATTACAATCCGGTCCGTGTGTACGAATAGCCAAACAAAAGAGTGTATTATTCGCGCTAAAGGCCAACTAGATTGTGAGTTGTGTCGCTACGTTCTGTACCCGGCTCGCAACTTTGGCTGTATTGGTGCAAAATACCAGCTGCAGTTTTGATCTGTGCACAGTGAATAGATCTTTCTAATTCAAGGCCATCAGTTGACAGTCGAGCCGTGTCACTGTGCTGAGTGATCTCACACCCGACTCACTGCTGGTGGCTGTATTGGTGCTGCTGTACTGGTGCTGCTGGCTGCTTTGGGTGCAGCTTCGAACGATCGGACAACCACTGCTGGAAGGAAGAAGTAAGGAGGTACGTGTTCTTGTCAGCGCTAGTACGCTAGTGCGCTACATTTAGCGCGATGGATATAGATTCCTCGCCTCCCGTGCCACCATCCCCGAACCCCCCTGACCCTGACCCTTCTGTTACCCCCTCCCCTGTTCATTCTCCAGTCACCCCTCGCCCCAGGCTTTACCCGGACGGATCTCAACAGGGCAGCTATACTGTTTATTTTCGTCCAAAGGCAGGAGTGAATTCAAAGCGATTAAACATACTGCAAATTTCTAAAGACCTGACGAAGGGGTACAAGGCCGTGACCGAAATTTCCAAGGTCCGACCTAACAAGCTCCGTGTCGTGGTCAGTGATCTGGCACAGGCCAATGCTATCGCTTGCTCTGAGCTCTTCACACGCGAGTATCGCGTTTACATACCCGCACGAGACGTGGAGATCGACGGTGTCATAACCGATTCGAGTCTGTCTGTCGAGTGTATCCTAAAAAGCGCAACCGGTTGCTTCAAAAATACCGAAACACAGGCGAAGATTTTGGATTGTAAGCAATTGCGGTCCATGTCTCTCGTCGGCGGTAAAAGAGTTTACACTCCTTCAGACTCGTTTCGCGTTACGTTTGCCGGATCTGCACTCCCTAGCCACGTCTCGATCGACCGGGTTCGTCTGCCTGTGCGATTGTATGTACCCCGTGTTATGAATTGCACCAATTGCAAGCAGTTAGGCCACCCAGCCGCCTACTGCTGCAATAAGGCACGATGTAGCAAGTGTGGATTTCTTGAGATTCTTGCAGTGTTAATGCTGAAAAATGTATTCACTGTGGGGAAAACCAGCATGAGCTCTCCACATGCCCGGTGTACATGCAGCGCAGAGATAAAATTAAGCGGTCACTTAAGGAGCGTTCAAAGCGTTCTTATGCTGAGATGCTGAAGAAGACCGTGACCACTTCTACCATAACATCGAATCCCTTCGATCTGTTGTCCTCTGATGAAACCGATTCTGACGATTCATCAGCGGGAACATCTTACGCCAATCCTGGGGAGTCTAGGAAGAGGAAAAATGTTTCTTCTCCTAAACTTCCCCGTAAAGGTCCTAAGATTTCCCAAAGTGTAATGAAAAGTACGAACAAACCAAGCAGTGCTGCGGAAAAACCGAAGCAAACTTCTCCTGGGCTTGCAAATTTAAAGACCCAGAAGGAGTTCCCAGCACTGCCAGGAACATCTAAAACCCCAGTTGTTCCTTTTGCACATCCAGTTGATGAAACAAACCCTGGATTAGTGAAATTTTCTGACATTGTGGACTGGATTTTTGAAAATTTAATATACCCGATCCAATTAAAATTTTTCTTACAGCATTCCTCCCAACAGTTAGATCATTTTTGAAGCAGTTGACTGCCCAATGGCCCCTCCTTGCAGCGATTGTATCCTTCGATGCCTAATTCAACTGCGTATATGAAGGATTCTATCTCTGTCTTACAGTGGAATTGTAGAAGTATTTTACCAAAAATTGATTCGTTTAAAGTTTTGATAAATAAAAACAAATGCGATGCATTTTCCCTTTGTGAAACTTGGCTTACTTCAAATATTGATCTCAACTTCCATGATTTTAATATTATTCGCCTTGATCGAGACACCCCATATGGAGGAGTACTTTTAGGGATTAAAAAGTGCTATTCTTTCTATCGTATTAACCTCCCCTCGATTCCAGGCATCGAAGTTGTCGCATGTCAAATGACAATACAAGGTAAAGAGCTTTGTATTGCCTCAATATATATTCCTCCCAGAGCACAGGTTGGGCAACGGCTGCTCTTTGATTTAATAGAACTTCTTCCCTCGCCACGTTTGATTTTGGGAGACTTCAACTCTCATGGTGTGGCTTGAGGTTCCCCTTACAATGATAACCGCTCCTCTTTAATCTATAACCTTTGCGATGACTTCGACATGACTATTTTGAACAACGGTGAAATGACACGTATCCCGAAACCTCCAGCGCGCCCAAGCGAATTGGATCTATCCTTATGTTCGACGTCGCTACGGTTGGATTGCACATGGAAGGTAATCCTCGATCCTCACGGTAGCGACCATTTGCCTATTCTTATTTCAATTTATAACGGGTCAACTCGCATGCGACCAGTTGACATTCCGTATGACCTCACATGGAATGTCGATTGGAAGTTATACGAGGAAATGATTTCAAAAGCGGTCGAGTCGATTCAACATCATCCACCACTTGAAGAATACAACCTCCTCGCGGGCTTGATTCTCGACGCCGCGTTGCAATGCAAACGATCAAAGAACGGCCTCCCACTCCGTGGTGGGACCAAGAGTGCTCCGATGTCTACACGCAAAGATCCGACGCGTTTTTGGCCTTCCAGAAGGGAGGTATACCCGACGACTATATACGGTATTCGGAGCTTAATACCAAGCTTAAAAGCCTGGCTAAAGCAAAGAAACGCGGATATTGGCGTCGGTTCGTGAACGAGACGTCGAGGGAGACATCGATGAGCACTCTTTGGAACACAGCCCGAAGAATGCGGACTCGCGTAACGGTCAACGAAAGCGAGGAGTCTTCAAGTCGGTGGATATTTGATTTTGCCAGGAGAGTATGTCCGGACTCTGTTCCTGAGCAAAACATTGTTCACGATGCGTCTCCGGGCCACGACGTGATAAAATCACCTTTTACGATAGCAGAATTTTCAGTTGCCCTCCTGTCCTGTAACAATAACGCGCCTGGGTTAGATAGAATCAAATTCAACTTGTTGAAGAATCTACCCGGCAATGCCAAGAGGCGCTTGTTGAACTTGTTCAATAAGTTCCTGGAGCAAAACATTGTACCGCAGGATTGGAGGCAAGTGAAGGTGATCGCCATCCAAAAACCAGGGAAACCCGCTTCTGATCACAACTCTTTTAGGCCGATTGCAATGCTATCCTGTATCCGGAAATTGATGGAAAAAATGATACTCCGTCGTTTAGACCATTGGGTCGAATCAAATGGTCTACTATCAGATACTCAATTTGGCTTCCGCCGTGCCAAAGGGACGAATGATTGTCTTGCGTTGCTTTCAACAGATATTCAGCTGGCGTATGCTCGCAAAGAACAAATAGCGTCTGCGTTCTTGGACATTAAGGGGGCTTTTGATTTCGTTTCTATTGACATTCTTTCGGTTAAACTTCACCGAGAAGGATTTTTTCCAATTTTGAACAATTTTTTGCACAATTTGTTGTCCGAAAAGCACATGCATTTTACGCACGGCGATTTGGCAACTTTTCGCATTAGCTACATGGGTCTTCCCCAGGGCTCATGTTTAAGCCCCCTTCTTTACAACTTTTATGTAAATGACATCGACGAATGTCTGGCAAATTCATGCACGATAAGACAACTTGCAGACGACAGTGTAATCTCTGTTACAGGAGCCAAAGCTGCCGATTTGCAGGACCATTGCAAGATACCTTGGACAATTTGTCTGCTTGGGCTCTACAGCTAGGTATCGAATTCTCTCCGGAGAAGACTGAGATAGTAGTTTTTTCTAGGAAGCATGAACCTGCTCAGCTTCAAACACAATTAATGGGTAAAACGATTCCTCAGGTTTTGGTACACAAATATCTTGGTGTCTGGTTCGACTCTAAAGGCACCTGGGGTTGTCACGTGAGGTATCTGATGAAAAAATGTCAACAAAGAGTGAATTTTCTTCGTACAATAACCGGACAATGGTGGGGAGCCCACCCAGGAGACCTTATAAGGCTTTACCAAACAACGATGCTGTCTGTTATTGAGTACGGGTGTTCTGCTTCCGCTCCGCAGCAAACACACATTTGATCAAACTGGAGCGAATACAATATCGTTGTTTGCGTATCGCCTTGGGTTGCATGCAATCGACCCATACGATGAGTTTGGAGATCTTAGCTGGAGTACTACCATTGAAAAGCCGCTTCTGGAGCCTGTCTTCTCGTATTCTTATCAAATGTGAGGTCTTGAACCGTCCTGTGATTGAAAATTTTGAAAGGTTAATCGAACTTAATTCTCAAACCCGTTTTATGACATTGTATTTCAATCACATGTCCCAAAATATTAACCCTTCTTCGAATATTCCAAATCGTGTCGACTTATTAAATACTTCTGATTCTACTGTGTTTTTCGATACATCCATGATAGAAGAAACTCGTGGAATCCCGGATCATTTACGCGTGCAGCAGATCCCTAAAATTTTTTCCAATAAATATCGAAACATCAACTGCGACAATATGTACTACACTGACGGATCACTTCTTGATGGGTCCACTGGCTTCGGTATCTTCAATAACAATTTAACCGTCTCCCATAAGCTCGATAATCCTGCTTCTGTTTACGTCGCAGAATTAGCTGCAATTCAGTACACCCTAGGGATTATCGAAAAAATGCCCAAGGACCATTATTTCATCTTTACGGACAGTCTCAGCTCCATTGAGGCTCTCCGATCGATGAAAGATGTTAAGCACTCTCCGTATTTCCTGGGGAAAATACTGGAACATCTGAGTGCTTTATCCGAAAAATCGTATCAGATTACCTTAGCGTGGGTTCCTTCTCACTGCTCGATACCGGGTAATGAGAAAGCGGACTCTTTGGCTAAGGTGGGCGCAACAAACGGTGATATTTATGAAAGACCAATTGCCTTTAATGAATTTTTCGCATTTGTACGTCAGAATACGATCATCAGTTGGCAAAATTCTTGGACCAAGGGGGAACTGGGAAGGTGGTTACATTCCATAATCCCCAAGGTATCGACAAACCCGTGGTTCAAGGGGTTGGATGTAGGTCGGGATTTCATTTGCGTGATGTCCCGGCTTATGTCCAATCACTATAGATTTGACGCGCATCTCCGTCGTGTTGGGCTCGGGGAGAGTGGTATTTGTGCCTGTGGTGAAGGTTACCACGACATAGAGCACGTTGTTTGGTCATGCCCTGTACACCGTGATGCCAGGTCTAAATTAATAGCTTCCCTGCAGGCCGAAGGTAGGCAGCCGGCTGTTCCTGTTCGTGTTGTCTTGGCGAGCCGTGACCTATCCTACATGTCCCTTATATACGTTTTCCTGAAATCCATCCACGCCCCAGTTTAGTCCTATCCCCTTCCGCCTACATCCGACCAAACGACAAGAACACGTTAAGACCCCGGATCCGGAAACAGCAATCAGACCCGCACGATACTCTCAAGGCCCGATGGAAACAACCCAATATGCCAGTCCGTAATATCTTGGCCCAGCAGCGGAACAAATTTAATATGCTGCTTACCTATGGCAATGAAAACCATCAAACAGCAAACCTGTGCTTGCAATGCAAAATATTCTAGCTTTAAGTTAGATTTAGTTTCAGCTCGTAGTCGGCAGCGAGGATAAAAAATTTGTTTTTAGTTATTAAGATACTTTAGAAAGTAAGCTACCAGATATAATTGGCGCCGTTAAACATTGAATTGTATTTGTGCCGTGTCAAATAAACTATAGATGAAGAAAAAAAAGTGTTTTGTTCCGTTTGTCTTTCTCAAAACTGAGTGGCCACGCCCTCATGGTGAAAATCTATGCTGAACTCGATACAAAAGACTGCGTGTAGAAAATTCAGCTTCAGTCTAGTTTGTCACACAATAGCGAGTGGAGTATAGCTGTTAGAGGTACGCGACATTGAGAAACGAGAGCTGCATACGAGTCAACTTCCAGACATTGCGGAACATGTTACCTTTATTTTGCATACGGCAGCAGCGGTTGCCATCGTACGCTACAGGATATTTTGCTGACACAGCTACTGGAGGGCACAGCGGAGAGCAAATTTTATTATACGCGACCAAGCAAAATATTCAATGCTACCGGTGGTGGTGCGATCATCAGCGTTCTGTAGCACACATTTCGAGCTGAAGATTATGGAATCGGTTCTTTTCAGAACTATAAATGTTTGAAGATAAGAGTTATGAGAATTTTCACAACTACTTCTAGTGTGAAATGTTCATCTTTTTCTCAATAATCATTTTTACGTCGTTATTGTAACGTTGTTACGTTGTTATTGTAGGGCGCACCAAAGATAAACGGTAGTGTTGCCTATGAATAGTTTATCACAGCAAGATATAACCCTCATTTCAAGAATTTTCACGCATAAATTGAGTTATTTTCCGGTTTAATTGTTTCTTTGTGCCCACTCGAAGAACACCGTTATCAGTCAAATATTAGTAACGAAAATTAGTTAACCTAAGAACCAGAGTGATTTTCGCATCGGGAATGCAAAAACTTTCTTTTGGTGCTTATGAAAATCACTCAGTAGTATCGGAGGTTTTTTGTTTTGTTTCTCTTTCTCTCAACTGCGTGGCCACGCCCTAATCGCAAAAATCTACGTAGAACTCGATACAAAAGACTGCGTGTTGAAAATTCAGCTTCAGTCTAGTTTGTCACACAATAGCGACTGGAGTATAGCTGTTAGAGATACGTGACATTGAGAAACGAGAGCTGCATACGAGTAATCTTCCTGGCACTGCGGAACATGTTACCTTTATTTTGCATACGGCAGCAACAGTTACCATCGTACGCTGCAGAATATTAGCTGGCACAGCTACTGAAGGGCACAGCGGAGAGCAAACTTTATTATGCACGGTCAAGCAAAATATTCAATACTACCAATCACACTGGGAACTACAACATATGTAAGATTGCATAACAGCGCCCCAGACGGTGTTAGGGGTCGTACACAAATTACGTAACGCTTAAAATCAAGATTTCAGACCCCCTCTCCCCCCTATGTAACTCCCCTCCCTAAAATTAGGTAACGCTGATCAACCTGATCCCCCCCGAAATTTTCAATTTCGAGCCAATATCACAGTTACGTAACTGTCTCTACTAACCACCCACCTCCCCTTCCCCTACGTAACAATGAGTAACGCAGACTCAACCCCCCTCCTCCTCCTTCAGGCGTTACGTAATTTGTGACGACGCCTTATCGCGCGGTGATTGTTCTTCGACTGGAAATTTGAAATGATCGTTTTTTGTGGCGATGTTAGTCTGTGCTATAACTATCCAAATATAATTCCTCGGTTTATTTCTAGTTGTTTAAAGTACATTAGTTATAGTATGACGTGGGAATATGTAGTCCGCTTTGACAAAAGTGAAAAGGAAACAAATGATGAGCACAGGGCCGGATTTAGGCGCTGGGGGGCCCGGGGCAAATTTGTATGTGAGGCCCTCTTTTCTTAAAACATTCAGAGATAACGTTCTGGATGGTGACGAGCAAAAAAAAGTCGCCCCAGGACTAAGGGGGATTTTCGAATCGGGAGGCCCGGGGCATTCGCCCCTTCCCCCCCCCCCCCCCTTCAAATCCGAGCCTGGATGAGCAGACCAAAGTAGTAATTGGTCAACTATAATCAAACTTCAAAAAGTTTTTGCTCGCTCATTCCACATGAAGCTCAATTTCCTTAATGCCCACTAAATTGAACTAGTTGAATAGCATATTAATCGCAATCAACACTGTTACAGTTCTTCCGTTTACTTTTTATAACATGATAAAAAGTTCCCATCGCTCATTACCATACGTACTTTTATTGTTTATTAGTATAGGTACGTAGTTAAAATTCAACTTGGCCACAAACGCACGAGTGCAAACTAAAGAAATGTAATGCCCAATCGAATTCAATTCACGAATCTGCTTGGAATGCAGATTGAAAAGCGTTATTGCAGCTACATGCAAAGGTGAGGGACAATGAAATTAATTATTTCGATTTTAACAAATCGACGAACATTGTCAGGCTTTACCAGTTAATTCAAAAGTTGAAAGCGTACCGGACAAAAAGCAAATTATTCGTTTGATTTCATGGATATTTATAAGATAAGAAAGCTTCATGCCCGTTAGTTTGTCATGAAACGAAATGCAACTAGCCTGTCTCTGACCTTAACGGTTCAAAAGATCGTATAATAATGCATTTAAAGTGCAAGCTAGAGGTGAAATTTTACCCAATAAAATCCACGATTCATTCGTCACAAAGCGTCAACCAACTTGAACAAATGGCTCCGGAAATGTAATTAAGCATCGTGCAACCGGTGGTCTAAGATGAGTTTATTGTCCTTTAGCTTTCACGCTTGAAAATTTAATTCAATATCAGTAAGGTCATTCCGGTCGTAAATTACACGAAAAAAATTCATAATGCAACCGAAGTCATGACAGAGATTTCCGAAACGGTATGGTCGAGACAGAAAGCGCTACCGCAACAGGCCCCACCGCCACTGCAACAATCGGTTCCGGTCAATAAACGCTTGATGTGAGAAACAAAAATGCGCCGTCAACAAAGGCAGCACAAGCCAAACCTGCCCTCGACCTGAGCAAAGGCTGCCCGCGCGACGCCACTCTGGAGACCCGCTGGCTGGATGTCGCATAACTTTCTCGAGGGTGTCGTTCGACCAGCGCAACGGAATCCACAAGCAGGTGAAAGGTGGGTACGGCCTGTTTTGGGGTGCGGTTCCACTTCACTTGCTCTTTCTGACCGGATGAACTTTCAGCGGGTCTACTTGCGAAGAGAAGTTGCACGATCGGGCTGTTAGGGATGTGGTGACACAGTAATTTCCATCCTAAGCTCAAAAATTGAACATTAGCGGTACTGACTGAGATTCTATATCGCTACTAAATTAATATTTTTCTCTGCAAAAATTGGTTGAAATCATCATGTGATTCATATCCCCCGTATTTTGATAAAATCGGGTATTGACTTCCAATTGTTTCAATATTTTCAATTAATTTGATTTCATGTTTTTTTTTAACATTTAAAGATAGTAATTTTTGACTATAGAAATTGGACCCCGTAATACTAAACGTTACGTTTCCATACACTATGTTTACGTGCAGACCCGAACATGTAGCGACACCGGTAATAAACATAAAAAACTAGGGCTGATTAAATACACTTAGCTAGACTCTGAACGCAGCGCGGTAAGTACTCGCCAAGCTTGTTCTCTTTCCGTGTAGTGTCTGTATGTATCTGTTTCATTCACTCTCATTAGGCACTTTCAACTGTGGTGACCTCGATTAGTCTCCTTCTGAGGCATTGTTTTGTTCGTCCCATTCTCTCTGTGTTACAGAGCTCGCGCGATATTATCATGAGTCATTTTTCTAATTTCCCGAGCGCACCGCGATTATTTGGGACCCACCGTAATTGTAGTTGTGAAATACTAGAGAAACTTAAGGTGTTGTGAATGAAGTGTTGTTAGAAAAAAAAATTCCGCCATACAAAGCAACTGTTTCACACCGGTTTCGAAAACCGGCAGCAGCGCTTTGTTCAGGTTTGTACCGCAAGCATCTGCCTATCCACTAGAGTCAAATTAAATAGAAAACGAAGAAAGTTGATAACGTTGAACGATGATGTATTCAAACTCATTATATCGTAAAATGCTGGGTTAGCTACGTTATACTTGCAAATGAGTAGAACATAATAATTACCATACAAGACACTAAAATTAATCGCTCATCAAATTTGTAGGCAAGGTTGAACTAATTTATTTTGTGACTATTTTATTATAAGAACACAAATAAACCAGCAAGTAGCTGTACGATAGAGAGAATGGTTAGAAGAAGATATTTTGTCACAATTTCATGGGTACTCCTGCTATGACCACAGAACAGGATTAAGGAAAAAATCACCAACTTATTTTTTCATACTATATTGCACATTTTCATTTAATTACAAAAAAAGTTGAGCATCAATCTCGATTCTTCAGTGATTTAACCATACTAACTTGGATACAGCAGTACTCATAGACTCATAGCCTAGCTATGCATATTAATCGATAATAATCATAAATCATCGAATGATGTCAACTAAATTTTATGCTTTACGAACTAATTTCATTTTTTGTCATATGACTTTACATTTTAAGTTTAGTAAAGCGGGCAATGTATGCAGTTTGCGAGGATGCGAAAATGAACGGGAATAGAAGGTGTGACTTTTAGGCTTAGAAACGGACGAGGGAAAATTTTTTCTAAGCCTAAAAGTCACACCTTCTATTCCCGTTCATTTTCGCATCCTCGCAAACTGCATACATTGCCCGCTTTACTAAACTTAAATTTTATGCCTCCATTATATTAACAATTGAATTAACCATATGTCAGGGAACGAATATTCGATCGATGCAACGACACAACCGACAAATGCTCCATTGTTATACAACTCCGATGGAAAGCAGGAAGCATTCGTTCACAAAAGCAATACAATGTTCGAAACATTTTTTTTTGTATCATCAGTCAGTAACCATTTCGAAACACATTACATGAAAGATATGCAACAGCAACTTATGATCCTTAGCATCGGCCCGGCCTCACGGAGATGAAGAGGACACGAATTCCACTTCGGAAAATACATAAAACTATAGCTGGGCTGTCCAGTCAAGTTGCATGCATTCCTGAGATGGTGGCTTCAATAAACGGTGCAAGTTTTACTGTGTACAAAAAGTGCACTTGTCTGCACAAGATATGCCCATATATTGGCAACAGAGGTAAAACGGCAAGTGATATTGCGTATCGTGGTCAGCTTTTGGTAACTTGTTCCACCAGTACCGGCTGCTGCGAAAGAAAGTTTCCCTCTCACTAGACTAGCCGGCAGTGCCCTGGCTGGCTGAGGCTGCAGGGTGCTGCCCGTATATGATCACTGCAAACGACATGTATGTAGGAACTCCCGAACCGGACCGGACGTGCTGAGAGTGGCAAAGATACAAGTGCAGGTCTCTGGCAACAACATGGAAGCCGCTCATAAAACAACGGCAGCAATGGGTATAAACTGCAAAGTAGCAGTAACTAGTATAACATTGGTGAACGAAAAAAAAAGATGCAAAATTGAAAGAGAAAACAGTAAAAGTTGCTTGCGACCACTTAGTTTACGGCTTGGAGACAACAGCCGAAAGCGGAATTGCGCCAATCATGGCCGTAAAGGGTGCTTTCCGATGAATTGTACTTCCGGTGAGACGAGACTCTTATTCACACGTTTTTTCTATTTGTGTTATGTGAGGTCCACTAAAAACCCCAAATAATTCAATAACTGCTGTAAAAATGTACACTGAAATGTCGTTGTTTGAAGTGCATCAAAAAAAATAATAATTATATTATATTTGTTGAACAATACTTAAAGAAAGATTGAAAATTAACACATGCCTAACAATTGTAGATTAATTGATGTACCTGCAAATCGTTCGCAGAAAAACATCGTATTATTTGACGCAATAAACATATAGTTTAGTGTGGCAGTCGTGAATGTAAGCAACATTCAAGTAACTTTTTAACAAATTATTGTTGCCTTAAGGTGAAAGTGGACGGGGGCGTTTCTACATAAAATTTTGAGGTTAGATTTCTTTACACTTGACGATTTGAGCATAAAATCTCAGCTTCCACCTAATAAATAGCGCTTGAATTGCTACTCTATGCATGCGTCAGTTGTGCAACAATCGATCAAACACGTAATTTTGATGATTTTCGAGAAAATTATCTTGCAAAATTCGGACAAAATTCGGGCACGAGGTTTCACCTTAAGAAAACAATTCAAGAGATTTACTATATGTCAAGATAAATTATTTTGTACAAGTGAGGTCTTTGATTTTCAAAATTTTTGTTTTAAATATTAAGGATCTGCATTACTGTTCATTAGGCTGCCAATAGTATATATGAGAAAAATTTAACCTTCGAATTCCGTCTAGCGGTACAGTGCAGAAGCTTTGTCTGCTAGAATAAAGTCTCCATGCAAAATTCCAGCTCAACCAGAATCTACAAAGACACCGATTTGTTCAACCAAATTTCATAGAAATGCATATAATTTCAAGGTCTGGTGTATTTTGAAAAGATCGAGTTTCTGGTCCGATTGAAATGGCTAAATCTATCTTCTAGACCTTTTCCAGGGACTTGTCATACATAAGTCCCCGTACGTGCGGAGAAAATAGCGGTCTGCAATCAAATTTGTCGCTGGCTTGAACTACGCAAAGGCTTATCTGAACAGCATGTGCGTTGCACGGTAAGCGGTATCGCAAATGATAGTAGAAAAACACTGCATCTTTAACGTTGATCTCCTATTGTCCCTCTTCAATATTCTCCTGCACTCACGCAAAAGTTGTAATGTGCGTAACAACATCAATATTGCGTCTTTTAAGAGCAGTTTTTGTACTGTTTCAGAACCAGTACAACGAATGTGTGTTGTTCCGGTGCTATTATTACCATGATGATTCGTACTGGTATTGGTAATATTTTTCAGAATGCTGCTATCGTTAAAGCAGTGCAAGCAGTAATCAATGCTGATTATTTTGGTACTGACTAGGTTAATGCAAATATGAACTGATCGATTCACTATCATGAATCCGGTCATTCAAAAACATCATCGAATCAATAACAATTAAAAATACATTAGATTTGTTTAAAACATTCTGCATTTAACGACGACTCTGGATTTATTCATATGCATTCGGTACCACGTTACTGGCAACAGCGTCAGTAAATTCTGTTGCAACGAGGCTCGCTATTGGTTGTTTCGGTTGCTGACGGTGATTAGGGATGCACGAGCTTTTGATACGCACCGTTTGCCTAAAACCGAAGTCTACCGAAACACTACGATTTTGTGTGTATTATACATATCCTGATTTCGATCTCTGTCAATGTATTCATTACGCAACTGTTGCGTTATCCTTTTGACACATCAGATGTGCAAAGCCAGAGCATTTAATGTGCGTTTTGAGATGACACATCGGTTGATGTAAGCTTGAACTTTTGCGTACTCATATCCCTACTATTTACAACGAAACCCGCATTGAGAGTGAGTGTCGTGAGCGCATCAACCCCATTTTTTAATCCCGTTCTCCTACAAAATAGGCATAGATTTATACTCTCTAAATGAGACTTGAGAGCAAAAGTGGTACATGTGCCATTAAGTAAATTTTTCAGGAGACGCGATAAACGAAAACACTCAAATAGTAAATTATTTTCAACAATTTTTCCCAACATAACTGCACTCAATCATTGCTGGAAAGGTTTCAAAAGACGGTACATGAAAGCATAACGAGTTCTGGTTGAGAAACTTACACATACTTCAATGGAAAAATATACCACTTTTGTTCTATGGGAAAATAATGACAACCAGATATCGTTGAGAGCAAAAGTGGTACATGTCCACTCTAAGCATGAAGGATGCATTATAGCTCGCTAATCTCAAAACATAGAAGATTCATGTCTTCAGCAGAGTTGTTCAAGTGATTGAGTACTATAGAATGATGATCTGTTTGTTAAGGAATTCTGTCACTTTGTGGCGCTAGTGTATATGTAACAGAAGACATTTTAAATAATCTAGATCGACTGGGGCCAATTCAAAGGAGAATACCCTGGTATCTTCAGAATTGCTATTTGGTCGATAATAACTACACGATGGACCCAGGTTCAACTTTCGGTAGACTACCGGTTGGCCTCCGGATCCAGAAATACCGTAGAAAAGGAAAATTGAAAATTATTTTGGCTATAACTCTGGTATAAGTTATCAGATCTCGGCTTTTCGTTGATATTATGGTATATTTTTGCATGTGATAGTTTCAAAAAAAAAAAAAACACGAAGAATACTAGGACCTGTTCATTAAAGCAGACAGTGTATGTAGTTAGAGGAGCGACAAATGAGTGAACTGAAAATATGATACAACCTTGGAAAAATATACACCGTATCCAGATGGGACTAAGACCTGTTTTTCAAAATTAATCTCGTTTACGGTAACTCCGGATCTTTCGGAGGGCTATCTGATGGTATATTTGAGTAACATTCTGTCATGAGATCATTCATTTTCGTCTGGGAGTGGTTTAGAAAAAAAGGGGGATTTTGGAGCATATTTCGCTAAAAAAAAATTTCCTTCTAGAATTGGTCTCGAAAAAAAAAAACAGGAAGCTTTAGTAACACTTTTGAAAATTGACATTTAACGCTAGTTCCGGATCTTTCGGTGAAATCGTTTCGTTTCTAGTCAAACCCGCAGAAGCAGTTTCGAAAAAATTAGGAAGCTCTAGAATCACTTTAGAAAATTGACCTAAATAACGGTATTTCTGGATCTTTCGGAAGGCTATCGGTGGCCTGCCTAAAGCCAAACCTGGGTCCAGTGTGTAAATATATATCTATATCAGAGACCTCAGAGAGTTATCTTCTAAATTGGCCACAGCATACGAGTTGAAATAGATAAAACTCTTTCTGTTACAAAATAGTCACGGGTACACTAGCGCCAGGTAGTGAGAACATTCCAAAACAGACAGATCTTCTCAAGTACTCAATCACTTGACCAACTTTGCTGAAGACATTATTGTTCTATATCCTAAGATCTTCGACTAACAATTCATCTAATATGCACAGACTGGACATGTACCACTTTTGCTCTCAACGAAATGGTGATTATGTTAATTACCAAAAATTGTTCTGGCTATAACTTTGGTTTAGGTTATCAGATCTCGGTTTTTCTTGGATATTCTAGTAGGTACGTTATTGCGTTCTGCATCAATTTATGCAAAAAAAAACAAAAAGTGTAAAAATGGCACATGTACCACTTTTGCTCTCAACGGCTCAAATATCCTCGATATTCACTTTTCGTCAACGCGGGTGTTCGAGTTGATGATGAATGATCAAGGAAACCTGATGAGAAGGAAGCATTCTACGCGCAGCTGGAGCAGGTCTACGATAGCTGCCCGCGACGGGGTTGGGCTAGAAAACCTGACGCGTTTTCACACATCATCTATGCATTGATTTCAAATCAGTCTACAACACAACCGATCGAGATAAACTATGGCAGATTATATAAGACAACGGATTTTCGGGCAAACTAACGCGATTGGTCAAAGCGACGATGGGACGAGTGGTGGTTAGAGTTTCAGGGGTACTCTCGAGTCCTTTCAAAACTCAAAAAGATTTTGAGGCAAGTAATGGTCTTACGTGCTTACTGTTTCATATTTTTCTGGAAGGTGTGATAGGAAGAGTTACTTGTGCTTACTGTTTTATAATGCACTGGAAGGTGTGATTAGAGGAGCAGGAATTAACACGATTGGTGCGATATCTCAAAAGTCGGTTCAACGGTTTGGTTTCCCCGACGATATCGGCATTGTGGCTCGAACCTTTTCGAAGATAGCGGTACGTACATTGGACTAAAGGCCGAACGGACTGGCGGACGAAGTACATGAAAGGAAGAGATTCAAGACAAGACAGTGCTAACCTCCCCCCTCGAATACAAGTCGACGGTTTTGTGTGCCTGGGCTCACTGGTAACTTCCGACAGCGATACCAGCGGAAGAATTGATCGGCACATTATGACAGGAAATCGTACATACTTTGGTCTCCAGAGGACGCTCCGATCAAGTAAAACTCGCCGCCGGCCAAACCAAGTTGACCATCTTCAAGACTCTTAGCATATCGGTAGGTCTCTTCAGCCATTAAGGAAGGTGTTGCATACCATCTTCGGTGGACTGAAGATGGAGAACAGAACGTGGAGGAAGCGAATGAACCATAAACAGAGGAAGCTGCTTGGGGAGCCATCTAACGTCCACATCACTAAGTTTGGCAAGTTCGGGGGAGGGGACATGTCGTAAGGCTATCGCTTGTTACAGCTGGTTCTTGAAACCAATCCGACAGAGACGACGGAGATGTCCACAACGGGTGAGGTGGATCGATCAGGTAGAAGACGACCTACAGACCCTATACAAACTGTAGAGCTGTCAAACTGCAGCCATGAACCAAAATATCTCGAAATCGGTAGCTCTTGAGAAGATTATCACTATCTAGGATCAGTTAGAATTATCCATATTTTATTGCGAACAGAAAATAATATAAACAGGCTTTAAATACAAAACTTTAGTAACTATTTCAAGCATCTCCATCTAATACTATTTCTAAAATAGTCACTATCCTCCAACATCTCACAAATGAAGTGAATTTAAAAATATATGAACAATTTTCTGTAAAACTGTATAAAATAAACGCGTATTTTTGAGAAAAATTAATAGACCATCGTTTTTCCATTCTTTGCTAACAATGTGTGGTATATACCGAAGTCGTGTGCAAAGTTTCATCTAAATCAAAGATTACCAAGCAGAGATTTCCAATAATTTTGACTCTTTCTGGGTAAAATTAATCTTTTCTATACTTTTGATTTGTGAGCTGTAGCTAAAACTGTTATTTTTGGAAGAAAACCATGCTGCACATTTTGCATCCAGCACATTAAAAATGGTTCGTAACATCTAGCTTACCGATATTGGAAAAAGAAAACTATCAATATAACTGTGATTAACCTGCTCGTGCAGGTTTCATTAAAAAAAATTAGTTAACACGGGCACGGTGCTGGTGTTTTTGAAATTTTGACCAGACATTCTGGATGTCATAACGAATCGAATGGTGTACTCAGATTCTTTGGTGCATTTTTTTTATAATAACGATCTGTGGGAGCACCGTGCGGGTTTATTAAAGCAATCCGGAGACTTTACACATTCTATTCTTCTAGCTGAATAAAAGAGCTCTCTGGTGAAACTCCACATACAAATCCTAAGTTCACACGCGAAAGTATATAATCAATGATTGTGTAATTTTATTCTGTTTTGCTCTAGGCCTGAAGGATGTGTGTTTCAAATTTAATAAAAAATATACTACCTACTTTCACACAATATTTATGAAGCTTGAAATTAGATTCTCACTCTGCAATTGCAGTCGGCTATCAAATCCATCAGCAAAGGTTAAGTTTATGAGAGATGCAAAGGCTCATGCTATGCTTTTTCATGGTTTAGCTAAAAGGAAAAGGTAATTCCCTTGCAAACGGATATCATGTATTGCGCTGCTCACGATCATCATTATGGTTCCTTAGACGATAGATGGATAAAAACAGCGATGACACGACAACACAGTCACTCCGCAAAGTGGTTACCTGCTCACATTGGGTCATGAACTTTGCGGTAAGCCGAACTTCACTTTGACTCGAACAAATAGTGATCGAATAATCATCATCAATCCATGTTATAGAAAGTAATATTCACTTAACAAGAACATTTAGTTGCAAGTATTTTTTTCTCTGAGTCGTCGGTGTAACAAACCATAGGTTGCCAAAAATCAGTCAGCCCTGGCCCCTGTTCCTCACGTTTTCTGCTTCTCATTGGCTTTACGTTCGAAATTGAATATTTATGACTTCAGGGCGTACACACGATTCAGCAATGATTTTGAGTGACTTGGGTAGCAATGAACTTCGAGGTGCAATATCACCATGGACTGAAACGTTCTAATTGGTAAAAGGTACACAAGAAGAAACTATATTCGAATTCAACAATAGTTCACAACAAACACCAAGCGAGTCTTTTTTCATAGATTACGTGAGTCGTGTGCAAATCGGTTTTAAGAATTCTATTTTCAGAATTTTATTCAATTATTTCTCTTCTTTCATTTCGGCTTTCTACAAACGTTCAGTCACCGCTTGGTAAGCCATTGAGTGTTTTATTTACCCTTCCATTGAATGTATACAGACGCCACCTTGCTGAGCTTGGTAAACAGCGAATCAACTTCTGGGGCCAAATTCGCACTATTTTTGCACTAACAGCAACTGTGTCCTATGGTAAACACAAACTCAGCTTTAAAACGAGAAAAAGTTGTTGTTACTACGCAATGTTTAGTCATGAGTAACAAGTTTGTTAAAAGATTTTAGTAAGGACTGTTTAACATATCAAAAAATTACTCGATGGTTTCCATTTAAACATAATATTAAAGCCCTCAAAGGCGTGGCAATCACGATATACCAAAGAAAATTAAGGTGTATCAATATCAAACGTTTTCACGTTAAATAAAAAAAATCAATCTACACAATCTACTTTTCTTGTAAATGATTATTTTGCCACATGATCTCTCCCACCGTTCAATTCCAACCTACCGATTGATTTATTTCGTATTACCTTGCTGCTTCGCACCTACGTGATCATTGAACTCTCTCGATTTACTCAGGTGTGTTGTTTACTTTCTCGTATTTTGTACCTTTCCTCAAACCCACAATCTATATAACGAGCCGAAAAAAAACCCTAAGATTGCCGCCAGCCGCAGCCTCAAGTCTATATACGTGCAGTTTAATAGGAACTTGAGAGCTATGCGAAACAATGCTGTAATATCCGCCAGTAGCAACCACGCGCTTCGTTCCTCGATTAATTGTTACAAAAGCTTGGGAAAATTAGCTACCAGGGCGTCTAATGGAAAAATTGGTTAAACAATTTATCAATAAACAGCACAATTCTGCACAGCAAGCGCCGATAATCTGCAAAGGCAATGATTGGCCTATTTCATTTACTAACGCATGTGGGCATCGTCGGCGACATGTACTAAACGTTTTTTTTTCGGTTTTTTGGTAGCAACTACGGATTGCATGGGATGAGTTGGATAATAAGCAGTTGCATGAAAAATAAATTCAATGTTTTTACTTTGAGATAGCAGACACATTAACATGAAAACCAATTATACACTTGGTTTCGACGGAGGAACAAGCCATATCTTTGTCATAATCCGCAATTACTTCTGTCCGCCGTTCCATGCTCCTAATGATTGTGTTTCTGATACAATTGATAAATTTGATTAGGAAAAGTAAAAATTGGAAACAGGTCATATTGCTTAATAGTTTGGCTATCTTTACGAATTGCCCAATATAAATACTATCGAATGCCGAATACTATTTGTTTTACTCCATAGCATAAGCATAAGTGTTTTACTTTCCTACGAGGTAAACACCTAGTTATTTACTTGCCTACTTTTCATTATAGTTTTTATACAACTTTTGGTCATTGAGCTCTTTCAAATTTAGAACATATTACCTACACTTAGTTTCACATTATCCAATGTTTTGATTTCAATACCTGATAGTTTGGCAAATGCTAATACCTACCTTCTTTCTTTTATCCACATCTAAACGTATTTTCTCGGATGTATTACCGTCGTGCGAGGCTGACATTTTTTCTAAGTTTTTCAATTTAATATTATTTTAACTCATAGTCTAGTAAATTGAATTCAATTGTTATTTATATTTAACGCAGATATGCATGAAACATTTATAAATTATTTGAATTGAGTTCATTGAGAAACAAAAAAAATGTTCATAAATTATGTTTGTTGGTTTCGACTGAGGGCAACTTTTGACAATGAAAAAATCGATACAAAAAGACAATTTTACTGAATCACTGAACTAAATCGAATGTCTTTTCAAAAAATGGCCCTTGAATGTATACCTGAAACTATAGTATATTTCCGGAAATTATTGGCCTTTCAGCGTAGGTTCGTAGTACGAACTTCGTAGCATACAAACACAAACATAACCTTGCAATGTGGCTGACTTCTTCACCATGTCATTGGCTCCAACTGCCTGCCGGAAGATTCTCAGCTTGAGGTAGCTAAGCACATAATTCAACATTTTTCCGGAGAAGCTCCAGCGTTCCAATCGTCTAATAACTTGAAGGGGATACTCGCTATTGTGACTTAATTGAATACTTGCTAGCGGCAGAGTTGCGTAGTCGATTTTGGCAGTGTGCCATCAACATCGGTCTAAGCGGAAGCAGTGTTGGTTGAGACGTTCCATTTTTTATGACTGTTGTTATATAAATATACATATAAATATATATACAAGTGAGTTTATTGATTAAACTGGTCAACACAGGTTTTGCCCTGCAGCTCAAACTGGAAAAAGGTTATAGCTTTTGTAAATTTTGGCGCTTCGAAGTCCGTCAAAAGGCCGCAGAGTAATTGCTTGCCGAGTTCGTCGCTTCTACGGTTGCTGAGGGGAAACCTTATTTAAGTCTCTAAAGACTTTACGCACTGCCAAGGCTACCAAGGCCACTGGCTAAGGGCACCAAAATTCACAAGAACGGTTAAAAAGCTATTTTTCATTTATTTCCAGCTTGAGTTAACAAATGGTCGACGAAAGCGATTTTTTTTCCAGCAATCTCTCGAGCTATAATAGCTTTTTAAGCGCTCCTCTAATTTTTAGTGCGCCTGGCCAATTTGGAAGTGCGAGATGTCTTCAGAAACTCAAATGAAGTTTTCCCGTAGGCAAACGTGGCGAGCAATCACTGCAGCTTCTTGACACCCTTATGAACTAGAGCATCAATACTCAAAAAATGGTTAAAAAACTGTAATCTTTCTTTTTTTTCAGTTTGAGTCCTGGGACCATTTTTTTTTTGCTTTTGTCGATCAGTGTTATCAAACTATCTTTTTTTCTTTTCTGTATAATAGCCAATCACTGCACCAGAAACATTGATCTATTGTGACGTTACCATATAATTACTTTTATTATCAATATCACTATTGAGAGTGACAAGAGCTAGTTACGTTTATATTAAGGGTTATATACCTTTTTAGTTTATGAAAAATCGAAAAAAAAATATGGCATTATCTCGAAGTACAACTTCTTGAGAACATTTTCCTAAATTTTCATAAAGATCTGAGCAATAGGGAGAAAGTTAGAGCGATTTGGAGCGCGCCTCGTCACGGCCGCATAATCTCAACTTGAAACTTTATACGCGTTTATCTCGGAATGGTGTTTCTAAGAAAATGACTTTGCTGTGTTTACGATTGCGGTCAAACTACTGAACCTATTTTCTTCTTCTTTATTTTTAAATGTTTGTTATTGAATTCCCCGGTCGTTGAGCGATCCTTTTTTTGATACACGAAGTTAAACTTTATTGAAAAAAAAATTATAAATGCGATTTTTAACGCTCAAATCAAGTTTTTTGGGAAAAACGTTCCTGTGAGCACTTAAAACCGAATACTTATGAAAATGATCCTTCAGATACCTGGCACACTTTTAAACTAATGAAACAATATGATTTTTTTTATTTCAGTTGATCTGTTGGGTTTTTACCGTAAACACCGCAGACCTCTGCAAAAACAGCGTTTCGGGGAAACGGCCATTACTCCACAAATAATTAGTACAGTAAGGTCGCTTTTTACGCGGTTGTTTTTTTACGCGGGTTGCTTTCCTCCATTTCTTAAAAACGGTACAAGATATCGACCTCATTTCAATCACGTTTTCCGTTTTAGGCCACGAGTGATCATATATCAGTTTTCAAAAAAATTCACAATTTTTGGTGTAAATACTCAAAATTTAAAAAATTGCATTTTGGTCTCTAGATTGGCCACTATCATATTCAAACGAGATTTGAACGTTTTAGGACGGTTTTCTTTTTTACATTTGCAATTCAAAAAAGTCGTTTTTTTACGCGGGCCCATACAAATTTGGAACGCATCCCCCGCGTAAAATACACTAAGGTCGCGTGTATTGCTTTTGAACAAATGTGTTTTTTGTTGTTGATTAAAAGTACTTCCAGAGAGTAACTACTTATATGCAATAAAAAAAGGTGCTACACGCCGAAAAAATCCAAACTCAGCTCTTCTTTATCGAGCAAAAAGGTACATAACCCCTTAAATTTGCTTGTGTGTATGATTTTCTTTTAAGTTTACTGATCTACAATACCAAGCGTCGTCTAAATGGAAATTGCTTTCTTTGTTCCTATAAAACTTGTGTTTCCAGTCGTCTACATTTATATGACAAATTTCAATTCACCTAACATTTTTTGTGAAACCTTTGTTACTATGAACTAATTCTTAAATCTTGACTTGTTGCCGATTTACTGAATTTATCTGGCTTTGTTGTCGTAAAGATCGAAAAGAAACCCCATATTTTCTTTTCAAACAGCCGTGTATGGACTTTATTATTTATATTATTTTTGTTCTAGTATAATACACGCCACCACGCTAACGAGAAGCTTCATTGACTTGCTATGGGATATTGAAGTTACGCCTGGAAATGGCGTTTGTTTGGCAGTATTATATAATTCTCGTTTTTTTGGCAATTGATCTTAAAATAGCCGGGGATATAAAGAGTCCAATGTTGTTATGTATTCGGCTCCATTTTTAATCAGTAATAATATTTTTCAGAAACCGGTCCATGGTACTAACCTGGTCCACAAAAGAAACTATTTCTCAAAAACACTATCCAAATCGACCCAAATCGCTCCAGTCTAGTTTATATTGCGAAACTGATTTATGGCTTGTATTTCGTTAGCTTTGGACGTTCGCACAATCAGACAGCCTTGGGGCTTCAGGCAGCCATTCAAGCAATTTGTATATTTTATAAGAATAAACAGAAACCAAAAAACAAAATGTGGTCAAATAAAATTACCTGCTTTTTATTATAAAACAATTTTTAAACTAGAACCACAAAAAATCTAAATCGTCCATCAAACCAAAACCAAAACTTTGAAATAAGTGCGAACGTTACAATATTTGATTCACTCAATGTGTGAAATTGGTGATTTTGTCAGAGTGTTAAGCCACCCACTGTCAGCGGATAATTGAATAAATGGCACCACCAGCTTTGCAATTTCTTTTAACCAGAAATTTTTTGTTTCAGTGACTTCAAAAGATGCTGGCAGAAGCTAATGATATATTGGTCTACATGCTAGGCTGCGTGGAAATAAGTTTGGCAAAAGATGAGCTGTAATAATTTCAGACAGGCGGCATTTCTTTGAAATAAAACCTCAACACTCGGTTATTAAGTCGTTAATATGATTTCCTATTATATTTTAACATATGAAATTGGTAAACGCTTGTGCAGATAATGTTTACCAATCCATGCAAACGTACATCAAACACGTTTTAGGAGCTCCGCAAGGCCAATCGAAGTTTCGAAAATAAAATTTCGGTACCTCAAATGGTTGGAACGAATTCTATTTAAAGTTTTTTGGAACATCACGCAACCATGCATAAAATAATTTCTTAAAGAACTCTTTATCCGTACGTGTAACTTTAAATACAAAATTTATCTGAATAGGGCCGAGTGTTGTTGTTATTCCCGCATGTGTGTGTAAGTATGTTGTTCATATGTCACAATCTAACACACCTTTCCTGCAGAACTGATTATTCAAATTCGGCGTTATCAGGCAAAATAAAAGCTCACGAGCTTCCTATGTATTATGCCGAACAGATTTTCGATTGACTGCTTGAATTTCTAGATATTGACCAAAAAATATTTAATAACATTGATCTTCTTGAGCATTTTTGAACTCTCCCAATCACGAGTTAATCTCTCTCTATTATTGGTCAAACTCTCTCTTCTCTCTTTTTTGCTCTCCTTCCTCACATCTCTTTGTCTTTCTCTCTTTTTTCTCTCTCTCTCGTTTTTTATCTCTCTCATACACACGCTTTATCTCTCTTTGCTTCTCCCTTCTTATTTGTAACTGTCTGTTTCTCTCTCTTTTCATATCTTACTCTCTCTATGTGTTATTATTATTATTTTTTTGATACTATTCATCTAACATTAATTGAGGACCTAACATTGATGAACATAAAAAGCCTAACTAGTCTACATAAAAACACTAACATACGTACCTACGCGTGAAGATGAATTTCGGCGAGAATGTTCAAGGCATCGATTCTGCTTTTTAGTAGCTTTGACACAAAAATCGCCTGTGTGATAAAGCGCCGTCGTTCAAGTCCAAGAAGCTGGCAGCAGTCTTCATTACGTGGCAAGTCGGAAGGATTGTTCCATGGAAGGGTACGGAGAACGTAGCGAACAAGTTTCCTCTGAACTGCTTCGAACCTAGCAGTCCAGTAAACATGATGTGGACACCAGGCGACAGCACTTGGTTCGAGGATCGATCGGACCAACGAGCATATACAGAGATCGAGGGCATAGTGGATCCATGTAATTTGCAAAAATTTTCTATTCGCTTTTGAGTTTACTTCAGTTCGTGTTTAAAGTGTGAGAGCACTAGCGAGCATAATACCCAGATCACGAACTTGAGTTACTCGCTGCAAAGGCTATCCTACTATGATGTAGTCAAATACAATCGGTGTCATTTTACGTTGGAAGGATATAAAGCTGCATTTGGAAATGCTAACAAAGCAGTTCACCATCCTCTAAATTTCGACACAGTGTCTAAGGCTCGTGATAATTTTATAAATTTTAACATCATCCGCCAGATTTAAGTATTGTGTCGATTTCATTGATAAAAAGTACTTATAGCAATGGTCCAAAATTGCTTCCTAGGGGCACTTCAAAAAGATTGAATAATGTCTGAGATTGAACAAAACCGATTTTAACATATAGCTCTCTACGAGATAAATAGAATCTAAACCAGGTGACAAAAGCGGGAGACACGCCAATTTTCTCCAATCTTGCTAGGAGAATACCATGATCCACTCGATCAAACGCAGCTTAAAGATCCGTGTAAAGAGCGTCATTTTGGGCACCAGCATCCATGGTTTTGAAACTCGTGGAGATGAATTGAACAAGGTTGGTAGATACAGACCGCTTCGGAAACAATCCATGTTGATCAGTAGAAACGTAGTGTCTGACGAACAAATAAAGGTTTCTCGTTTATGCCAGAATCAATGTGAAAACTCTACACAGAATTCGATCTTAATTCGTATGAAACTAAACAAGAGTATAGATTTCAGAGTATGTTGAATTTTGAGATATAATAACAAAGTGCAGAAGTTATAATTCATTCATATAGATTTTTTTATAGAACATAACAGAATTTCACATAAGCCCTATGTAGAAAAACTACAAACTGGAGTGATGTGATGGTATAACAAAGGTACTCTTCACCGCTACGAGTGTAAATCTGGTTTTTTACATATGAACTATTCGAAATGCAATATAGAATATAAATTAACTATTATAAAAAATAAAAAAAATACAAACTTCAATCGTAGAATCAAGTAAAGGTGATATTGTAAAGATTTGTTGTCAAGACTACGTTTGCTCTATCATATACATGAACTCTATCCACACAAAAAATGTATTAGACCTAACAATATGGTAATGAAGGAGCCTGCACCACATGGTGTATTGTTTTCGAACAAACCCCTTATAAAGATATTTTTGTTTTGAAGAGTAATCATGCATTCCATTATACTTCATTTCGATTTCAACCTGTATGAGTGTTTGGTGGTATTTCATCATACCGCGTTCCAAGTTTGTTTTCATCGAAACAAACTGAAAGTAAACCGAAACATACTTTTAGTGATGATTTTACTATTTAAAGATTTGACATGGATTTTTTCGCACTTTAAGTTCTATCATCAGATCAAATGTAGTCAACCGTGATAAATCACAATCATTAGTTTAATTATCACCAAAGCATCTATTGGGGGTTCTAAAACGTTTAAATTAAAAAAAAAAGAAAAATGTTACACCTTCATTGGAAGCATAGGCTTCATATTCCATCCGGTCAACTGCGCAGAATACTTGGAATACATGATTACCAAATCAATTTGGTCAATTTGATACTTCACTTCTCATCCCTGAAAATTGCCTAGAAAATGTTTTAACACATGTATGATAATTGTTAACTCAACCATCACATGCGACGTACAACCATGAAGTAATCATTACCAAAATTTACACAAAATCATACCAAATTCACACTTTTCGAAACGCAGCTTTGAAGAGGCAAAGTAATATCTGTGTAACTTTCAGTCTAAAGCCTCAATCACCCTCATCTCCCTGTTCTCTAATTTAATCTTAAAACGTCTAAAATACTAGTTTACAATCTATTTAGTTACGTAGCGTTAGTTCCCATGCATTGCAGAGAGATGCATGCCTATTCGATGACCCGATTTTTCAGTTCCCTCCAAGCATTCCAAGCACGTTGACTATCAATGACAAAAAAATGGAGCGCATCCAAACCCGAAACAAATCATAATTACCCCAGAAGACAACCCATGTTTGTAGTGGCAACCAAAATCGTACAGAAGTTTTCGGAGTATACAAAAAGTGATGAACGTGCTACCCAAAACGAGAGCACCGTATAGTAAGCGGATGCTCAATAACACTAATCGCAAAAGCAACAAGGTCAACTTGGAAATTGTCACGCATCGTAACCACGCCGAGAAATCAATCTGCGTGAAGCGCGCTTCCAGTTTTGGTAACGTCTTGAATAAAAATTAAACTGACAGCTTGTAAGAGTTGCAGGAATCGTTCGGCTGGCCATGTTTTTAAAAAAATCATTATTTACCTATTGCTGCTAAATTGCTTTATTCAATATTTCTTGAGCTCTTAGCTTGTGACAAGCGATTCAAACGATTGCCTCATCGTACTGCAATCCAATCACCTACGATATATTCTCATGCCATTAGCCTTCCAGTGAGCCGTAAGGCATTCATCGCATAATTTAGCGTGATGTGGAATGTGCTCAAAACGCTATTCAAGTCTGCGCTCGGCTCTAAAATGGTTGCAATCTTACAACTTACCTTTGAGGCCGCCTTTACTACATCATAGTTTAACCCGATCCAAACCGCTATGAACACTACGACAGATGGATTAGCAGAAATTCCAACCGCTCAGAAAAATCCTTCGTGGGCTACTTTTTTATGGTGTTTGTAAAGTTACCCGCACCAAAAAGCTCACTATATGCTGTGCGCTTATTACACGTATTTTAACGTTTTCTTCTTTGTACGCTGACTATCCCAGAGGAGACAAATTGGTGACGATCACTTCTATCACAAAAACAATTCGCTGCTTAACCGCACTTGAATATAACAGTAAATTATACCACAAACCACTGTCAATTATTACGAAGGACACTTGATTTTTCCTGCCACGGAAACTTACTTTCTGATAACTTCTTTTTTCTTTTCGTTCAACGACACACCAGCACCTGATAATCCCAATAAGAATTTATAACACAGTTCCCATGAACGCTAATAAGCTAGTCAATTCGACCTCTGCTAAAAAAAATCATCAACTGCACTTCATCATACTAGGACCCGACACAGCAGAATAAGATCCCAAACATGCCTAGACCGTTCAGCAACCACACAACAACTGGTGGTGAAATGGAACTTAAACTACAAAGGTGTAGCGCGAAGAGTCTTTTCGAGCATTTTTTTGTTCGTGCAGTCGTAAAAAACAAGACATCTTATAGCAGTCAACCCTCAAGAAAACTGGTTTTGCGGTAGACCAGCTCATGTGGTGGTGAGAAACATAAAAATACCTTTGCCCAGCATAAGTGTGTTCGTAAATGACAGGTCCAAACCACTCGCCACAACCCCCGGAACTAGAGCTATGTGTGTGAGCCCGTGCGCGATCAGACACCGTAAAACGAATGAACCTCACCTTGGCGATCGGATCGTACAGGTGAAGTCGCTGTTGTGAAAAACGCTTGGATGAACGTAGCTATGCTGTATGCTGCCAGATGGAGAGCTAAGACGTTTTTTGGCTGTCCGTTAAGTTACAGTAGATGCATAGTGGAATGGCCGCATAAGAGGTGCTCTTTTCGAGTTGCATTTTTTAATTTCATAATTTGCGCATTAATCAATTCTTCAGAATATATCACCTAAAATAAATTGTTTGGATACACGCCATTTAACAAATTGTTGTTATTAGGATTTTACAAGATTCAAAAATTCAATACATGTTGTAGCATGTTTCGGGTCATCAAACTTGCATGATATATTGAATTCTCTTAATTTGCAATAAAACTTTTTCATCAAAAACAATTGATGATTTGACCTTACAATAAGATTCCAATCGGGTTAAATCATGGCTGTTCCGATCAATTATCGAAAATTTTTAAATGACATGAAACAGTAAGAAATTTCAAATTAGCCATAACAAATCGAAATTCTTAGAAAAAAGAATTTCTCAAGCAAAACCATGTAAATCCTTGCATGGAATTTAGGTTAACAGTTAAAATCAGTTCTAAACATCAGCAGTATTTTATGTTTTGATTATGCATTCTTAGTTCTGTTCAAAATGGCATCGAAACAGAAAGTATTGCGCAAGGGTATGTACAGTTTTTCAAAAAACGAAAATCATCCGGTTTCGACTGTGTATAATTTCCAACAAATCTCAACAATAGGAATTCGCTAGGAAGGTAGTGGAAGACCAGCCAAAATAATGGACTAGAGGGCCATTTGTAATTGGACACACATACTCATTATTTACTAATATTTATTAAAATACTTAAGCTACTAACAAATCCCCCTCTTCAAAAAAATGGACTAGAGGACTTCATTTTTCTTGTCTAAGTCATGGTGCAC
The DNA here is from genome assembly GCF_029784165.1 of Wyeomyia smithii. Taxonomy (NCBI): domain Eukaryota; kingdom Metazoa; phylum Arthropoda; class Insecta; order Diptera; family Culicidae; genus Wyeomyia; species Wyeomyia smithii. The sequence goes on along the minus strand of NC_073696.1, from coordinate 181,475,974 downwards.
AGTGGCAGGTCTCTGAACAAAAGTCGGAAAAAACCTGATGTTTTTCTGAAACGTTTGAAAATGAAATACAGTGCCAGTTTCGGGGTGCTGAGTTCATTTCTGATATCAGAAAATGTTATTCACCCAAAATGCCGTTTGACCTTTTTTATTGACAGATTCCTTTTTTGTTCATATCATGCTCAACATGGATATACTTGTTCGTTATCGAAAAACTTTAGACCCTTATTATTATTTTTTTGGCACTTAGGGTGCTCTTTTTTGAACTAGGGTTGTCCAACAATAGATAATCTATTTTACAAAACAATGTAACTGTTGAGCCGTTTGACCGATTTAAAATTAACCTTTATTCAGCTTTTAGAGCAACTATGTGCAAACCGGAACCTAAAAATTCGAAAAGTATGGTAAATTTCCCATTGGCTGTTAATTATCCAATCGTTCCGAACTGTTTCACAAGACTGTACACATGAATTCTGGAATACATGTTTTTGGCCTTCTGAAAATATGTTTTGAACTTGATTCAAAAATTGGTTGTAGTTTTGGCAAATGTTGAAAAATGACAAAAAAATGTCATAAATTTTCCTTCAAAATGTAAGTTGTTGATCCAAAATCGGATCAAAATTGAGAGAGTTTCAGGCATTTGAAGTTAAACTTAAAACGGTTATTTACGAACATAAAAAACAATCGAAATTGCCTGATACAGCATCATTCAAACTGCTGCCAAAAAACGATATATTAACCGATTCTTTGGGAAAAGGTTGTTAAGAGTGTAAGAAACCTCGAAAAATATTGAACATCAAAAATATTGACAAGAAAATTCCAGGATTTTTCCAGCTTCCGACCACTGTGCAGTAGTATGGCTATCAATTAACCCTCTAGTGCCCAGTGCCGCCTTTAGCTCTTCAGTTACACCTCTAAAAAGCTTCAATCAATACTTAAAAGATGTTTATAAAAATTCAAAGTGATTTTTCCGAAGTCCGTCTGAAAATTAATTTGAGCACTAGAGGGTTCAGATGTGTATCAGAACAAATGTTTGGAGAAAATTTCCAATCCATTCCTTCAAAAACACCATGCCGGTAGAAGGTGTATGTGTTTTGGCCAACTAAAGATTTCACTAGAAAACACTAACGTTCACAACCGCTCGACCCCATTTGAATCCTAAATACGCACCCAAATGAATTTACCCCAGTGTCACCCAATCGAAGATTTCCTTGGGATTTTAGGTTTCTTGATGTACAAAACTAACTCAAAAGCAACGAACTACAAACAGTTGATTGATAGAATCAGTTTAGTTAAAGACCGTACGCCGCTCTTGTCCCGGCATCATGAAAACTCTTCATCGGAAAGTCGACTGTGGACCTTCCTCAAACGTTCATCAATTCTTTTTTGTTAATAACACACTGGTAAACACTGGTTTTGCCTTAGAGCTCAAACTGGAAAAAAAGACCTTAGCTTTTAACTATTGCTGTGAATTTCGGCGCCCCTAGCAAAGGTAACATTTTCAAAGACTTATAAATGAGTTTTCTCGTAAGCAAATGAAAAAGCGACGAACCCGGCGACCTTTCGACGCACTTCTGCATAAACTAGGAGCACCAAAATTCACATGATGGGTAAAAAGCTATAATCTTTTTGGAGCAACTTTTTTAAGCTTTAGGGAAACCTTTTTTTCACTTTTGTCAACCAGTGTAGAGAATGTATCTTCATGGGAGAAAAAAGTTCCTCTTTTAGTACATTTACCAGTAGAAAGAAACTCACAAATTTTAGTTGTATGTAACCTGTTATAAGGTATTAATTATTACGCATTACTGAACTATAAAATCCAGAAGAACATCCGAAACAACAATGGTATGGTAAGCAAGCTTTTATAGTAAAGAACAGCAACAAGTTGATTCTGTGCAAAAGTAAAAAATAAGCTATGCAATCGTGCGCTCGGCCAAACAACTTAGCATCGGCTTATTTCGTATTACCTATAAGATTGCTCACAACGAGCCTATCCACACACGATGTTTGTTGTATATCTTGGCCTTCCAACAGTTGTTTCTGCTTTCTAGCCAACCAGTAGTTTTGAAAAGCTTGAGCTGTAAAGAAGTGACAGACTGTGTGTTTCATTCAACTTACGTTCATCAGCATGCAGTTGCTGTTTTTAAGCCTCGTAAGTTCGCATTTCGGTGTTTGAGTGACGCAATCGATTGATCATTTTACTATTAAATCGCATCAGGTTTTAGCGACATTCTCGCTGGCGCAGGTGCACTGCGATGTGTCTCATGTGCTTAGAGAAATTGTGGTTGAAGAGGATATCACTACACTTCCGCCTCCTCCTAGACCCTACGCTTTCAGTTATGTAGCAGGTCGTTCTCCGGGACACGTAGATCGTACACACAGCGAGTCATCGGATGGCAGCGGCACTGTTCAAGGCTCATTTTCCTACGTAGATCCCAGGAATCAAGTGCGAACCGTCGAGTACGTTGCAGATGCCCATGGATTTTATCCGCGATTAAGTCATCCTCCAAAATATCCTAAGCAGACTGCGGCTGTTGAAAAAGCAGCTCAAAAACATTTAGCGTTATATGCCAAAATCGCAGAAGAACGAGCCAATCCACATTATCATCAGGTTGTAGTTCTTTTTAAACATTGATTGTGGTGTTTAACACCCACTTTATCATTTCTCGCATCCCCAGGAACCAACACTACCACAGGATACGGTAGCTGTATCTAAGGCAAAGGATAGACATTTTTCTCTTTATGAGAAAATCGCTCAAGAACACGCCAGAATAGCAGCAGAACGTGAAGCAGAACGACTTGCATTTGAGGCGACATCAGAAATCAACGAACTGCATTAAAGGGGACAAGAAATTCAAAACCAGTACTGAACTTATACTCGAATATTTTCAAGGACGATACTCGTATCGTAAGAATATATTTGTATGTGTAAATGTTGATGTACATACGATTACGATAAAATTGACAAAATTAAATTACTTCTTACCTAATCAAGGGCGCGTAAAATAAAGTTAAACATGGCCCGATTAGATTGAGCTTTTCTTGTGTTGGCTTGTGTTCTACGTCCGTTATAGTTATCATAGTAATCCGTATACAAAGTGTTAGGATTGTTGTCGCTGTACTCAGTACCGTAGTCAATAACAACAGGGCTGCCTCTTCTCACTATTCTGGGAACTGGAATTTCAAGAAGAAATAGGACACGAATTCTGCTTCAAAGGTGGCTTACGTACCCTGTTGTATTCCATACCAATACTGTAATGGTTGACCATACTTTGCAGAATATGCGGGTCCATAATTGTAATTGAGGCCGATACGTTGGTTAATCGGTATCATACTTTGCAAATCATACATGTCCGCAATAATATTGACAATCATGTTTGGTACACCATATTCCTCTGAATATTATCGTATAACGACATTATTATAATAAATTGGATGCTGAACTGAACTTACGAAAGCTTGCACACGACCTTGAATTACATCGCGGTTTTATGGTACTCCTTAAATTACCTCTTTTTCTCGTAGTAGTAGTTGTTCTTCTTGTTGTTGTAGCTGTTGAAAAAAATTATACAAATATTAAATAGTTTACCAAATGATACACCATAACCGATACTTTTTTTTAACAAGTGGCCATTCTTAAAGCATTTTCCAAACAGTGACGATTGAAAATTTGATTCATTTAAAATCTTTTTCAGACAATTCTTGCGCACCAAAAAAAGCAGAGCAAAGCCTTGGTGCTACATTCCGATTCGGAACTCGACCTTCTGTTTATTATACACAGACTTCGCAGCCAACTGTTCAGTAAGGCTGTGCGAGATTTCGAATGATTTCGTATAATTTCGCAAAACTCGAAATTTCCCGAAATTTCGATTTCGCGAAATTGCCGACAAATTTCGTTGAATTTCGCCTAAAATTTCGCGAAATCAAACTTCCAATTTCGACGATTACGAAATTTCGCGAAATTTCGGACCAAATTTTCGATGCACATTATAACATTATTTTGGTTTGTGCTCATTGCGACTATAAATTAAATTGAATATATCTCAACAGATATCTGGTATACTAAGTCAGACATAGAAGAATAAACTCTCAGCCGGTAATTTTTGTTTTTAAAGACAAAACCGTAACATCATGCGGGAGGTATTTTTTATTCACGCAGAGCATAAAATTCATGTCAACACTGAAATCATATTCGAGGAATATAAAGCCGTCCAAATGCGCTACAAGGTATCTAGTAATTTGTTTGTAGGAATAAATTTTACGCATCTTTTACGTACATCAAAATGTGGTTATATTTGCAGCCCACAAGGTTAAAGAGGTCACTTTTAGTCTTTCGTTTAGGAGGGCATAGCAATTTCTGTCAAAACTAAATCTGAAGCTCTATCTTACAGGCCAAATGTTCTATGCTACTCGACTTGTAAAAATTTTCAAGCGTTTTTTTGGATTTCTCTGTGTGTTAAATGTGTTTTTTTCAGATAGTTCATTGCTATCATTAGGCTGACGGGATATCATGCCTTATAGTGTGCAGACTTAGTGATCGATGTGTCAAGCAGAAAAAGTTGTAATTGCCTGAATTTTTAGTATTGTTTCAAAACACTCTGACTTCAAAGTCAGCATAGGTTTCAAAATTGCCAGGTACCTTATCAAAAATATTTTAAACGTGTTACCAAAAAAGAATACTTTATCAATGAATGAATAAAAAGTACATGGTTCGCTCTCGTTGAACACATAACTGAGAAATGTTACTTTTGTTTTAGGGGACACAAAATTTTACAATGTCAAAAGTTCAGATTACAGCATAAAAGTGATTCTGACTTTGCACTTGACGAATATACAAGGTAGAAGAAAAGAAAGGTTAGAAAGAACGAGAAATAAGAGAACGAAGATAATTACGAATAACTTAATTGAGTAAAGAGAAAACTATTTGTTTGTTGCATTACAACATTCCATTCTAACTGTTGATTGGTTGAAAGAAAAATATTTTTTGGTTTGTTTCAAAGAGGCCGTTCCCAAACCACGTAGTCATATATAGGGAGACGGGGGGGTTATCAAAAGACCACGAAAAATCACGTGGGGGTTGTGGGGGTTAACGAATAGACCACGTAGTCTTTTTTCTGACTTATAATTTTTTATTGCCACTAAGTCAAGACGAAGCTTCCGCAATATTTTAATTAATAAATTTATTTGACACGACTAATTAATAAGTGTCACGGAAAGTTTGAGAGTTGTCAGCAATTAACTGTAATCAAATTTTTGAAACATATTTCAAAGTTATCCGAACGAAGAATTTTTTTTTTTTGTTTTAAACAGGCTTTGTGTTATATGGCATTTACTTCTTTAGACTAATAGTTCTATACTCAACGACCGGTAAAACAAATCAACGTTTTGGTCTTAAAACCAATATATAGGACCTGGATGTTCGTGAACTGAAGGAAGAAAGAAAGATGTTAATCTTTTGTTCGACATTCAAAAACTTTGTAATTTATTAAAAAAAACTAAGTTACAAATCCGATATCTGAAAATCACTAAAAGTAAGGTTTCACTTATTATCAACTAAATATTTTTCTTGATGATTTCTAGATGAGTATACAATTTACCATAACTATAAGCGAAAAATTTATCGTAGATGATCAATCTACTTAAACAAATTTTATTTATTTTGATACTCAACAACAAATTAAAAATCATTTTGAATATACCCAACAGAAAAACATATTTAAAATTACAGTTTTCTTGAACCTTAATTTTTTTAATAAATTTTTCATACTTTATTGTACATATATTTGCAGAATAAGATCACAAAACAAAAGACCACGAAAGACCACGGGGGAGTAGGGGGGTATAAAAGGGATCAAAATATGACCACGTAGTTTAGGAATGGTCCCAAATGCATTTTATTATTTTTGGTCTCGCAGAAACTCACAGGGCATATTTTTTTAGGACAAAATTATTTTCTACAACCTTACCAGAGACACTAGTTATACCAGGCAAACAAACCGATTTAGCTGGAAAAATAATTTTAATCTCCAATTGGACACTCTGTGGGCAATTAAAATATTTTTATAATCGAAACAGTTGGTTTGATTGGCATAGTGCCTTTGGCAAAGTTGTAGATAATAATATTGTCCTTCCAAAAATAAACATGTTGTAAATTTTTTTTAAATATAACTTTTTTTCGACTCCTTCATCGCTTCGATAATTTTTTTGTAATTTTTATACAAACAAAAAAGGTTTTTGAAAAATAAGCTTTAATTTTAATGTTTCTTTTACATTAAAAAAATGATTTTTTTAGAGTTTTTTTTATCGGAAAGATAAAATTACTGTCTGAAACTTTTCCAGAGACGTCACACTGATCAAAAAACTTTTGGCTCTGAAAATATTTATAATCACAATAACCCTCCCAAAAAAGCATTTTAAATAGCTTCTTAGCCTATAGAAACGTTTATGCAAAGTTTAGGCCAAATCTAAAATGACAAAAAATATTGAAACTGGGACATTTTTGTGGAACTGCTCAGTTAAAAAGTAATTTTAAGTTATATTGAAAAATGTGCAAAAATATTGAAAACTTCAAAGTTTACAGAATAATTAACTTAAATTTTGTTTTCCTCGAATTGATAAAGATGTCACTTAGTCTAGTCTGACTAAACGGTGTTAAAAAAAAATTCAATAACACTGGTCGACAAAAGCGACAAAAAAGTTGCCCTCCAAAGGTTTTACAGCTTTTTAACCATTCGTGTGAATTTTGCTGCTTTTAGAGAATGCATAAATGCATCAGAAGGCCGCCGAGGAATTGCTTATCGGATTCGTCGCTTTTACGTTTGCATAGGGCCCATCTCTCATGTTTTCCAGTTCGAGCTCTAGGACAAAACTTGGATTTTGAATGATGAAAGTGCTATGAAAGAAGGATTACTATTTTAAACATAGTTGCATTCAAACCAAAAGAATCAGTTCAGAAGTTTATTAAATTATTATTTACGAAGACATTTCGAGTTTGACCTTTATATCATTTGTATCTATCGAGGTGCTATTACCTGCAATATAATCTGTATAAATGAATGCATCATGATTTTAGTTTTAACATTTTTGATTTTCTCGTCATTATCGGTTTATCGATATCTGAATACCTACGTTACTCTTCGTACTTCGTTAGCGTACGCTCCAACGTTACAAATGATTGTAATGCTATGTTTCAGAAACATTTATTTTATTTTTCGAAATTTCGCGAAATTTAGAGCCCAATTTCGTTTCGTCTCGAGAACTCGAAATCCACCTTGATTTCGTTTCGACTAATTTGGCGAAACCGAAATTAAGGGTTAATTTAGTTTCGTTTCGACACCAGAAAAGCCAGTTTCGCACACCCCTACTGTTAAGTGTACAGGACAATTGCGGGGCCAGCGCTACGATCCTACTAACACTAACAGTCTCTCCCGAGCCGAGACTCGAACCTACGACAACTGGCTTGTTAGGCCAGCATCGTACCTCGAGACCAGCTGGGAGGTGCGCACCACATTGAATACAAACTTTATAAGAGTAACTTACTAGTACTAGGAATAACAGTTACACCGACCTCATCTTCATAATAATATTCATATTCATAATTATCCTCTTGGCAAACCACTGCTTGCATCAAATACAAAATGTAGAACACAGACCAAATAACAATCGCAAAATCCATTTCATCAAATTCAATCACAAATCAAAACTGCCAGAGTGTTGCGCGAGTCAAGGATTTAAATCAATGAAAAACTAACCATAGGTAAACGAGTTTTAAATTAGTCCACTACGTTCGTACTGCAAATTGAGGAAGTACATTTTACGACCGTTCTGGTGCAAATTTGCCAATTTACAGCTTCATAATTTTCCGATTGTTCGGTAACAAGGCTGCAAAAATCCGCAATATATTTTACCGAACAATACTTTCGGGGGCCTTCAAACTCAATTAACATTCATGTTGCATATTGTGTAATAAATTAATTGCAAAAGCATTTTACGCAACTTCGTGAATCGATCTGAACTAATCATTTAAAATTTTCCCGTACTCCTATACTCTCTATATAAGATTACGATTGATTTCGATAAAGAATCTGTACAATAATGGTGTTAATAAATAAAATATAATGGTTGAAACAATATGCGCACTTAACTGAAGCTGCATTGTAAACTACCTTTTTCGATGCTTCGAGAAATGGTTCAAAAATTTATTTATGTAAATTATCTAGACTATAAAATTTTTAGACAACCTAAAACATATCTATCTACGTTTCCGAAGTAAGAATTGCCGAACCTTTCTCTTGACTCCTTCCATAAAGTTTTGTGCAGCCTTCTTGGTCACTTAGTTTGCCGCAGAACGCCAGTTAAGCAAACATTAGACGAGGCAAATATTTGCAATATTTGGTATGCAAATTATTCCGCAAAATTTTTCTTCGGATACATATATTTGTTACGCTATTACACTATAACAAATATTTGCTCAAAACTCTGTTTGCTCGAATGGTATCAGAGCCGCTTCGCTCATTTTATTGCAAATGTATTCGCTGTGCTATTGCACGATGCAAAATATAGCAAATCCAGTTTCTACTGCCGAATAATATTTTATTTAGCACTAGAAAATACTCTTCTGGTCATGCTTGCCAATTCACCATGGAAAATGACGAGAATCAGAAGGCAGTTTGAATGCGGGCGGATGCAAGATTGAGTTGAACCGCAGTTGAACTTTTAGGGTGAAACGAAAATACTACGGTTAACTGATGAAGTAGGTACCAATATTAAATCAAAACTTCTTACACATGAACAGTTAATTTTCAAACCTTTTTGGAGTTGTTATTTCCATTGATCAAAAAGCAGCATTTTATATAGGAATTTCAGTCAATGAAAATGATGGTTTCTTCATCATTCGGCGATTTTTACTGAAGAACTATATAATTGCGCGTGCCATAATCCGTTAGAAAGAAACCTTTGACTTCGAGTTTAATTCAATAATTCATCTACTATATGATACTTTTAGAGGCAGGCGTCCCGACTGATTTACCCGTTGATGGTGCCTATCTTACACCCACCTGCCAAACCAACAACTTTTTAGCGAGTTTGTCTTCCTTATCCAGTATTTAATTAATTTTAGCCAAAATTTCATCAAATTGAATACACACACTAAAAAGCCTTATCAATGTGCTTCGCTTTTTACAATACTCGTAGAGTATTTTGTTTTACTCAGAGCTTTATTCAAAGATAACCCCTTTTTAGCTGTCAAGGTTTCAATGAAGTAAAAAAGTTAAAGAAAGATTATAGAAGTAAAACAACTGCTCCATTCACCGCGTATCGAGCTATACATTGCTTTGAAAAGGCAAAACAAAAAAGTGACGAGCTGACAACGGAAAATATCGAAGACGACCGATCCCGTGAAGACAAAAAAGACGAGAGATTCAAGCGTGATTTGAACTTTTCAATTCGGGACGGGGCCAATGTGGTCAATTCTTCCATCTAGTTCGTCCAGCAGACCAAGTTCAGCGCAAGGAAGGTGTACCAAGAGTGGTTGGTGTAGCCGAAAGCCAAGCGGAACACCGGCCTGAAGTTTTTCGTCGGCAAGACTCGCCTGGATGTTCCGGGAGAAGAAGGCCGACAACTTTACCAAGAAGTATTTAGTGTGGCACGTAATTTGTGGGTTCGGAAAATCCTGCAAACCGTGCGTAACCTGCACCATCAATGATCAAATATCAAAAGAAGAATACCTCCTGAAATGCCTACTGCCGTCCCTCAGTCCCGCGAAAGTGACACTATGGTTTTTTTGTTATTCTCGCTTATTTTCCTTCGGTCTATTTCCGCCACTGTTGTTGTGCCAATCACTGACGTCCGGGGTGGCGACTCCACCCAGGACCCTAACTTACGACCCGTTGATTAACGGACCGGCACCAACGGCTTTACTTCCTCATGCGACGGAAGACGTGAGGTTTTTCGCCTCAGAAAATCTCCCGGTGTCGGCTAGGATTGAATCTAGACCAGCTGGGTTGGTTGTGAGTTGGGATTTGAACCCAGGCGACGAGCGTGGTTGGCGGAAACGTTACCAACCACGCTAGGCCTCCGCCCTGACACTCTGGTTAGGCCGGATCATTTTGTTTTTGAGCCGACGGGGGCAAATTCGCCATACTTCACCCATAGAAAACAACAAACAACAACAAACAGTTAACAAAGGTCATCAAAAAGACCAGGAAATCGAGAAAGAGTGAATCAAGGTGTCTAAGAAAAATGGTGCAAGTGTCGTAGGATAAGCATGTATAAAACGCCCCCCGGGGCATAACGTCCATTTATTCAGAAACACATAAAAAATAATATATGAGGCTATTGGGAATCCGTAGCGGGCCATAGCTAAGAGAAGAGTGCCCAAGATGATACCCCGGTTTGCTCCAGGTTTTTTGTTTGTGATTGGCTGATTTTGACAGCACGCGTGTGTGATAATGTTCAAAAGGGGTTCAGATGCCGTGTTGCTAAACAGCTGGTGCTTTAACTAATCATTGCGTAAGTGAAAGTGAAATATCGTGGACACAATTTTGTTTTGGTTGCGGCGAACAAAAGCAAAAAAGAATTTGAATGAACTGCCAAGTGTTTGGTTGTAAAAACTACTGTGGTTCTGGCCTGGGCATTGAATTTTGTCGATTTCCCAAGGATGCAGAAGCTTATCGACAGAGGCTAAAAATATGCGTGGAACCTGAAAAAGATATTCCAAATTTGAAAATCTCACGGAATAGTCGAATATGCAATGTAGCTTTTTTTTTTTCATTTTTATATTGTTTATTTGGTTGTTCGTTATAACGTGAAATCATGGTTTTCTCCACAAACAAACAACTTACCCTTGATTTGGCAAAAGGAATTGAGTTTTTGCCGAGTATTTTCCATTGTGTTCTTTTATTTTGTTTCGAATAAAGTCCGCAAAAGTGAGAAAAACAAGAAAGAAGTTTGACAATAGAAGTATGATGATATTAATGTAAACGAAATTAGGTTGTATTGTTTTATAGGTTGTTTGTAATCTAATTTTCATTGTTGTTTTTTTTTGTTAAAAATAAAAATATCAAATAAATAAATGTTTCTGGCTGCACTGGATTTTGCGTAAAGCAGACGAAAATAATGTTCAACCTGGGATGCAAAGAAGAAGAGAAAGAAGCCACTTGGCCACTCTTCTCATAGGACCAACCTTCTGTGCAAGTTTGATAACTGTCACTAGCAGCAAAAAATAAACAAAAATTTATTTTTTTTTAGGGGGGATTTGTTAATAGCTTAAGTATTTATGATAAATATTAGTAAATAATGAGTATGTGTGGCCAATCACAAATGGTGACTTCTCAACACTGTTAGAAATTTGTAATTTTAATTGTTAGGATTTGTTTGCTTTCGCAGTTAGGACTTATCATTCGTAGGGATTTAAACCTACTTGTCGGAAAAAGGGAAGTAAACTTAAAACTAACCTAATTGCTAACTTGTTGGCTATAAAGAGAGCTTATCGTAGCAATTGAGGATTGCAACGAATTTTGTCGAAAATTGTTAATAATTTTATTTGACATAGCTTCTAATGGTTCAACACCAGTAAGTCTATGTAATTCGAGTGTACCAAACCAAGGAGGACGCTTCAAAATCATTTTCATAATTTTATTCTGAATCCTTTGGAGCGTTTTCTTCCTTGTTGAACAGCAACTTGACCAGATCGGTACAGCATAAAGCATTGCTGGTCTAAAAATTTGTTTGTAAATCAAAAGTTTGTTCATTAAACAAAGTTTAGAATTCTTGTTAATGAGAGGATATAAACATCTCGTATATTTGATGCACTTGGCTTGTATACTCTCAATGTGCTCTTTGAAAATAAATTTTTTATCATAAATTAGTCCCAAGTACTTAACCTTGCCGGACCAACTTAAAATAACCCCATTCATCTTGACAACGTGATTATTGTTTGGCTTGAGGAAAGAAGCCCTAGGCTTATGCGGAAAAATTATCATTTGAGTTTTAGAAGCATTGGGAGAGATTTTCCACTTTTGCAAGTAGGAAGAAAAAATATCTAAACTTTTCTGCAATCGACTGCATATGACACGAAGACTTTTTCCTTTTATGGAAATGCTTGTGTCATCGCAGAACAATGACTTTGTGCATCCTGGAGGCAAATCAGGAAGATCTGAAGTGAATATGTTGTACAGGACTGGGCCCAAGACTGAACCTTGAGGTACACCTGCTCTGACAGGAAATCTATCAGATTTTGAATTCTGATAGACAACCTGCAGAGTTTGATCAGTAAGATAATTTTTTAAAATTTTGATTAGGAAAATTGGAAAATTAAAAGTTTGCAATTTCGCAATCAAACCTTTATGCCAAACACTGTCGAATGCTTTTTCTATGTCTAAAAGAGCAGCTCCAGTGGAATAACCTTCAGATTTGTTAGCTCGTATCATATTAGTAACTCTGAGCAATTGATGAGTTGTGGAATGCGCATGGCGAAATCCAAACTGTTCATTTGCAAAAATTGAATTTTCGTTGATGTGTGACATCATTCTGTTAAGAATAATTCTCTCAAACAGTTTACTTATTGAAGAAAGCAAACTGGTCGATAACTTGAAACTTCAGTTGGGTTCTTATCCGGTTTTAAAATTGGAGTAATTTTTGCATTTTTCCATAATTTGGGAAAATATGCAGTTTTGAAGCAGCAATTGAAAATTTTCACTAAAAATTCCATTGTGCTCTCAGGGAGATGTTTGATTAGTATATTAAAGATTCCATCGTCACCAGGTGCTTTCATATTTTTGAAATTTTTAATAATTGATTTAATCTCATTCAAGTTAGTTTCAATTATTTCTGCAGGTAAAAAATTCTGGGAAGAAATTAAATCAAATTGACGAGTGACTTCATTTTCAATTGGACTCACAAAATTTAAATTTGAGTTATGAACACTCTCAAACTGCTGAGCAAGTCTTTGAGCCTTTGGTTCATTGGATACAAGAAAACGTTCACAATCTTTTAAAACTGGAATAGGCTTTGAAGGTTTCTTAAGAATCTTCGACAGCTTCCAAAAAGGTTTTGAATATGGTTTCAATTTTTCAACTTTAGTCTCAAAATTTTGATTTCTCAGAAGAATAAATCTATGTTTAATCTCTTTCTGTAAATCTTTATAAATAGTTTTAAAAACAGGGTCACGAGAACGTTGATATTGACGTCTGCGGACATTTTTCAAACGAATTAGAAGTTGAAGATTTTCGTCAATTATTGGTGAATCAAATTTCATTTGAGCCTTTGGAACAGAATAATTCCTGGCATCAACAATTGCACATTTTAATGCTTCCAAAGCGGAATCAATATTCACTTCGTTTTGCAAATCAAGCTCAATATTGAAATTTCTCTCAATTAAGTTTTGTATCTTTCCCAATTAGCCTTGTTATAAGTAAAAACAGAGCTCATAGGGTTTAAAACTGATTCATGTGATAAAGAAAAAGTTATTGGAAGATGGTCAGAATCAAAGTCAGCATGTGTGATCAAATCACTACATACATGACTTTGATCTATAAGCACCAAATCAATTGTTGAAGGGTTTCTTGCAGAAGAAAAGCATGTAGGACTATTCGGAGACAAAATAGAATAGTATCCTGAAGAACAATCATTGAATAAAATTTTGCCATTGGAATTACTTTGAGAATTATTCCATGAACGATGTTTAGCGTTAAAATCGCCGATTATAAAAAATTTCGAACGATTTCTGGTGAGTTTTTGTAAATCACCTTTAAAATAATTTTTGTGCTCGCGTGTGCATTGAAATGGTGACTATGCTGCGGCAATAAATAAAATCCCAAGTTCAGTTTGAACTTCAATTCCCAAAGTTTCAATAACTTTCGTCTCAAGATGGGGAAGAGCACGATGTTTGATTCGGCGATGAATAACAATTGCAACTCCACCGCCGGAACCCCGAATCCTATCATATCTATGAACCACGTAATTGGGATCATATTTTAATTTTATGTTAGGTTTCAAAAATGTTTCAGTAATAATTGCAATATGCACATTATTTACTGTTAAAAATTTAAAAAGCTCATTCTCATTGGCCTTCAATGAGCGAGCATTCCAATTTAATATTTTAATTGTTTTATTTTATTTAAAATCATTGCTAAATTTTAAATTAGAAACAATTTTAATAGTAAAATTTGTGCCTATCTGAATGGCTTCAAACATTGATTTTGCCTGCAACATGGCGTTCATAAGATTGAACATTGCCTGTTGCAAAAAAGAAAGTTTACCTGCCGTAATAGGCCACAGGCAGTTGACGTTGGAAAAAATATTTTCGGCAGCAATATTAGCTGGAGTAATAGGTGTACAATTATTTTCTAGCGTGTTTTTCTTTCCCAAATTAACGGTCATTTTCGAACTACCAACACTAGGCGGTATAATGTCCGAACTACCTGTAACCTGTGCATAAGTTAAACGGGTATGCAAAGGAGTAGGTAAACTATGCGTCACTGGTACGCTTGGAGAATTTTGTTTTGAAGTTTGTTTTGAATTTTGTTTACCTTGCCTTGCCTTAACAATTGCTAAACGGACTGGGCATTGATAAAAATTCGACATATGGTTGCCGTTACAATTCGCACAGCGAAAATTTTTACTCTCTTTCACAGGACATGTGTCCTTTTTGTGAGAAGAGTCTCCACAAATGAGGCATTTTTGGTCCATGTTACAAAACTTTGAACCATGGCCCTAACGTTGGCAAACACGGCATTGGGTGATATGCTTTCCACCTCCGCCAAACTTTCGATATAATTCCCATTTTACACGCACGTTATATAGAGCATGTGCATTTTCAAAAAAAAATAAGTTATTAACCTCACTGCGGTTAAAATGAATTAAATGATTTACAAGGGAAATTCCAGTTCGCTGACTGATTTCGCCTCGTGATTATTGTTTCATCAGAATTACTTGAGTAGGGGCTATACCAAGTAATTCTGTCAAAGTAATTTTGATCTCATCAACGGTTTGATCGTTGGTGAGAACTTTCAATACGACCTTGAACGGCTTGGCGCTCTTCGTATCATATGTTAAAAAATTTATACATCTTTTCAGTTAAATACTGAATAAGACGATTCCAATCTTTCAATGTTTGGGCCAGTAAACGGCATTCGCCTCTTCGGCCAATTTGATAAGTAACTTTGACGTCGGAGAGAAACGTAGAAAGTTTTCTTTTAAAAATATTAAATTCAGAAGCAATAGTTACCACAATAGGTGGAACTTTCTCCTTTTTGAGTTTCTCCTAGAAAGGTATAGCAATCACTTGCAAAACCGAAAGTATGAAAGTGCTCCAAAGGGCCGAATGGCATATATCACTCGACTCAGCTTGACGAGCTGAGCATTTTCTGTATGTGCGTGTGTGTGTGTATGTGTGTGTGTGTATGTGCAGATTTCTATGCTCACTCACTTTTCTCAGAGATGGCTGGACCGATTTTCATAAAATTAATTGCAAATGAAAGGTCTCATTGTCTCATAAGACCCTATTAAATTTCATTGTAATCGGATTTTTAGTTTAGAGGTTATGTATCCAAATGTGAAAATCATGAAACATTAATATCTCAAAAACTACACATCCGATTTGAACAAAATTGGTTTCGGGCTACCTGAAATACCCTTAACTTTCGAATTTCATAAAGGTTAACCTTGTGGTTCAAAAGTTATGACAAGAAACGTGTTTTGAAGACTACTTAATCTCACTCATGTTTCTCAGAGATGACTGGACCGATTTTCATAAAATCAGTGTCAAATGGAAGGTCTAGTTGTCCATAAGACCCTATTGATTTGTTTTGCAATCAGACTATTACTTTACCTGTTATGTTTAAAAATGTGAAATCCAGCTATGAAATGGAACATATTCCGAAGACTACTTGAACTCACTCACTTTTCTCAGAGATGGCTGACCCGCTTTCCACAAAATTAGTGTCAACTAATAAGTCTAGCTGCCTCGTAACACCCTATTGAATTTTACTGTAATCGGACTGTAACTTCGTCTGTGAAGTACCAAATTGTGAAAATCACGAAACTTCATTATCTCAGAAACTACAAAACCGATTTGATCAATATTATTATCAGATGAGCGGGCTGGTTAAGGGTTAACTGATGAATTATGATTGAACACGTGGTTTCAAAGTTTGGCTGCCCTATACGTTCCCATTTCATTTGATTATAATTGAACTTAAGCCACCGTTATGTATAAAATTGTTGATAAAACAACGAAAGTCTATTATTTCAAAGATCACATGACTTATTTGAACATAACTAGTGTCATACGAACGAGTCATCTCTCAAACTTACGAATAACAAACTTCATAACAATTTGATATGTGGCTCAAAAGTTATGGAAAGAAAAAAAATTTAAAGGCTATTTAAAACTATACCTGCTTTGATTGATATATGTAGTCTCAACATAATTTAAATGTGGTTTTGTACTATTTGAACGTTCCAAATTCATTGATTCCTTGCGATGTGTTTAAAGTCTGCAAATACACGACGAATCGGTCATAGGATATGATCAAAGTCAAATAACAAATCGTTTGAAATGATTGGTTTTATCGAAATGACAATATCCTCGACTTCTGGCTTCTGTACATCGCCCAAATTCTGAATATATTCATATTGGGTGGTATTCAGTCATTTTCAGCAAATTTTCTGGCATCAATCTGACACCGGAAATACTCATATTGGGAGGTATTTAGTTATTTTGGTTGTTTTCCAGAAACTAACAGTGGTCGTCTTTAAATTCAAAATGGTGTCAAGGGTCAATGTTTGGTTTCTATGCATCATCTCGATTACGGAAATATCCTTGTTGAGTATTATTTGGTCATTTTCGGCTGGTTCCTATATGTTGCCATTTAGCATTTCAAAATGGTGCCTGAGGTCAATTGTTAACACATTGCATCATTCTGGTTCCAGAGATACTCATATTGGATGGTATTTGGTTATTTTAGGCTGTTTTTCACAAACCGGAATCTTGGATTTCAAAATGGTATTTGAGATGATTTCTGGCCTCTGAGCGTCGTTCTGGTTGAAGAAACACCCATATTGGGTGTAACTCGATCATTTTCCGCTGTTTCCCAGGAACCGGAAGTCGCCAACCTAGAATCCAAAATGGGGTCTGTGGTCGAATTCAGCTGCTGTGTATCATTCTAGATTCGGAGATACTCATGTTAGACGGAAATCGGCCATTTTTGGCTGTTTTCCAGAAACCACAAGTTGCCATCCTACAATTCATAATGGTGTTTGAAGTCGATTTGTGGCTCCAGTGCATCATTACGATTCCGAAAATACCCATATTGGGTGGTATTTGGTCGTTCGCCGCTGTTTTTCCGAAACCGGAAGTCGCCATCTTAGAAATCAAAATGGTATCTGTGGTTGAATTTAGCTCCTGTGTATCTTTCTTTATCCGTATATTATTGGGTGGAAATTGTCCATTTTTGGCTGTTTTCCGAAACCGGAAGTTGACATCTTCCAACCCAAAATGTTGCCTGAGGTCGATTATGGAACATATTTGTTACCACTGAAAACATTCACCCACCAAATAAG
This sequence comes from Wyeomyia smithii, assembly GCF_029784165.1. Lineage (NCBI taxonomy): Eukaryota > Metazoa > Arthropoda > Insecta > Diptera > Culicidae > Wyeomyia > Wyeomyia smithii. Next base: position 181,458,415 of record NC_073696.1, on the reverse strand, counting down.
GTCCCATTTAGTTGATTAGTTCGCGAGATGTGCAAAAATTTGTGCAGAAACATGTGCTTACAGAAGAGGGAGGGACGTCGAACTATTATGGACATATTTATTACCCTTTAAAACATCCACATGCCAAATTCGGTTTCATTTGCTTGGTTTGTTCCTGAATTGTGCAGAAATGTATGTTTCATTTGTATTGGACCCCTTCTTTCCAGAAGAGGGAGGGGCCTCAAACTATCATAGGAACCTTTATCGGGACCAAAAACCCCTACATACAAATTTTCACGTCGATCGGTTCGGTCGTTTTCGAGCCTATATGGATCAAACAGACAGACAGACCGGACTACATTTTTATATGTATAGATTACAACATCAATATTTTAGAACCTAAAGAGTGAATATACATTTATTGGATTTAAGCGTTCATGTAAATCTATTTTTACAAATAAAAGTTTGAATGAGAAAGGCTGGGTCTGACCGCTAGGTGGATTAATTTAGGTTTTTACAGAAATTTCACTTTGAATAGTTTTACTTTCGAACATTTCAATTTCGCCGGCTTCTTGCTCAGGCAGAATATCATATAAATTTTCACTGCATAAGCTAGTTTCAGAAAGAGATGCCTCTCTTTTCCTCCCCGTAGCGATGCGTGGTTTCTTTTTTCGTCCTGCCATTTCAGGTGATACGAAAAAAGTTCAAAAATAATATCAAATTGCAAGTATTGAGAAAGAAAGAAATAGGTAGTCTTGAGAAAGACTGATGTAAGTTAACTTCCAGGTAATCTTTAAAAGACACACTGACAAAACACAAACTTTGAAGCTATAGGCAGTCAAAGACCAGTCCACAAGCAACCGAAAATACGTCTGATCTGTCGGGCAGCTCAAGACGCACTCCAAAAATTAATTTTGATTTGAGCTGCTTCATATCTAATTTCTTGCATTGTTCCCGTAACGTTTTTTCACGTATAAAGTTTATTGCCTGTTTTTTTTTTCAGTGTATTAAGTTTATTACCTGGTATTTTCACTTATATATCACAAATGAACCTCTTCGCTTAAATATTAAATGTTTTCTGCTACACTACAGCTCCGGGCAATATGCCCCTCCGCTAGCCGGGCTGATATGTTCATTGCTTTAGCGTTTGCTTCTGAGACTTCAAGCGCTGTTTCACTTCGCGTGTTTTGCTGGCATATGAAGCTGCATCTGGGGCGTTTTGCCCCGGTAGATTGAAAAGCTTATGATTTAATCATATTTTTTTATAAAATAATGGCGTTTTTGTGTAACAGTAATTACAAAACAAAATAATAGCAGTGTATTACCAACTAAATAGTGTATCCAACTGCATGAAAGATTTGTTGTTTGTAATGAACATAGAAACAATATTGACGTTGTTCTTAGGGGAGGCGTATTATACCTGTTTACCCTACAAGATTTGATGGGTAGTTAAGTTTAAGCATGTGCATTCAGTCTAGTAGAAGAGGTTGAAGAAATCAATTTTGCATTCCACGAGAATTTTAGACTTGAAATGAGTTTTTGGTGATCATTTTTCCCTGTTGTATATTCTTCAAATAGTCTTTAGCTAAGACAAGACGTGACAGCTGGTCACCGTTACATTCAACCAATTTGAACCGGCTGCTGATTGGCTGAATTCAATAACGCAATCGTCACGTAGAAAATACAACGAGGTTACTTTTCACTGTAAAGCAGTGATGCTGGAGAGTTATAATTTAGCTATTATAATTGTTCATAAATAATGATGCAAAAGTATGCAAGGTACATGATATTAACGTGTAATGTATTTCACTGTTATAACTTTAAAAATGCATCGATTAATCGTTTATTACTATTTCGGTTGAAGTCCAAGAAACTTAGAAAGAAAAAATTTGGGTACCAAGAAACTTAGGAAGAAAAAATTTGATAATAGAAGTATGCTTTATTGAACATAAAATAATAAATAAGAATTGAGTATTATTCGCCTATATATTGCAATTTTAATTTGTTTTATTTTCATTGACCTGCAGAAGTTGTTTAAAATAATCATTCTGGCATCAACGGTATGTAACGTTCAAAAAAATTTCGACGGGGATGACGGCCGTTACGAAAAGAAAAATAAGAAGCCAGCTGTCGCGTCTTGTCTTAGGTCTTTAGTATCTTTCTTTTGCACATAATCACGTAAACAGATGGAATTTATCCATAGATTTTTGTGTTGTAAAACATGTTGTAGACACAGCTTGTGGCATTTGCTACTGTTTCTCCTTTTCTTTGTACAGGGTGTTCAATAAGTTAAAATACACATTAAAAATGTGTAGAAAAATGAAAATACATGTAATATTCTCCTGAAGCATTTTTTATTGAAAAAGTATTTATTGAGAACCCTGACGATATATTAACTTGGAGCACATGTTTTAAAAAAAAAAAATCGACCGTGCCACGAACCTGGCCCATCGGGATCTCGTTCCAGATCATGGAAATAAGCTTTTCAAATTGTTTCCAAGTGCTCACTTAATGTTTGCTCTGCTTGGCCATCATGTACGACTATGCATAAAATCCAGGAGGTAAAGGTCCCAGGAGCTTGGAGGCCATGAAGTATTACCGAAAAAATAATTTAAACTCTCCAGACACCACGCTTGGACAATATTTGCCGTGTGGACCGGTGAACCTTCCTATTGAAGGACGTAGTGATCCTTCTTGTAGAAGTCCCTGCTGAAAGGTTGTATTCGAACATAATGAACACCCTGTAAATTGCCGATACTCGGTTTTCCGTTCCACACCACCTCCACGTTTCACTCTTGCCATTCCGATGTGTTTTCGTGCGACTTTCGCCGCCAACTCCTTTCTTTAAGGTATAACTGGGTCGGAAATCGGTATGTTGATTACTTGTTTGTGTATTTACTTTCCAAATCCGCGGGGTTCTGACGCTTACTTGTGTTTGGGTCACGTTATTATCCGTTGACACTTGAGTTTTCAACGCTTCTCAAATTTTCATGGTGAGCTCAGCAGATTCCGAATAACTGTGCCGCTTGGATTGATGTCTAACGTATGCTTTGCCCATTTGTCAAGGTCATTCCTCTTCGTCAGACGTGTCCTCGACCCGTCGTAGATGATTGCCGATCGCTTTTTCGCCACCTCTGATCGACTTTGACAACCTTCCAAATTTCACTTGCTTTCTCAATTAGGCAGGAAACCCGATGGGTGGTGAGCTGCGTACTTAAGGTCTGCTCTGCTTTTCTTGGCCTTCATTTGTTGAACTTCGAAATGATACTTAAAGCAGTGCGTCCCAATCGTGGGTCCGCGGCCGATAAGGAAGGTGGGAAACTGATATATACCTCTGTGAGAACGGATTTTGAATGCTTCTGCAAATTAAGTTCATGAAACAGATTAGACGTACAGGACGACATAACACTGACAACCATAACCTCGGGTGATTGCGAAACCAGAAAAACGTTGAGGACCACTGTAATAAAGGAAGGGTCCACTAGAGGCTAATACTATCAAAATAAAGATAAGATTTCTATTTCACTTCGCAATGTATGATACAATAGTTAATTTATTGACCCATCTCAAATATAAAATTTAAAATAATATTCATTATACCCATATTGACGCTCCAACTGTTCAACGTAGCTATACTCTGTTCTCGGGGGCATCCGGTGGCGCCTCCAACGGTGGCAATTATAAAACCTCAATTAATCCACCTAGCGGTCAGACCCAGCCTTTCTCATTCAAACTTTTATTTGTAAAAATAGATTTACATGAACGCTTAAAACCAATAAATGTATATTCACTCTTTAGGTTCTAAAATATTGATGTTGTAATCGATCACAGACCCCATTTTGGATTCTAGGTTGGCGACTTCCGGTTCCTGGGAAACAGCGGAAAATGATCGAGTTACACCCAACATGGGTGTTTCTTCAACCAGAACGACGCTCAGAGGCCAGAAATTATCTCAAATACCATTTTGAAATCCAAGATCGCGCGACTTCCGGTTTGTGAAAAACAGCCTAAAATAACCAAATACCATCCAATATGAGCATCTCTGGAACCAGAATGATGCAATGAGTTAACAATTGACCTCAGGCACCATTTTGAAATGCTAAATGGCAACATATAGGAACCAGCCGAAAATGACTAAATAATACTTAACATGGATATTTCCGTAATCGAGATGATGCATAGAAACCAAACATTGACCCTTGACACCATTTTGAATTTAAAGACGACCACTGTTAGTTTCTGGAAAACAACCAAAATAACTAAACACCTCCCAATATGAGTATTTCCGGTGTCAGATTGATGCCAGAAAATTTGCTGAAAATGACTGAATACAACCCAATATGAATATATTCAGAATTAGGGCGATGTACAGAAGCCAGAAGTCGAGGATATTGTCATTTCGATAAAACCAATCATTTCATACGATTTGTTATTTGACCCTGATCATATCCTATAACCGATTCGTCGTGTATTTGCAGACTTTAAACACATCGCAAGGAATCAATGAATTTGGAACGTTCAAATAGTACAAAACCACATTTTAATTATGTTGAGACTACATATATCAATCAAAGCAGGTATAGTTTTAAATAGCCTTTAAATTTCTTTTCTTTCCATAACTTTTGAGCCACATATCAAATTGTTATGAAGTTTGTTATTCGTAAGTTTGAGAGATGACTCGTTCGTATGACACTAGTTATGTTCAAATAAGTCATGTGATCTTTGAAATAATAGACTTTCGTTGTTTTATCAACAATTTTATACATAACGGTGGCTTAAGTTCAATTATAATCAAATGAAATGGGAACACGCAAAACTTTTCCTTATTACTTTAGAAGCAATAGCGCAGAATTGCCTTTTAGGTAACAAACCTTTTACTTAAAAGGCAATTAAAATCTTCCCCAGTCAAGTAACAACAAATACTGTCATATATTAAGCACGTGTTACGGGAGTACGACTATCTACGTTTCAACCACATGCAAGATTTTTTTTCTGTCAAAAACTGCCCCCTTTCCATCTCAAGTAAAAAAAAAAAAAATCACACACCGTCGCATGTGTTGCACATGTTACAAGTTTCTTCAGTCTCCAATTCATCCGGTGAGCGTGTATTAGTTCGCTCGTTGTATGCATACGGAGTAGAGGAAGAATATGACAAGAGCTGCCAAGCAGCATTTTCCCCGTCATAGAGTATGCAAACGTTGATGATTTCAAAGACTTGAAATGCGTCTTTAAATGACATCACGATCTGTAAACTGCGTTAGAGAAATATAAAAACATTCGCTTTCTTGCAAGCTATCCAAAACACATACTCATTGGTTCATGAAAACTCATTTGCACCTGTTTGAAAATACAAAACTCGTGCCCATCCAGAACAATATTCACAACTTCGACAACTCTGTTCAGACAGTATAACATATTTTCATTTCAAGTAAACACTGGGGGACGAAACGAAAGTGTTTCTAATTAGACATTTGAGATTGACGGGTGAGATTCTCATTATGTGTGGATGAAGGGGGCAAAAATGAATCTGATCGTTGCATCAATACAAATGCAGCGAGTGAAGTCTTGCTAACACATGCATTGCGGTGCTTGCCTGTATGTTCTCCTACAGAAACGCATGCAAGCGAGTACCCGTCATAATTTTTGTTACTTTTCGGTTATTACTATTTGTGTATAATGCGCAGTCATAAGACACAATAAGTAATAAAAAATTGCCCTAAAGTAATAAAATGTCCCCCGTTTGCGTTGGGTGAACGTATAGGGCAGCCAAACTTTGAAACCACGTGTTCAATCATAATTCATCAGTTAACCCTTAACTAGCCCGCTCATCTGATAATAATATTGATCAAATCGGTTTTGTAGTTTCTGAGATAATGAAGTTTCGTGATTTTCACAATTTGGTACTTCACAGACGAAGTTACAGTCTGATTACAGTAAAATTCAATGGGGTGTTACGAGGCAGCTAGACTTATTAGTTGACACTAATTTTGTGGAAATCGGGTCAGCCATCTCTGAGAAAAGTGAGTGAGTTCAAGTAGTCTTCGGAATATGTTCCATTTCATAGCAGGATTTCACATTTTTAAACATAACAGGCAAAGTAATAGTCTGATTGCAAAACAAATCAATAGGGTCTTATGGGGCAACTAGACCTTCCATTTAACACTGATTTTATGAAAATCGGTCCAGCTATCTCTGAGAAACATGAGTGAGATTAAGTAGTCTTCAAAACACGTTTCTTGTCATAACTTTTGAACCACAAGGTTAACCTTTATGAAATTCGAAAGTTAAGGGTATTTCAGGTATCCCGAAACCAATTTTGTTCAAATCGGATGTGTAGTTTTTGAGATATTGATGTTTCATGATTTTCACATTTGGATACATAACCTCTAAACTAAAAATCCGATTACAATGAAATTTAATAGGGTCTTATGAGACAATGAGACCTTTCATTTGCAATTAATTTCATGAAAATCGGTCCAGCCATCTCTGAGAAAAGTAAGTGAGAATAGAAATCTGCACATACACACAAACACACACAAACACACACACACACACACATACACACACACACACACACACACACACACACACACACACACACACACACATACATACAGAAAATGCTCAGCTCGTCGAGCTGAGTCGAGTGATATATGCCATTCGGCCCTTTGGAGCACTTTTATACTTTCGGTTTTGCAAGTGATTGCTATACCTTTCTAGGAGAAAGGCAAAACAATTGTTCCACCAATTCTGGTTCTGCACTAGGAAGTCATAATATTCCAACTGTTGCCAATAATCGACAAAAGGTGTTTCTTCACCATTATATCGCTTCCACCAGCAGAGTGTATTATAGCTGACAACTCCCAAATAATTTATGTCTGCATCGTCATAATATTCCACTTCCGGAATTCTGTACCAGTGACAAATGAAATTTTCGACCGCAGCAATATTCTTGGCCCTGTTATTATTGAGTCTTTGCCTTTGAAATGGAATAAACAATGCCACGGTGACTCCTTGGTAGATCTGCGTTAGTTTTAAGTAAATTAATATCAATTAGTATAAACTCAAGTTTTCAAAACACTACCATCGAGTACACAAGCCAAAGTGAAACTAAAACAGTATACTGCATTATAGGCGAAGAACAACTGCTGTTTGTGACAGTAGTAGAGCACCCACTTATTTTCAACAGCCGGCTATCCAGTTTATTATTCCTAATAGTAATTCGTACTCATGGCTAATATCAGTACAACATTTTTTAATAATCGTTCTAATGTGACAATTGGAGTATATTTGACCGGAGAATGAATGATGCTAAAGCGACTCGTCAGTATTTCGCGATTAAGGAATTCTAGTATCGCTAAAATACACCATACCTGGAGATAAGCCCTTTTTCAAAGTCCATTCAAATATGACCCTTAACAGTATTCCTCTTGTACATTCTCTGCACACTGATGGCAGCATGGACCTTCTCACTGCATTAGAAGGCACACATGAATCTGACATGATGTGCTTTTTATTTTTCTCGCCATGCGACACTTCAACCAAATGCTTCGAAAATCGTTAAACGTTTAATGATTTCAACGATCGGAAAACATAGACGTCGTGATTCCATCAGGACATAAGATATGCGGTACCAAGATGGACTTTTTCGGATGGTGGAAAAAAAAAAATAACTAAGACAGATAATTGAGTTTTATAAATTTCCCATGGAAGGTAATTATGTTAGCTTACTCGCAAAAAAAAACTACGCCCTTGCGAGCAACATGTGTGTACACGCTCATTTTTTGTTATGGAGGTACCCTAATTAGGGTACTTTTACGGTTACTCACTTCTGAGTAAGGGCGTCATACGTCAAAAACTGAGTAGAATCTACTCTGTTCATGCAAACCAGAAATTAACGAAAACGAGTACAAGTTACCCAGTTTGCTTAAATACGGAAATTTAATTTTTTGTAAATCTCACTCAATAAATAAAATAAATCCAGAACAATCAAAAACACAGATTTATTTTTCATCGAAACATTAGAAAATTTACTAAATCATTCCCGTGTCTTCATTGAATGCGGCACCCAACCGGTTGACATTTGCCCGTGAACTGTGACTTACTTTTTTGTGCCCGATAATCCGTCATCATTCGTCACCTAATACTGCGAATGATTTAAATTGCATCGATTGTTGAGCACTGTACATCAATACAAATGTTTCCGTTTGTTATCACGAATAAAAGTCCGGCTTTAAACGGCATCGTAGAACATACAACATGCGGTTGTTCATTTTGAAGAGATCTTTTAGGAGTTTTCAAATCCTCTGCAATACTGATGTTGGGCTGAAATTATTAATTGATTAAGAAATTATTGATTTGATGACAGATCAGATACTTACTGCTAGCCAACGAATAAAAAACGACACCAATTGTTCTTCGGAAACCGATAATATTGCTGTTGAAAACTTTTGACATATACATATACTCAGGGGTGAGTAAACATCATGGATAATAACTCAAAAGTGAGTAAACATGGTAGTTATGAAAATTTGGGTTAATGTTACTCAATTGTCCAGTACTCGATTACTCTCTTTTTGACATTTTGCATAAGAATACCAAACTGAGTAGAACCTAATCAGATTAGAGTTAAAATAAAGCAGCGTGTAGGTATGTTTTCAATTTCTTTCTTCGTTTTATTTATCAATTTCTCCTCAGTTTTCATGATAAAATTGTTGGAGTAGATCTTACGCTAGATTTACGGCTTGCCCTCGATGGGAACGCAACTTGCGTCCCATCGTGGATTTCAGGGGCGGATTCGCCAGCTTGGGTACCACATCGATATTCAGTCGCTCCATCTTTTCCAATGATCGCTTCAAGTAGTGGGCCGACAACAGAGCCGGCCAAATCACCGCGTCTTCGGCCTTATGGTATTTCTTAATGAACGACGCAATTTCCCCGACCAGTCCGAAGCGAAAGTAGAGCAGTTTTGACATCCCCTATTCGCTGATTGTCAGCCATAGCAGCACCTTCTTGGGAAACTTGGTGTGTAAAATAAACTTAACCTCGGTGCTTACTTCCTTCGTGGCGGAAGTTAAATACTAAGTGCCCTGCCAGTCGTTTCCATCCAGGGTGAGGCAGGTTTCATCGTCCATCACCACCGCCAGGTCGTGATTTGCCGGAAAATTGACTTGATCATCTTATTCAGCTGCTGCCGCTGCGTCATTGCCTGCATCTCCGAGACTACTGGACGGGACTTCCGCTTCCTGACATGTTTTTCCATGTTCGCCATGTACTTTTTCACAGATTGTCCGGTTGTACCGACCTCCTGGCCAAGCGTACGCAGCGATTTCGACCTTCAAACTTCAAACTTTCATTGCTCTGATTATTGTCCAATAGCGACAAGATGTTGTAGATGCCGGAACGGACGTATCCGTATCCGGTGATTCTGATGAGACTATTTTGATCAGATGAAGATACAGACAGTGAGCCGAAATACTCATAAGTGTTAATTGAATGTATATTCACGGTGAAATCTAAAACGATAAACGATGACGAACGATAATCGCACATAGGAGTAAGTTGGGTAAAAACCTGATCAAAAGTCAAAAAAGCAAAAATTTATTAACCATGTTCTGCATAGTCTCATTTTGAAGTGTGAACCCTACTGAATCTTTTAACAGCTCATGAGCATCCGGAAGTATTGTTCACCTTCGTTACAGCTGGTTGAAATCGATAAAATTTTAGCTTTCTGTTGTTGCATTCTATGCTCCCGTACCGTTCACTGTTCAAAACAATTAAGTGCAACGTAGTGATTTGTCATCAAACCAACTATGGATATTGTCAAAGGAGGTTAGTTAAATCAACCTGTAAACTTAGAAGACTTATAAATAGTCTGGATATTGCCAGGGAACATTTCAATAAACACAAAAATGCTTTAAATGAGATGTTTTATTTGTAATATTATATGAAGTAGATTAACCATCAATAAATTCCAATGTCAACAGTCAATTGCAAATGCAAGCCTGTATATTTCTGGTCAAACTGGTGGTATTAGATCATCCGAACCAACCAAACTCATGAGTTACATCATTGTGAAAATCATTTCAGAATTTTTAACTTTTCAGCTTCCGGCAGTGTTGTTGCCTTAGTTTTAAGACGTAGATACATCAAAGTTCGCAGATTACACTCTTTTCTTTATCCTTGGCATCCAACGACTGCTACTTTACATAAAGTATTAATTCATGGAGCTTTTGTAATTGAGAACGCTTTTTCCTATTGGACTTGTTTCTAAAGAAGCTGCAGAGGCGAGAAATAAACATTTTCGTCTGTACCGGTCAATTGGATTCGGACCCTTAAATTACGAGTTCTAGGCCAAAATCAAAGAAAAACGTTCAAACTTTTTCGTCCGAAGCAATGCAAATGTTGCAAGTGAAATGTTCGTACACGGACGATGATGATAATACTAGTGATTCTTCAGATTCAGAGTAAGTGCTCAGGTTGATTAATAAACAAAACAGTGTTAACCCCGGAACTAACTGATCTAAAAAAATAGTTATATTGCATTCATAAAGACTCAGTCATTCATTGTAGAAAAGAAACTACCATTGAATCCGAACTTCATCATCAGAAAAGTAACAAATCACTTAAAGGTAGATTATTCCATGAAAATTTTCAGTCACAACTATTTAATATACTATATTTTCGATTCATGATACGTTTCCGTTCCAAAAATCCTTCAAAATAATTTTGACTAGGTTTGATATTCTAAGTGCTCCACTGTGAATCGCAGCGAGTAAAAACCAAATCATGGATTAAACATTTAAACCAAAATAGGATGTCTTGTTACCGGTTGATAGACTGATTTTGCAATATGACGATTGGAGCTGATAATTTTGTTCATAATAAATAAATTTTTATTTCAACATTCATGTTGTATAAGTGCTCGCCATTTCACACATGATTCTTCGTGATCCTAGAACAAGGATACAAAGGCTGGGATATCAAGATATTTCAGTTGTGGTAGTTGGTTTCTGATTACTCTTAAAAGAAATTACCTTTGAAGTTTCCTCTGAAGTTTATGTGAATTTTGTACTTCAGCTTCTTCGATTCAGATGCATAAACTTTATCTTTAAACTGTGTGGGTACTGTTTAAATTATCAAGGTAGTTTCGTTAGTTCGTTTTGTAACTGGTTAAACTAGTACTAATAAAAATAGTTGTGTTTCAACGGTTATGAGTAAAATTACAAAAAAATGCTATGAAAATTTTTGCTAACCATACTAAAATTATAATAATATCTAAATGGTAACAAATTGATTCAAAATAGATATTTTTATTTTTACGCAAACCGCACTTTTTATTCTAAAGCATAAATGCTTTACTGTATAGCGCCAGAGATAATGGTTTTACAAATATTACAAAATATCATAAAAACTTAATATTTATGTTTTTGCCTTCAGACATAAGTCAATTTTTATTTTTGGTGTAACTTATTATATAAATTCGTATGAACTTGACATTTTTGAACTTGACAGTCGAACTAGCCTATTGTAAAGTCAAATGGTAGAAAGCTGAGTTGGACTCCATTCAAGCTTATCTAAACGAAAAACTATACACACTGCATCCCTAAAACATCGAATGAATTATCTACAGCTGAAAAACTTCTCCATAGCAAAAACAATAATCGAACATCCGCATAGCAGTAAATAAATTTTAAATGCTCCAAATAGAGCTTGAATACCCAAAGCTTTATGCTGTACATCGTGAAAGTAATTAAAATCTCCGTATTGTTTACTCCACAACTGACTCAGCCCTGCTGCATGAATTTGTAAAATGGTCGCATTAAAAATCGACGGTAGAGTTGAATTCTTCGGATAATAAATGCCAACGCCATAACTCTGAATCACGTATTTGCTCATATAGACTGGGTCCTTTCCTTGTCTATGATTGCTGTAGTAGGAAATGTATAAATAGGGCAACGGAACTACTGCTTTTAGTTTATTATCCGCTATTTGAGCCAGTACTTCATGTCCATTGGTCGATTCCGGGATAGTCCTAGACCTAAAACGATACAGTCGAAGGAAGGGATAAAAACACAATTTTGAATAAAACCGAAACTTACATTTCCAAAATATGCGGACAGCACCCAAATAGTCTTCTTAAGATATCATACATATAATAATGCAAGCCAGCGTCATCAATATCTTCCAGTGACAATAAAGGTTTGAAATCAGCACCACTGCGAAGATGCTGGAAATAAACTGCTTGATAGCAGGTCCTTAGAATCATCGTTGCAAAGATCCATCCAGTCACTATTAATCTGCGAAAATTTGATTTTGGTGTACTGGAAAGCACTCCCCCCAATAATAATTGCCAAACATCCAGGGCAGGTCCTTTTATTCTGTTTAACTTCACTCGATTCGGAAGCACAATGACATGGAGTCCCATGATCAAAGACATTAGAAATGCTACTAAAACAATCACAATCCATGCACGCGTAGAAAATGGTCTCATCAACCTCTTCAGCGACGGAACCATAGAGCCAGATGGAACCGCAAATACTACTACATCATTCACAAGAGCAACACCAGCCTGTAGTATCGTATTCCGCAACAGCGAGCGATCAACAGATCCTATACCAAAATCTACCTCATGCGACTGGATCATTCGCATCAACCCGGTGCAGTTGTCTTCTGCCAGCTTTCCCCACTTTTCACCACCAGGTGGCTGGTAAAACTGAACCGTAATGTTTAACCGTTCAGCAATCGTCCGAACAAATGTCACTTCCAATCCAGAATAAATCCAGCTTCCATGCAGCTCATGAATTATTGTAAATGGTCTGAATTCGACTATACCAACTTTCAGAAAACGATTCATTAAACTAATCACACTTTCGTCCCTTGAGCTTATTGCCTTTGTATGCCTAGTATCATCAGGCAGCATAGATTGCTGAATATTAGTCAACATTCTTTGCAAACAACTTCCCCAACACATCTTACAAAACAACACATTAAGAAGTATTTTAATACGAAATCTCATTGTCTACAGTATTTATTATAGTCTTTGTTACAAGTCGATGAAATAACATTGTTGTTTTTTTTATTGTTGTTATATTTCATGTTATATTATTTTTATATATCAGTTCCTTGGACTAACCTATAAAATATACTACTGGTCAAGCTTAGTGACAGTGAATCGTACAATGAGTACTGCCTACTCGTTAACATTCATATCCCATTAGTGATCATTTTTCAATTATCAGCCAGTGTAATTTTGATTTCAAGGTACGAAGTGATGCGAATGAAAATATTCACGATGATATATGGCCCTGAACATACTGTGTATAGTTCAGTTCCGCTTGCCATATCAGAATGATATGTAGAAAGATATTAACATTTTGTTGTATTTATAATCTATTTGTAATATTTGAAAAATTATACGTAAAGTGAAATACAATTTAATTTGTTCCGTTACAGACAGCGCTCTACGCGCAGTATTCCACTTACGATGAATATCCAACGGATAATGGTCAGAACGACTATCCAACCGATAATGGACAGAATCTTTTCAAAGTTTTACCCGCAATAAAAGTAACACATGCCCTAGTTATTTTTTTAGCCATATATTTTTATAAAGAACAAATTTATTCAATAAGGATTTATATAATATAAAAACAAATTATTAATAAAAAATTGGTATATCTATCTATCTATTTGTCTATGTCTTGTCTATGTAAAAGACAAGTTTTGTATGTTTTTCCAGCATAAATCTTGACTGCCTGAACCGATTTCCGCCAAATTTGGTATACGAGTTCTATTTACAGAGGAAGTACCCAACAAACAATTTTGTTGGATAACGGCTTGTTGAACTATAGTTCAACCGAAATCCACTGAATAATAGCTTATTAAGCTGTAAATCAACAAAATTGCTTGTTGGGTAGTCAAAGACGTATTGAAAAGGGAAATGGATAACCTCTTCTGGCTCAATTCTTAAGAAGTCAGGAGTTATCGGGTATTACGGGTATTACGGGTACTATCGATTTTTAAGCAGTTGATGTCTAGAGACCGAAACATGAGGTTGACCCCCGTTTTTTGAATCCAAAATGGTGACACCCGGTTTTCGGCAAAAATCGGAAGTGGTTTAATACTTGAAGCAAAATGTGAGGATGATAGTTCTCCTATATTTGAATTCTCAATCCAAGTATCTAAACCTCATGCTCAGAAGGAATCTATAAATCATTTTATATAGGTATTAGTCAAGATTTGTATGTTTGTATGTTGCACCATAAGTTTTGAATGCCTGTAGCGATTTTCATCAAATTTGGCATACGTGTTCTGTGTACAAAAGATGTGGTCATACGAATGTTGTAAAAAGAAAAAGGCAACCCCTGAAGAACGGGGCCTTAATTGATATGAAAATTAAAATTTTTCGTGCGCTATGGGAACCTTCTAGAATAATTCGGTTTTCTAGAAATCGAAAGCTGATGTCCAGAGGAACATAATTTTCGTCACTATATTTAAATTATGGACGTTGAAAAGCTTGAAAAATTCGAATAATCTGCTAAAAAACCTCTGAGTATTAGTACGCAACCAAAGTGAACAAGAAGCGACGTCCGCTGACATTTAAATTCAATACGGCTTCGTCCGGTTTCAAAAAATTTGTAAAAATCGGTCATGTAACCAGTTCATTGCACATTATGGTCTTCAGAAATGATTTTACCAGAAAAATTTCCTACGAATATCTTGTATTGATAGATTTTTAGGCGCCAAATGGGTATCTCTAGAGAATAAGTTTTGAAAACGTGGATTTTCTCATATGAAATCGTATGGAAACTGAAAACATCGGGCGCAAAAATATAGTTTTACCCTAGGGGGGAGAAACGGATGAACCAAAATAAGCTGTCATTGACCGTCAATTTGAACCAAGGGAAAAGAAGCATTTTTTGTAATGAGTATTGTTATTATTGAAAGGTACCGCGTTGCTTGGCAAAATATCAATTGTATTCATTGTCGTTTTACAAAATATTTTGGTTTATTTTTACGTAAAATAATAAATTTCATAAGCTTCAAGTAATAATCATATTAGCGCTTTTTTGGATTTAAGGCTTTGGTTACAATTTTGAACACACTTCTTCGCGGTCGAATGTTGACTCTCGTTTAACAAAATAGTGAGATGTAGGATTGTAAAATTTTTGCAACTGCATGAAACCTCGAAAAACCTACACTGAACAGAGAAATCACATACTATTCATCAAATACAGCATATAATTTTTCACTAACGCAAATCACATACCTTTCATATGTAAACGATAAATATCATGTGAAAAACACATACATGTTATTGCGTCCTTACGATAACACTCATCTGTCAAAACGATAAACTGTATGTGATTCAACAATACGCGTTTTGACAATTGAAAGTTATGTGATTTGCAGATGTGAAACTTTCATTGCTGTCTCCCCTGTCACAGTGCTTCAAGATGGCGTCTACAAAAGAAGAATTGCTTTCTGATCTAGGTTTTTTCGGAAGAATCTCTCGAAATTTTGAGCCATAATTATTAATAACAAATGTTGTAGTGCTGAAAATACTAATCTTTTCTAATTCTAGGCTGCGGAATTCACTTCTACGAGCTGCTGGTGTATACGGCGGACGATTTTAGAAAAAAATCTTAACCAGACTAATGTTGCTTGGAGCTGCGAAGCTTTTTACGACTTCGTGCAGGCGTGGAGAACACGGAATGTAAGCTTTTCGTTTCTTATAATATTTACTGATTCTAATCCCAATACGAAAACTTACTGCTACTTTATATACAATCATCTTTATTATTCTCCACAGAAATTAACAATATCGAAAGTGTTTTTAAGTGATCTGGCGGCTCCGGAGATACCTGTTGCAGTTAACAGTGGCTAAGCAAGTCAAATTAGTGGCCAAATCGAAACAGATAAAGACCAATTGCCATCAGACGCGAATACCGACAGCTCAGCAAGCGACGAAGATTTTGACGGCGGAAACATTAAGCAAAGCAGCGAAGACAAACACCCAACAGAAATCCAACCGGATGTTGTCGATGGTGCCAGCGGATCACAAATAAAGCAACGCGAAACCATTCTTACGCCGAGCTTCCTGCAATCACTTCTTGAAGCTACGGAAGAAGGTAAAGCTATTATAAAGCATGCACAAATAGGAGAGCTCTCTGACTAAAAGCAACTTCAACTTGCGGGAGCGATTGCGAGATTTCACCTGGAAAGAAAAAAAAATGCACACGGAGGATCTAGAAAACTATTCGTTCACACCAAAATTTCTCTTTATGGTTCAGCAAAGTACATTGCTGAAAGTGTATCAGCAAATCACTTGTTTACTGAATCACAGCATTTTTTTTCAAAAGTTTACTGTAATTCAGTTCTACAATTTACTGAATTTCGTTCAGTAATTTTATTTTTGCTGTAAACCAGTATTTCATCGATAAATTTACTGAAAACCAGTAATCGATTCAGTGATTCGCGATAATATCAAAGCAAATCTATTTGCTTCTATTTGCTATCAAAGCAACTCTATTTGCAAAGCAAATCTATTTGCTGAACAGGAAACAGTAAATGAATGTTTGCTGGAATCCAGCGAAAGAATTGATATGTCAAAATATTTTACGTCAAACTGTCATTAGTAAAACGCACCAAATCGCTGTGCAGCTAGTACGGGATCATCGCTAAGCTCCTGATAGCGGATATGGGACCATAGCTAAGTCACTGTTGGGCCAGATGAACTTAAAGGTTGAAATGATAATCATACATCTCTAGTTCAACAGTAATTTGGCTATGATCCGATGGGCGAATGGCAGCTGGTACCTGAGGGAAACATGGTTCCCTTGAACTAACTGGTTAACCAGTAAATTGATTTATGCTTTGCTGAATGTACAGCAAATTGTCATAGCTGACAACCAGCAAGTTGTATTTTGTTTTACTGAACATGCAGCAAACGATCTGTCACTTTTATGCAATTGAGCATTACTGAATAATCAGCAAATTTCATTTTGCTGAACAGATTGCTGGAAACACAGCACACCAAAAATCAGCAAAATTTTGCTGGTTTCCAGCAATAAAAATTTGGTGTGTTAGCTGTTACGAGTCTCTTCAAGTCTGAGCGGAAGGTAATGTCAGCGTTATTTTAATACATTCTGTAAATTCAATTGGTAAACTTTATAGGAAAACTATTTCATCTGCAGAGGAGGTGAACGACGGAATCACGGCGGTAGGATTCCCAACAAATTTTCGAACCTTAAACAAAAGAAAAGAAAAAGTGAAAAAAGAAAAGGAACATCTGAAACAACTAAACGTGCGCGGTCCAGTTGATCCATCCTTTGATCCGGCTTCCATTGAAGCGGCAGATTGGTTGATACTAAACAAGGAACCATGGTCTGTTGTGCTGGAAAAGTGGCCATTAAGCTTTAGTGTTAGACAGCTATATCTTGGAAGTGGCAGTTTAATACCCATACTTTTTTCATCTTACCCTCATTACAAGCTTTACCATGGATACCAGCTCGTAAGTATAATTCGGACAGTAGAGTAAGGTGGGGCAAGATGGGTCACAGGGCAAGATGGGTCAGTGCCGTTTCTGAGCTTGAAATAACTTTTTTGGTGATGAAACTAATTTTGCAGGATGTGTAACGTGCTTTCGACTATGTGTCACGTGTTCATAGTTCATATTTGCATATTGCTTGTTTTTAATAAATAAAATATTTTTTTCGCTAAGTTTCTTAAGCGATTCACACTTTTGAAAAAACTCATGATGTACTTAATAATATGCTTTTTAGCATAAATAAATGTAAAATAATCATGAATATCACAATCGTGAACTAAATTAATGATTGGGGCAGCATGGGTCACCAAAGACAAGGCAGTATAGTTTGCATCGACAGCTGATTTTTCAATGTTAACGTTTCAGTTTTAAGGCTAGATTCGACGTAAAAGGTGTTGTCACTACAGAAAAAACTTTCATTGTTTTAATAAGCCGACAGTAGAGAAGTTCTACAAAATGCTGCAGAAAGCAATCGTCGAGAAAAATTTAACCCCTTCGGCGGTATAACAGGGCAAAAAAAAACAACCTCTTCTAAAAATTCTGTAAAAGCGAACCAACACTTGATTTTTGTTATTTTCTAGCATAATTTAATAAAATATACCTCAAAATATAACTTCAAAATAATCATCTGAAAGGTAGACCGAAACTATCTTTAGTTACGCGATATTGAAAATTTGGCTTAGGTGACCTATCTTGCCCTCCCTTACCCTAAATTTGTTTCTTTTATGTTTATCTTTTTTTTTATTAGATTGATATTGACTACAAATTTCTAAACATCGGTGCACCCAATGGAGTGCAGAAGTTGGAATCTGCAACAGCCGCTATTTCTTCATTCATCGCAAAAAAAGCCGCCGATCCGTCAGCTGTAGGATTATTGAAATATTTAACCAACTGCGACATTAACCAAGGTGATGAATGTTACATTTTATGTTTTGTTTTAAATGTTGCTTATTTTTTCGTTTTAGATACCAAGCTGTGTGCACTTTAACTTGGACTGAGTACTGTTCTCCCACCAAACATTGTTTATACAAAGTTCAAGCCAACGATTTACGAGGCTCAGGAGGATTCGATAATATTAATAGATTCTAGTGACCAAATTACTACGAAGTTGAAATCCACCTATAAATTATATGCGTATAAAAAGCTTCCGATTTCGCCCAAGCTAGTTGCTGTCGGAACAGGATTGGACACTCTAACCGGAAGATTTTATGTGCATCATCCGGTTCCTGCTTCGAGTTACCAACGGCTACAAGGGCCATCGACGTGCTGATCAAAACCACACACACATTTGGTTTAAAGTACTCGAAGATATCAAAACTCGTTTGACATTTCATAAGTTCCTTCGCTTACAACATTGAACATCCTACGCCAGTGTTAGCAGGCTCAATAATTTTATCGCTCTAGTGGAAAGCACCTCTACCGAGAATGTTTAGATGTATATTCGAATACTGTAACACATCTTTCAAAGCCGCTGAATATATTACACATTTGAGAGATTTCCATAGAGTTCCCGTAAATCATCACTACAGATGCACCGTTCCTTCATGCAGACAAACTGTTTCCAAACAATATCCGTTCAAAAAACACATATTTCGCCACGAGGAACAAATCAGTCAAGAATGCAATCAAATACCATTGCACGTCGATCGTCCGTTAGTATCAGTTGCTAATGAGAGTAATGATTTTGAAAACAGAAAATAACCGAAGTAGACATAAGCTAAGACAAGACGCGACAGCTGGCTTCTTATTTTTCTTTTCGTAACGGCCGTCATCCCCGTCGAAATTTTTTTGAAAGTTCCATACCGTTGATGCCAGACTGATTATTTTTAACAACTTCTGCAGGTCAATGAAAATAAAACAAATTGAAATTGCAATAACTAATATATATATATATATATATATATAGGCGCAATAACTAATATATAAATATATATATAGGCGAATAACACTCAATTCTTATTTATTATTTTATGTTCAATAAAGCATACTTCTACTATCAAATTTTTTCTTCCTAATTTTCTTGGTACCCAAATTTTTTCTTTCTAAGTTTCTTGGACTTCAACCGAAATAGTAATAAACGATTAATCAATGCATTTTTAAAGTTATAACAGTGAAATACATTACTCGGTAATATCATGTACCTTGCATACTTTTGCATCATTATTTATGAACAATTATAATAGCTGAATTATGACTCTCCAGCATCACTGCTTTACAGTGAAAAGTAACCTCGTTGTATTTTCTACGTGACGATTGCGTTATCGAGTTCAGCCAATCAGCAGCCGGTTCAAATTGGTTGAATGTCTGTCTTGTCTTAGGACACGTCTGAACGTCTTGTCTTAGGACATAAGTAGTCCAGTAGTCGAATCGACAGACAGACTAAATAGAATCGACAAATCAGCACTAGCATTAACTTTAAGTTTACACGCGAAAGCTAACATGAGTAGAAAAGACGTATACGATATCCAGAGAAAAATAAAGTTAATGTTCGAAGAGACGGCAAATCAATTACACGAGCTTCAAATGATACCACCTGATACAGAAGCAAATTTTTATTATGAAAATTATATTTCAAATCTAAAAAATGTTTTTAATTCCGTA
This sequence comes from Wyeomyia smithii, assembly GCF_029784165.1. NCBI lineage: Eukaryota > Metazoa > Arthropoda > Insecta > Diptera > Culicidae > Wyeomyia > Wyeomyia smithii. Next base: position 181,438,284 of record NC_073696.1, on the reverse strand, counting down.
AGTTCTGATTTTAAGCTTTTTAATCATTTGAAAAAACAAACCGCTTTGAGTTACCATCTATTACAATCAAAAATAACAAAGAAGAGCTGGAATCGAAAGAGATAGATATGGAATGTAATACAGATACTGAAATAAATAAAAGTTACATGATTAAAATGCCCCTTAAATTTCAAATTAAATCATTATTAGAATCTAAAAAAACATTCAGTATAATGTTAGAAAACGCAGAAAAACTAGAAAGCTCCGGAAAAAATTGCAATTTTGTAAATGGCTCTAAATGGAAACAAGTACGTCAAAAATATCAGGGAGATTCAGTCATTCCTCTTTGGCTTTATGCAGACGAGTTTGAGATTATTGACTCTCAAAGTTCCCACTCTAACAGACATTCTGTTTGTGGCATTTATTATAATTTTCCCACATTTCCATCCGAGTTCAGGTTAAAGCTTTGCTACATATTTGTAGCCGGTATGGTTAAAAAAAAACTGATATGAAACATAACTGTATTAACAAACTTATCACTGTTTTATTAAATGACTTTAAATCATTCGAAGAAAAAGGAATACAATTAAATATTGATGGAAAGTTAGAAAATGTAAGAATCGTTTTAGGTTCACTTCAGGGCGATAACTTGGGTATACACACTTTATTGCAGTTTTCTAGTGGATTTAATGCTACATTTTACTGTCGCTTTTGCCGTAGACCAAAAGAGTTGTCAAAATCAGATATCAAGGAGCATGCAGACTGTTTACGCAGAAGGCTAGATTACGACGAGAATGTTGAAGAAAACAAACAGAGCGAAACAGGCGTCGCTGGAAAATCTAGTTTTAATCAGCTACCGTCTTTTCACGTTACTGAGAATAAAAGTGTCGACGCAATGCACAATCTTTTCAGTAACGGGATTTGCAAATACGGATTGGTAGAAATATTAAATTTTTACATATATGAAAAACAATATTTCACCATACAAGATTTCAATAACCAGAGAAAAAAAATTAGTAAAAACTGCTTGGATAGCGGATTGCAAAGAATGCCTGACATTTCAAGTCATTTCAGCAGCGAAGACAAGAGGAAAACTGTATTGTTGAAATTGACATCTAGTGAAATGCGTTCCTTGATTCATTACTTTCCTTTAATTACGGGTCGATTTATTCCAAGAGGAGATAAAGTTTGGACCTATCGTGTGGCGTTAGTAAAACTAGTTGAAATGTGTCTAAAACGATCATTCACGGAAACAGAAATCGATAAGCTTCAGGAAGCTATCACCATGCATCACGAGCTGTACAAAAAATTATTTAATAAGGATTTAAAACCGAAGCACCATTTTGTCGTTCACTACCCTTCTGTAATTCGAACTTCAGGCTCTGTAGAGCAGATGATGTGTTTTCGAAACGACGCAAATCATAAGAATTTCAAACAATACGCTCACATCATGTCGTCACGCAAGAGCATTTGTTACACTTTATGCGTTAAAGCATTTATGAAGTTTGCTTACGATTTACTAAACGAGAATTTTTTAAAGGTTGAGTTGAATAACAATTTTGAAATTGAAGAAATAGCTATCGGTTTCCGTTATACTCTACTATTTTTTTTGGAAATAAATATTGAAATTCAGTCCGCAAATATATATTTCGACTGTGACGTACAGTCTTCCTCAGTGCTTATGTGGACTGGTCTGGCACTGAGGAAGACTGTACGTCACAGTCGAAATATATATTTGCGGACTGAATTTCAATATTTATTTCCAAAAAAATTAGTAGAGTATAACGGAAACCGATAACTATTTCTTTGATTTCTCAATCACTCTGCTAAGACGCTCGTTATAGATTTCCTAAATTTTGAAATTACTGATATTCGTTTGCGCTATTACTTCGAAGATATTGCCCAGTTAACTATCTTAAACAATGGTTTTGATGTCATGATGTCTAAAAAGATTAACTATAAAGGTACTGTTTATAAATCTGGAAGTTTCTGGGCGTTAGATGGTAAAAATGGTTTAAGCAGTAGTAGTAGTGGAAATCGTTCACCAGAATTGTGGTTACTTTTTAATAACTCAAAACTGGAAAGTGGGTCACTTCGACGAGCATTATATGGGCTTCGAGGCAATAGAATCAATCCCAACTTATGAAATCATAGATATTGAAGAAATTAAGAATCCACCAATAATGTTACACAGAATTGAAGAGCTATTTTACTTTTGTTTAAAACCTAGTTTTATTGATTAATGAAATATTTTTAATTTTATGTATATAGCATACAATAAATAAAATCACACATTGTTACTTGTTACTGGAATGTTTAATTTGATTACAAAAAAATAAGCCATTTTAAAACAACTGTTAAAAATCACATTATAGTTATGTCTCTACGATAATGACTTTCATCAAACTCTCACATAAAAATCATGTGAATATTCCAATGAATCTAATCCAATTTAATTTGTGAAACGTTATGTGATTTCCAAATAAGGTTCATGTGGAAAACTATATGGAAAACTATATGCCTTTTCAGATGAATTACACATGATTTATAGTTTCAGTGTATATCTCACAGGTTACGCTCTCGTTCACGTTGTTAGAAAGTCTGCGCAAATATCTATAAACTCAAACCTCTGAAGAAACTTTTACACAACGGCAAGTTGAAAAAACACAGACTCGAAAAATTTGTGTTCTACAGACAAATTTGCACATTCAGTGTTCCTGATGTTACTTGAAACTTCGTTTGAGTCATGCTTGCGTTAGGTTACAGAGGTTACAGAAAGGAGATGGTTACACGCTATCAAAAAACGACGCATGTGCGTGTTTTCTGTTTTGAGTGTACACTCAAAATATTTTTCACTTTATTGTTACGTGAAATTTCTTGTACTTATTCATTTTCTTTCATTTTGCATGATTTATGTGACAAACATAACATCTACGTGAAAATCACATGCATACTATGTTTCATCACGTAGCATCTGGGCAACGTCAAAAAGAATTAAGTATCGCGCGAACTTTCCGTGCGGAAATACACAGGAATCAAAATGGCGAAGCTGTTGTCTGATTCAGTCTCTGAACATGAAAAGAAATTTCTTGATAACTTCCCAATAACTGAGCTTTAGAAAAACTATAAGAATCCGACATCTAATCTTGAGCTCACAGATTTCACACATGTTCAGTTCAAATGGCGAGGAATTACCTGAACATGAACAGTTGCAGCTAACAGTACTTATCGCCGGTGGATGTCGCAATATCATTTTGTCATTTCGTGTGTCATTTATGTCATTTACGAATTGGCGATTTTGCATGCCCGTGCGACTCATGAAGCAATATATTTGAAAACTGTATCCAGTCTTTCAAGAATTTTGGAAACCACAATTGAAAATTATACGTTGTATAAAACGTAGTAGCTATCAGATAATTCAATGCTTTTCACTTTATCGGTAGTTGAATTCAATGTGAAACTCACATGAAATGCATATGTTTACTGAATAAGATTCACAGGATGAATCATCTCACCAGTTCATGATGAACTCAAATGACAATCACGTACAATCTACGTGAAAATGACAGTGGAAAATATTCACATAACTTTTCCGGTAATTAGGGTATCGTCTCTATTATCGTCAGGTTTTACCTATTATCGTCCGGGGAGTTAATGAAGTCATAAAGAACTAATATTTGGCAGAGATGTACTCTGCATTATGAAGAACCATCGTGCAAGAAATTAACGCTCTAGGACATCATTTACCCCATACGATCCCATAGGATTGTAGCGCTAGCCCCGCAATTGTCCTGTACACCTAACAACTGGCTGCGAAGTCTGTGTATGATAAACCGAAGGTCAGGTTTCGAATCGGAATGTAGCACCAGGGCTTTGCTTTTTTTTGCTTTGATGCTCAGCGACTTTGATGCGGTTGGCGTCCGATCCCACGCAAAACTCAAACTTGAAACTCATATTGAGGTACTTTTGAATATAACTCACAATTAAAAAGAGAACGGCTGTTCGACAAACAAAGGGAAATTGTGAGTAAATACGTGCTGTAGAGAGGCTGCAACGGTCGAAACTAGATGAAGCGACCTTTGTACTTCATATTCGAAACACGATATCGATAATAGGTAACTTCTACTAGTAAACAAAGCCTCGAAATTAAAATAAAAATGAGCATCGCCAAAATAAACGTAAAATGCAATTTCGTAGCATAAAAGTTGTTCGGTAAAAAATTGATTTAAACGAACTTTGAGTGTAGATTAGTACTTGGGCAATGTAGATTTCGATTCTAGAATAGTTTTAGCCAGTGTTGTTAGTCTCGCTCGTAAGCAGCATACAACACCTCATGTGAGGTTCTCGATGTCGCCGCTTTTACACAGTAGAGAATTCTCCATTCAAGCTATTTCTCGTTCTTTCCTGCTTTTTTTCTTACTCCCGCGATCATATGCACACACTCCCGTCTACTTTTCTCGTGTGTACTCGTGTATACCTACTCCCCAGCTCGCGAGAACGACCAGCCGAAGACAATTGATTCAAGATGCTTTGCGATGGTTGCAGAGGGAAAAAAATGATAGGGTATCGGACTACTTCGGCAGCGGTTCGCTTCGGCTGGTTTTGCATTAGACTGCTGTAAAAAACTTATCGAAGCAGTCCGATACCCTATTTATGAAGAAAAAAAAGTCCGATACACTACACGTTGGCCCACTGTCAGCTGTCTGTGCATGTCGGGAAGAAAGCATTTTCGTTTTCGAGCATAATTTTTCATGCACTCCTCCTAGTCAAGCAATTTTAGTCGAGTACTCCTACTCACTAGCAGGAACTCGCGTACTCTTTTACGGTAGCTGAGAAGCAATACGAAAGAGTTTGTTCGTGTCGGTGCGTGCTTGTTGCCACTCAGGGGAATGCATGAAGAAGAAAGAGTATCTCCAAAGCGTGTGTGCAAAAGACTTGAGAAGCGTAGCATATGTCTCGTTCTCAAGCAGAAAGGAGAAGAAAGGTTCTGCCTTTCGTTCGATTTGCAACGCTGGTTTTAGCATGATTTAGGCCAATAAAAAAAATTGACTAAAAAATTTTTTTTTTGTGGGTATTACCCCTTAACACCTCTAGCATAAACCGAAGAATTTGTTGCACACCTTTATATTTTAACATTGCATCACAGCGCAGGAAGTGAACAACGCCTTCAGCTGTGACATTGACAGTTTCTGCTTTCCTTGTTGTTTCATTTATTGTTGTTTTTCATTAGCTCGGCTTTTCTTGCAATCTTTAGTCTTCATCCGTCAGAACTCCGGATCGCATTTCTAAAAATTAGTTTGCTTAGATTGCGTGCAATTAGTTTAACAGTTTTTGCTAAGAATGGCAGCCCATTTCATAAGAAAAATTGTAAGCTAGACACTGTTTTCAATTTAAAATATTTCGTGTTTTAAATTTTCGCACCCCAGTTCAAAATACGAAATTTGTATAATTTCGCCTAAAATGATAAGCCATAATTTTTGTTGCAACCTGTTTTGTTTTTAATGCACGTCGACTGTAATTCCGTTTTAGTTAGGAAACAATTTTTCATCCCATTGGAAGAAATTTTCGAAAAAAGTGAAGGACAACTGGGTCAAAATTTACATAACCTTGCCTTCTTCGAATTCTAAGCATTTTGAAGTAAAACCAATTGTTCAAGTAAATACACACATTATTTTTAAATAATATTAACTTTTCACTCACAATAAGCCATTCAGTCTAGTCAATTAATAAGCGTCCTGCTGAGTGTTATCCATTTCTTCAAACAAAACTCAAATTACGTAACATTTTATCTTTGACATTTACAAAGCATGTTACGGTCCTTTTTTTTATTTTCTTATTTTACAGACTTCTACATCCCTTGGTAACCGGGGCTATGCTTCTGGAGTTCGTAAGGTTACGCTAATTCCTGGAGATGGAATTGGTCCGGAGATTTCTGCTGCTGTTCAGAAAATTTTTCAATCTGCCAATGTTCCAATTGAGTGGGAGGCGGTTGATGTAACTCCTGTCAGGGTAAATAGTAAACTCACCCATTCCAAAACACGCAATAAACTTTTTGGTTTTCTACGAAATTGCAGAATCCAGATGGAAAGTTTGGAATTCCACAAAGTGCCATAGAATCTGTTAACCGTAATAAAGTTGGTCTGAAGGGACCTTTAATGACTCCTGTGGGTAAAGGACATCGATCACTTAATTTGGCTCTCAGGAAGGAATTCAACTTATATGCGAACGTGCGTCCTTGTCGAAGCTTGGAAGGGTAAGCGTGTAAAAAAATAAATTTCCGCTTGTTTAATCGATTAGCAAAATATTCAATTACCAGCTACAAAACACTGTACGACAACGTCGATGTTGTCACCATTCGCGAAAACACTGAGGGTGAGTATTCCGGTATTGAACATGAAATTGTCGACGGAGTTGTGCAAAGTATCAAGCTGATCACCGAGGAAGCCTCTAGTCGCGTGGCTGAGTATGCATTCAAGTATGCTAAGGACAACCACCGAAAGAAGGTTACCGTAGTTCACAAAGCCAACATCATGCGAATGTCGGACGGGTTGTTTTTGCGCTGTTGTCGGGAGATGTCCAAAAAATATCCTGAGATCAAGTTCGAAGAGAAGTACTTGGACACAGTGTGCTTGAATATGGTGCAGGATCCAAGCAAATTTGATGTTCTGGTGAGAAAAATGCAAAAAAATCCTATTTTTACAGCGGGTCTTCAAAACAATTTTTTCGCAGGTTATGCCTAACTTGTACGGTGATATTTTATCGGACATGTGCGCTGGTCTTGTCGGTGGTCTTGGTCTAACGCCATCTGGAAACATGGGTCTCAACGGAGCCCTGTTCGAATCTGTTCACGGTACTGCACCTGATATCGCCGGCAAAGATCTCGCCAATCCAACTGCTCTACTGCTATCGGCGGTGATGATGTTGAGGCATATGGAATTGAATCAGCATGCCGATAAAATTCAGAACGCTTGCTTTGAAACAATCAAAGAAGCTAAGTATCTCACCGGCGATCTTGGTGGTAAAGCCAAATGTTCCGAGTACACCAACGCCATCTGTGACAGAATCAAGTAAACGAATATTACAATTCTGCATCAGTGCTCAGCAGAGAGGGCAACGCAAAATTATGCTGCAGTTTTTTTTTTATTCAAATTTTACTCGTCATACCCGCCAAAAATCATTAGCAAATATTTATTATTGAGTATTTTTACGGTTCTCATTTGCAACGTGCAAAAGAATGTAGACCGTTGAACGCGCCGTAGTACTTCAAAACCGATTATTTTGAGCAGACAGTATTACGCTATAAAATCGTATAGAATCGACCGTTAAGCTATAAATACATACTCTACAGCCAGCAGCTCTTCTCAGACAATAATGTTTCCTGTATATCCCAACCAAAGTTGCTTGCTCTTTCGGAAAAGAAATTATCTCTTACTGGAATCTTTGAATCGAACCACGGGTGGTCGCAGAAAAATAAAAATGACAGTTAATTTATTTCGAATCGTATAGATCCTATTGAGGTTACTTATCGAAAAATATAAAACCCCATACGTTCATTATGTTTTTGGTTTTCGTAGATGAGAAATTCTCCACGTGGTTTGTGTTGTGAAAGTGTTCAATCATTTCGAAAGATTTCTTTCGTGTAACGGTTTTCACTGTCAAAATGACTTAATGTCAATAATTTATCCTCTCTTGGGGACCTATTACAAAAGTCTATTAGAATCGACTCGATCCCTTTGCCTCTTCGACCTTGTTTCACTTAGCAAACATCGATGCCTGATGGAGCGACTCGGCCCGGAACACTAAACAAACGACCCACTAACTATCCGTTCTAGGCGAGATCCTATAAATTGTTGTCCCTTCAAATGTGCAGGAACTAATAAGGATTGAAAATCAATGCGGGAACTTCACCACTCCACAACTACCGACACCTCAGCCTCGGGATCGTTATTACGCTAGGATGATGCTGTTAGAATTCCTAAAGCAACATATGGTCTGCTTGCTTAGCCGTATCCCTTAATCCCTTAAAATCACTATGGATCATTATAAACGCTTTTTAAGTATTCATAGAAGCTTTTTTGGGCCGTTCCTAAGCCACGTGGTCATAGTTTGATCACTTTTTATACCCCCCGTAGTCTTTTGTGGTCTTTTGGCCAACCACCCCCCCGCCCCCCTTGTGACTTTGACCACGTGGTCTTTTCAATTGTCAAGAGTTAAAAATTCGTTTATTTTTTTACATTTTTATTATTAAACTTTCAGTACATTCTATATTTGTAAAATGTAAAAGCTTCATTCTTAACTTGGTGGCAACAATAAATTATGAGTCAGGAAAAAATACCACGTGGTCATTTCGTTAACCTCCCATGCGTGGTCTTTCGTGGTCTTTTGGCAAACCCCTTCGTCCCCCTCTTTATGACCACGTGGTTTAGGAATTGCCACTTTAGAGGTTTGACTGAAGCCCGCCAAAAGGCGGCATTGGGCACTAGAGGGCTGAAAAAGCACATCGAGACATCATATTTTTTGAAGGCAAGATTTCTGTATGTTACTGTCAGCGAGAAGAGACACGTGTAGGTATAAGATTTCGTTATCATTCCAATTTTTTGTTTTATCTCGTAATGTCTAATACAAATGGTGCGCGTAATTTTCTCGGAATGGTTTTTGGCAAGATAGATTAGGAAACGTAACAATTGTCGTTATCGGTTTAGGAGGTTTAGCGAGAGAATAGTAAAAGATTCAATAGTCGCAAAGTTTCACAGGCTTAGCGCACGTTATCTTTACATTACAGACACACTTCTCGCGTACCTGATAGTTATCGTCAAGACCGAGTGACATGGCGACGTATTCTGTATTCGGCACTGGATCGATAATCGGTTTGACGCCGCAAAAGTAAAAGTAAAGTAAGTACCATGTGTCGGATGTAAATGCGTATCCTTAATTTGTGTGAAAAATGCAGTGATTTTATTACATTTGTCAAATCGCACATGACTGCATTAGGCCTTCGGATAAAAAAACACCAAATCGTAATTGGGTAATTCTGATTACATTCATTCCAATCTATTGTATTTCCTAAACCTATTTGAAATAACAAAACAAAATTAATTCAGGGGATAACAAAGTAAAGTCCTAATGTGAATCCAGAGTAAAATAACTCATTGCTCCTTGCCCTTTGCCATACAACCCTATAGATTTCAATTGCTTCTGTTTCAGTTATTTATATGGATAGGTAAGATATTTTTCTGTTCATATTCCACCAGAGTTTATTTGCTACTGCAATCTTTACTGCCGGAAGAGAATTCCAGCAGCGAATTTTATCGTTTGTTCGCAAATATTGACGATTTTACAAGAATTGTTAAAAAAAAACTCTTGATTTCTATCCTCAATGATCGTATTATTTCTATCACAGACACGCACATGTGCAATGTGGACACAATATTTGCAACTTATAGCTCAAATTATAGTAAATGCAAGCAGTCCTTTTAGATGCATATAGCATCTCTTATTCAAAACTAAAAAACTCAACCCTGTACGAATGAATGTTCTCTAACAAACATGTAAAATAACTGCCACATACAAAAGAGACAAAATATTATAACTATAAGAAGCGGAAAGTAGTAAGGTAAAGATTAAGTGAATTAATCAACTATGGACAATCTCAGAAAATTGAAATGTATACACTTCTTTTTTTTATTGACTTTGTTAAAAAACTAATGCCCCTAACAAAAACTGTACAATATCTGTAGGTAATAACTAAATATGACAAGGCTATTTTTATAAAACCTTACAAATTTGCAAATACTTATTTAACAAAATTACTAAAATAAACCGTGTTATGAAGGCTTACTGAAAGAAACGGGATTGAATACACGGGATCACGAAACATAGCTTTGTGAACTCAGTAGCACTACATGTAGTCGAACACAGAGTGGAGATGGTAAAACAAAAAATATTCCTTCTCTCCTAAATATTTTCTTCCGCCCAATTTTTTATTGGAAAATAACGCCAATTTGTTCAGCAACAAGTTAGTATCCTCATTTTGACTAGTTTATATTTTGTTCTTTAATTGATTGAGTATCCTGCAGGAAAACGTAAAAACCGTTGATAATGATCAGCTAGGCTGGAACAAACTATATTTTTCTTGGTTATTTATATCAAAAAAACCTTCTTGCAGGGTTCAACGTGTTTCAATGTACAAACAACTAATAATTCAACAATTTAAATTTTACGGTCTTTTTATGCATGCTGAAAAAATTTCTTTTGCCGCTAGGTTAAACCAGCGTGCTCTACATTGGCATTGTTTCAAATTTAATCTTTTTTCTACTATGAAAACTATGAATTAAACGTCGGGAAATAAATAACTTAAATCGAATATCACGATGATGAATAAGAAAAGATTACATGGGAACCTACAGACTGCGAACAAAAAAAAAATAAACTGCTCGCTAGCTACGTCGCGACAATTGAGGGCGCTTCCAGGAGTGAACTGTCGGCAGACACCGATGCGTCGCCAGGATCCGTACCAGACATAGTCATTCCGAATCGTTTAGTGGAATCGTGCAGCAGTATAGACAAGGTTTCCAAGCTTTTTCGAACCTAAAAGAGAACAAGATTGTTTTATTTCTGATGAAGTTAAAGGATGGTGGAAACACCTACCTTTGCAATTTGTTCGAGATTAGAGTTTAGAACTATTTGAGCCTCTACCGTACTTTTATCCTGCATTTGTTTTTGCCACTTGAGCACTTCTGCATACACATCCATGTTATCTTCTTCTCCCTGTAACGAAGCGAAACGAATATTCGACTTGACTTGAAGATAGTCAGATTAGTAAAGCTTACCCATCGAAAATTGTTAAAATTATATATGCGTGACTGCAGGTAGTGTATTTTGTACATGAGAAAACAGGAAAACAGTGCTAGCACTATTGCCAAAATTATCCCTACATGTATAACGCCAAAATCGGAGGGAAAGATTTGTTGTAGCCTAGTCCTAAGTCTTGTCAGCATGCTATAGTTGCTATTATTAATATTACCACTATCACTACTAGTTTGATGGGGGATATCACTAGAACGGGGAATCTCTTTGAGAGCGTTGCCCGATGTCTTCAGAATTGCTGCAGATGCTATTAATGCGACTGGTGGCTTAATAATAATTTCTTTTTGCACCGATTTAATACTTTTAGAAGCTACAAAAGAGAGAAATATTTCATTGAAATTACGATAAAGGCGAATGACTCACTGTACTCACCGTCTAGGGATCGCTTAGAGCCATCTATTACAGTAAGCTTATCGTTAATAGAGTCACCCGAATCTACTACGTCAGACTTTTTATCTTTCACATGGGAAGAACTTTCGTTACCACTAATTGAGCAGCTACTATCATCCTCCGCCGAACATTCGGACGCTTCAACGTCCGGGGCCTTCTGTGCGATTGGTTCTTCTACTTCAGGCGGTGCAACCGAGCGCCACACACTGCACATTAATCGGTACGCAGCCTCACGGCTCATGAAGCTACCAAACACGTGCCGATCGTCACAGGTCTGCACACCAACCGCATTCGGAAACATTTTGGCTGTCTTCTCCTTGGAAATCTTTATCACGGAAACTGTTGGGATTAAAAGCTGCAAAACAGGCGCAAGTTTAGAGAGTGTGGGAAAGTGAATAAATAGTGAAGCGCACCTTTGTTACGTAACCGAATACATTAGAGTAGAATGCGAAATAATTCTGCGTAATATAGAGATGCCCTTGTAGCAAAATGTCGCTAACTAACGCACAAGAGAAATCTGTAAAGAATAATTTTATCCACATGAGTTAATTGATCGAACAAGTTGTCTATCAACATTTAGAGATTAATTGATTATTAGTATTATACTAGGTAAATTAAACTCTGATCAACGCCGAGTACTTCTAATCATATACCTACTGAATGCTTAAGGAATACAAAAACCAACTTTTTGTGACACCTGGAACTGCAGGACTATTTATAAAAAATCTTAGATTACAAACAAGCATAAAAAAGTAAGTAAAAGTAATACGCACTTTTATGGTAATAAAGTTGTTGCTAATGCAAAACTTTAATTTTTGTGTTTTTGGGGAACAGATAATAGCACAAAATTGGAAGTATTCCGGTTATCATCCGATGCTAATCACTTGAAAGGCCCTAAACTTTGTCGTTTCAAGGTGAATTTCGTACATTGAATCATTGAAATATCTTCTTATATATAAAATAAAGTTAATATATGTGCGACCGCCCATAACATTACGACGGAGTGTCTGATTCGAGCTGGCTTTGTTTTGTTGTGTTCGTCTATATCCAAGGCAAATTGATACGGCGAGAAAACTAGGAAAATTTACAGGAAAATGGTGGAATTCACGAAAATAGAATTTCCAGACAACGAAGAAATGAGATCGCAGAAGGCGCAATGAACAACAATAATATGACAGCAATTTAAAATAGGTGACTCTCGACAGATATTTTGAAATCATCTTTTAAAAGCTACCACCGAAAAATAAATACAAATAGAAGCACGCTCGACTGGTGGCTACCGTCACGGTGATCGGTTCAACTATCTAAACATATAAAAATGCAGCTTTGTCTGTCTGTCTGATCCATATAGGCTTGGAAACCGAACCGATCGACGTGAAATTTTGTATAATAAGGCTTTTGGGGGCCGAGAAAGGTGACTAAGATACTTCGAGACCCTTCCCTTTTCTGGAAGGGAGGGGTCCCATACAAATGGAACACAGATTTCGCACAACTTTGGCAGGTGAATATATTAAGGGGTAACAAATCAGACCGATGTCATGGCAACAGTTTCCTGAAGCCGCCGCCGATGATGATGGCGCTACTGTTGGAAATATGGTCATAAGCTCCGTTCATTGTGCCGCATGTGTTACTGTGCGAATTTTTTGAGTGCTTCTATCTACATTGAATGTAGGGCTATCCGGAACGTGTTGAAACATGTTTGAACGTGACTATTTATATCCTGCACAAAATCCATAAAACGTTCAAGACAAAACAATCGTTTTTCGCTTTCTGCATTTCTTCACACCATTTGCAGCAACAGTTGATCTCGCATGGACGGTGCTTAATCGGCTGTTTCGCAAGCACTGACAGCCTTTTGACGTATAATCGAGCCAGAGAGCCAAAGAAAAACAGCTTCAAGCGAAATGTATGGGGATGACGTTTGTGACAGGGATGTGTAACAAATATGTCCATAATAAATTGACACCCCTTCTTCTTCTGGAAGGATAGGGTTTCTTACAAATGAAACTCAAATTTTTTCACAACTCCAGAACTTTTTTTGCGATTAGAGTAAATGAAACCAAATTTAGCATGTGGAGGTTTTTGGGGGCAAAAAATATATTAAAGGTGGTTCAACATCTCTTCCACTTCTGGATGGGAGGGCTTTTATACAAATCAAACATAAATTTCTATTGTGCTTTGATACTCCTCCGTACTTTGGAAGGAGAGGCAGGTCTCCCATACAAGCTTAACAGATATTTCAACCAGGTTTTCCTGAAAACGGCCTACAATGATCGGGTCGATGCACAGGAGTCAAAACTTGACTCCATACGCCATTTATAAATTTAAGATGGAAACTTCCGGTTTCTAATATGGGTATTTCCGGAATCTCAATGGTGCTCTGAAGCCACAAGTCGACCTCAGACAATATTTTGAATTGTAAGATGGCAACTTCCGGTTTTTGGAAAACAGCCGAAAATGGCTGATTTCCATCAAATATGAGTACCTCCGGAACCAGAATGATGCACAGAAACTAGAAGTCGATCACATACACCATTTAGAATTTTAAGATGGCGACTTCCGATGTCTGAAAAACAGCCGAAAATGACCAAAAACCGCCCAATATGAGTGTTTCTTTAACCAGTATGACGTTCAGAGGCCAGAAATTTTCTTCAAATGCCATTTTGAAATCCAAGATGGCGACTTCCGATTTCTGGAAAACAGCCGAAAATGACCAAATATTACCCACTATGAGTATCTCCGGAATCAGAAGCTAAAAATTTACCACATACACCATTATGAATTGTAAGATGGCGACTTTTGGTTTCTGTAAAACAGCCGAAAAAGACCAAATAACACCCAATATGGGTGTTTCTTAAACCAGAATGAAGCTCAGGGGCCAGAATTTGTCTCCAAATGCCATTTTGACATCCAATATAGCGACCTCCGGATTCGAAAAAACTACCGAAAAAGACCGAATATTGCTTAATATAAATATTTCCGTAATCGAGATGATGCATAGAAGCCAAGCGTTGACCCTGGATACTATTTAGAATTCATAGATGACCACTTTTAGTTTCTGGAAAACAACAAAATTACTGAACACCACCCAATAAGGCTATTTGCGGAATCAGATTGATGCCAGAAAAACAGCTGAAAATGATCGAATACCACTCAATATGAATATTTTCAGAATAGAGTCGATGTACAGAAGCCAAAAGTCGAGGATGTTGTCATTCGATTAAACCATTCATTTCAAACGATTTGTCTCCCAGATGGTCTCGAGGTACGATGCTGGCCTAACAAGCCAGTCGTCGTAGGTTCGAGTCTCGGCTCGGGAGGGACTGTTAGTGTCAGTAGGATCGTAGCGCTAGCCCCGCAATTGTCCTGTACACTAAACAGTCGGCTGCGAAGTCTGTGTATGAATAAACAGAAGGTCCAGTTCCGCGTCGGAATGTAGCACCAAGGCTTTGCTTTGCTTTTTTTCAAACGATTTGCCCTTTGACTTTGATCATATCCTATGGCCGATTCGTCGTGCATTTTGAGACTAAAAACAAATCGAAAGGAATTAATGAATTTGGAATGTTTAAAATTATTAAATTAAACACAAAAATGGGCGAGACGAAGTTTGCCGGGTCAGCTAGTTAGACATATTTCTGACCACGAAAATTTTCGGCCTACTGGAATTGACTCCAAAGTGTCAAAGTCACAGGTTTTTATAATCATCATTCATATCCTTAGGATAGCTTCCGAACTGGTATACAAGTAAATATTGGATTATCATTTTCGTATTTATAAAATGTACACTTTCTACTTCAAAAAAAATTCTAACTTTTGAGCGTACTAGCAAAGTATCAAAGTTTATCGACAACAATTTATTTTCTAAAAGATAACCAAAATCAAAGAATGTTAAGCTAAAAGTTAATTTTCCATTAGCCAGCACAATGTTGTCGGAAAACAATGTTCACAGCGCCATTACTGTGGCCACAGACTAACAGACGTAACATTAGAAGCTAGCTCCTTCGTCACAAAAAAACGATCATTCCAAATTTCCAATCAAATATCAGATTACCTGACAGCGCCTCAGACACCGTCTGTGGCGCTGCCATGCAATCTCATACATATTTTGTGTTTCCCAAATTGACATATGCGCGTACGCTAGCGCTTATTTTGAAATACAAGAAGCAGCGCGAATTCGGCAGCAGATGGTGCTAGTGTAACTAACGTAAAGTACTGGTATCATCCGAACGATGATTGTATTAAAAACTTGTTCCAAGTGTTATGTCTGTTAGTCTGTGCTGTGACTATTACCCACAAAAGGATAGTAAGATGAGAAAATTCCCAAACTGAACAATAACTAGATTCTACTTACAGTTCAACACTTTTTCATCCTCCACTTGTGTGAAGTGCCGGGAAAACTTCTTCTGCCGGGAACTGTTGAACTCCTTTTTCTTCTTCTCTTTCTCTGGCTTCTCGGGCTTTTCGTACCCCTCATTTCTGGCCGCTACTTTTAGTGGATAGGGACTGGAGCTTCTTATGTTTGGTGGTACCGACAGTGGAGAAGACGTTAGAGATTTCAGAGATCTGAAACGACAATGGTCAATGGTAAAAGTATGAGAATCGAGCAGATGACTCAATAGTAACTGCATAGCCATAAATATTACATTGATAGACACAACTGCAGTGTCGACAAGGTCAAGTGAATTTGCAATGATACGCTAGTTTCTGGTTATATCATTTTCCCACACCGATGGCAATTACGGACACGTTTTTCGTTCGACATGTGCTAACGATAGTGCCGGTAAGGCTATAAAATGTAATTGATTCTAAATCGATTATCGAAATGAAAAACGTGTGACAATGCGAAATACAGCGACATAAGTTAAAGAGTACAAAGACACTAAAAACTGTTGCCAGAGACATAACTGATTTAATTTCTACTGTTTACTTTCGCCTAACGGGAACGGGGTTCATTTGATTTATTTATTGAGAATTTTTCAACTTATCCTATTTTTTGTCATTTTATTTACCTCTCTTGCTAGATATTTTTTGTTTTCGTGTGAAATGGGACTTATGCAATTTAAAAGAACACAAAAAATGATTATCCAAGAAAAGAGCATGACTCTAATTCAAAAATTTTACTATTTTTATAATTTACGATGTTTAATTTTTTTATTATTGATGCGACTGGTTTAATTAACACTTTATCTTCGATTGTTTTAGTATGTCACTTGAAAATATCGAAAAAATCAATATATTGTGTTTGTTGTTACGTGTATTTTGGCTTAGCTCGTTTTCCATTTATTAATTCTTTTCATACCTTGCTAAGGCTCGAGCTGTTGAAAGAAAATTAGATTTGTAAACTCTAAACTCGCTTAAAATTAAAAACAAAATTATAATTTGTAAACAAAAGCTTTTCCATGATCTATAGCAGTTGGGTCGTTCAAGGTTCGTACACTAATCGAAAGTAGCGATAAAATTTATCTGTCAATTTGAGTATTTTATTAACGTCTTCAACGATAATGAATGAGGTAAACTAAAACGCTCGCATCGTTGACCCATTATATAGCAAAAACATGACAGTGAAATTAGCTTAACATCTATCTCTCATCAAACCGCAGCTTTCAACAAAAACCAGTAATCAATTGATAATCCTAGAAGTTCCCCTTACACTGTGCAAGTGTCACACTATTTATTGTTTTCCGTCAGTTCAATTGAGCTAATCAAATGTTTAAGCGCAAAATTTATCACTTTTGTGTTGTTCGATTCCAACCAAACAACACCAGAGTGATAGATTTGAAGAGTTCAGACTAATCAACTCACCCATAGTAAAAAACGGAATCCTTCCGCCGGAATACTACACCATCTTCATCACTGGAATTCAACGCCGCCATATTCGGCGTAGAAAAAGCTGGTGTCATTGGCATTGTAGAATTTTAGGAGCACTTTTTTGTTTGTTTTTTAAACTTTAACTGTAATTTTTTTTTTTTCTTCACATAAAACTTTAACTGTAATGTCTATAAATCAGGCACTAAGAGCAGGAATCCAATCAACACACAATTGTGGGTATATATTTCATAATAACTTGAACATACACAAAACTATCGTGACTTATGATTTCTTATCTGTTGGTAGATTCAATAATAAAATCAGTATTCAATTCTTTATTATCCTTCTTTAACTATTAATATCAATCCGGAAAACCCGATAAACGTCTGGTTTTCAATTCCAGAGAAGTAATTTAGAACGACCAAAGTTTGAAGATTCTATCTTATAATATATTATGTGGTTCAGCCACTTAATACCTTCCGTGGGGGTTTCTTTTAGTTGCTTTTTAGATACAAATAAACCAACTTAACTGTTTGGATGCTGGAAAAGAACTGACGCTCAACTTCACGTCGTTCGCATTTATTAAAATCTCTTTTGACACAGTTGCTCGAATCCGAACAGCACTATAATTTGGTTCCTATATATTTTAGGTAAAATTGAAGTATCGATAATCGATACTTGTATGCAACAAATTCCATAAAAGTAACACTTTTTTTCTTAATTTCTGAGCTAGACCAGTTTCATTAGATTTTTTGTTGAAAGTTACAATTCAAACAAAAAGGACTGAATTGTACCATCAAATCATTATTGTTGA
The DNA here is from genome assembly GCF_029784165.1 of Wyeomyia smithii. Lineage (NCBI taxonomy): Eukaryota > Metazoa > Arthropoda > Insecta > Diptera > Culicidae > Wyeomyia > Wyeomyia smithii. The sequence continues at coordinate 181,420,427 of NC_073696.1, read as the reverse complement.
TGCACGAACATTTTTCAATATATCTATTCTTTACATTACACTTTACACATTTGTAAAAAGCTTTACAGCAGATTTACTGTCGGTTTTCACTTCACGTAAACGTTGCTCGAAGATTCAGTATCGCCACTAGACCAGTAATTACCCATTCAGGCAGTGCGAATAAAATGTATTTCAGTGATATCTATCATTGAAGCCAAATACTGCTCACTCATCACTACTCCGTAAACATTGTATAATCCAGAATCTAAACCACCATGCCATTCGATAAGCAAATACGGGAGAATGACTAAACGAAATTGCCAAGCTGCGCACTTACAAGAATATGAGGCTTAGGTTTAGGTTCCAGAAAAAAAACGCTGCGACTAAAATTCAATCGCATTGAATTTATTTTAAATTTATGGGTTGTATTTACCCAATTAAATGTTTGTTGATTTGGTTAAGATCTGTATTATTATGATATTAAATGCGCAGATTAGTGCAGTGAAGCAGGAACTATAAACTTTCTACTTTTTACTACTGTATAGTCCCAAATACTACAGGGTATTCAATAAGTTCGAATACAACTTTTGATCGCTGTGTAGGTGCGCACCATGCGCATTCCGTGTTTTGGTATTGGTGTCAGTCTTCTCTTTTTGTGGACTCCACTGCGACCAGCAGTTGTTTGACCTTTTGTGGCATTGTCCGGACGTATTTATTGTTCGCATATTTTTTTGTTTTCCCTTTTTTTTTTTGCAGTATTACTTATTGAGAAGTAACCAGCTCCGTGTTATAATGCTTTTGTCTTTGGTGTATAATGTGCTATAGTCTATGATATTATCGAAGCTTTAGACCAGTTAATAAGTCTGGAGGAAGTTTTGTGTGGAAGAGCCTGACAATAAACCCATACATTCCCATACAAGCGGACTCTGTAACCCCGCGACTCCGAAGCTCTACAGTCCTAGCTTCGGCTGGACATATACTTAAATTGGAACGATACAGAGAAGGTGTCAGTTAGTTCTGTATAGGCCAACCGACGAGCACGGTGCCGGTTGTTTGCTGTCATTTGTTGTTTGTTTAACGCGCTCGATCGTGTTCCCCGTGGTTCTGTGGTTAGCGATGTCTGTCGGCTAGCTCTCCCACACGGTTGTGATATCGGGTTCGATTCCCGATCGAGTCGAGGATCTTTTCGAGCTGAAAATTTTCTCGACTCAGCACTGGAGCACGGTGTATCGTTGTACTTATCCTAAACATGCAAAAATGTGCCAAAAACAATATCGATAACGAATTCTCTCAACTAATCTAGTTGATCGAGACCGCTATTAGCCCCAAGGCTAAGCGTGCGATATTGTTTTAACGCGCTCGATGAAGTAGTGCCGCGAAGTTGTAGTAAAGTTATTTAGAAATTTCATCCATACTATCGCTACCGGAAGACGGACTCGGCCAAAGACCGCGCGAGATTCAGGCGGCCGTTTTCGGCGAGGACGCCAGCAGGTGGTGAGCGAACGGGTTTGTCGAAAAAAGATCAGCTCGAATCGGGAGACCGCTACTGACATGGTTGATCGGAACTGCCCACACCATCAGGACGAAGAATTTGGGATACAAGCCGTACAAGAAACACAGGGTTCACAGGGTAACTGAGGCTACAACGAAGAGGAGGCTGGACAAAGCCAAACTGATACTTTCGCGACACACAGATCAGAAGTTCGTGGTTTATGATGAGAAACTCTGTTTTGCAACAACCGCACAATGTCCAAAATGGTCGGCTGTGGGCGCTCACGTTTGTCAGCATTTTTCCGTTCCACATAAACATCCCGAAGTTTTAAAGCACCGCGTTGGTATCCAAGCGTGGGAAACTTCCACTGGTGTTTATCGAGATACCGAAATCAACACCGCGTACTATAATATCGAGGTTCTGGAGAAGGTTGTGGACCCAGCACTTCGTTACTTCTACGAGAAGGATCATTACGTCATTTAAAATGACGGACCACACGTCGAATATCGTCGAAGCGTGGTATCGGGAGAACTTGACTGGTTTTCTCGATAAGACTTTGTATTCTCCCAGCTCCCCGGAGCTCAATCCTCTGGACTTTCATGTATGGTCGTGCATGCTGACCAAGTCACTGGATGGAGACGAGATCGAACTATGATGTTTTATACATAGTGAATAAATCCTCTTGCTCAGAATTAGCAAAGAGAGAACGCAGTGTTCGAAGAGTTAAAATTATATTCTATTGCAAAAATTAAAAAAAAAAACATCGAATAGTTGTTGCAATCGATAATGACCTCTGAACAACTATGGAAAAGGAACTATGATTGATGCCCAAATAACCAATCAGGTTGAATTCTAGCTGCAGCCAAATTTTCTGTGCCAAAAGCATCAGCTATCACACGAGCAAATTAAGGCGTTGGCACCGGTCCGTTAGTCAATAAGTCACCGTCAGGGGTAAAAAAGGTACCAAGCGATGACAGTTTTTTGATGACATTCGACAGCGTTCCTCTATGGCAGTAGTGGTATCGGCAAAATAAAGACAGCTGACAAAAATTTGTTTGCGACTATAACGTTGCCGTCTAGTTCCCCATACACGAAAGGTATCACGAGCAAACAGCAAAAGAAAAAGTATTCTGAGAAGACAGTAAAAAAACGCTGTCCTTTAGGGATACCTAATCACAGGGCCAGACCGACGGACGGACAGATGAAAAAAAATTCAAAGGTCTTCTTTTCAGCACTAAAAGACGAATATTTTCTAAACAAATAGCTGTCAAAACATTTCAAATTCAACCACTAGGGTCGTTATTCTCCAATTGCCAATACTTCCAGAGTCTAAATGAAGCAAGCTTTAAAATAAATTACATGTCAACATTCACATTATCTTGGATCGAGGAGAGGCACTTGAAACCCTAAAATCTTTTAGGTGCACTTCAAGAATGTCTGGGACTGCATTTGTTCTTCACTTAGTAGTAGTAGAAAAACAGATAAACTCAATAAAAGAAGTGAATAAACTTGCCATATGTTGCTACGGGAATATTTATCACTGAGCCGTTGTGTTTTTATTTTGGTTTGCATACCAATTAACTACTAAATTACACTGAGGTCTTTTCAACGAGGTTAATTTTTATGCGTTTTTGAAAACGCGATTTTTTACAATTATGCGGATTATTTTTACGCGATTTGGAAGATTATTTGTACGCGGTATCGAATATGTTTGGTATAATTGAATCTAATTTTCTAATAATTTCTCCCAGATGGTCTAGAGGTACGATGCTGACCTAACACGCCAGTCGTCGTAGGTTCGAGTCTCGGCTCGGGAGAGACTGTTAGTGTCAGTAGGATCGTAGCGCTAGCCCCGCAATTGTCCTGTACACTAAACAGTTGGCTGCGAAGTTTGTGTATAACAAACAGAAGGTAAAGCTCCGAATCGGAATGTAGCACCACCGCACTACACCAATTGCTGCTATTTTTAACGGCAGAAAGAAGACATTTACTGCTGAACGGCGGATCCTAGAGCTAACAACGAAAAGCAGGATTAAACGTGATGAAAAAAACCAAAACTGTAATGCGGCTTAATTTGAGAATGTGAACCGAAGACGAACTAACAGTGGAATGTAAGTTGTATTATGTTTTTGATGCCCGATGAACAATTTTGGGAAGACGTAGTAAAGCAGTTTTTGGCCCTTGCACAACATTCAAATGCCTGAAAACGTGTGGAGCTATGCGAGATGTCGTTAATAACAGCTTTAAAAGGTACAAGGGGACATCCCCAAGAAACATTTTTTGGATAAATAAACGTTTTTATAACTAATCTTATTCAGCTGATGGCTGAACATAGGTCGAATAATATATTTCTAAGTGTTTAATCAGCTTTTAATCAGTCGGTTTTGGAGAACTAAATCAGCTACTTGTTACATTTGGCTTCCTAAATAACCGAACAAGGGCTTAATAAGAAATAGCTCAGCCATTCAAACATGCTGATCGATTCTGTAGAAACGATAATTCATTCTTTGTACAGCTTGTAGAAAAACTCTTTTACAGCCAACAGTAGCTACAACAATTTTTTTTTGTTTAGGCAATTCGAACACATATAATTTTTTTGATTTTTTGCACTTTTGTGTGTGTTTTCATCCTTTATTTTAATATTATTGTTAGTGAAAATTATCTTTTTAGTACCCAATTACTTTACTGCCAGTATCGTATCGATTTAACCCGGACATCTATTTCGAGTTTATTTCATAAACAATTTCACATTGGCTGTATATAAACTGAATTGTAGCTGACCAAGCGCTTCAGCATTTTGTTCAAATGTAGCTGAACAAGCGTTTCAGCATTTTGTACAAATGCAGCTGAACAAGCGCTTTAGCATTTGTACAAAATGCTGAAGCGCTTGTTCAGTTACAACTCAGTTTATATACAGCCAATGTAAAATTGTTTATGAATTAAACTGGAAAAAGAAATACCGGTTAAATCGATACGTATGCATGTATGTCAAGATAGACGAATCGGCAACTCGTTCTACCAGCAACCTCATGAGCATGAGTTCGAGATTCGAGACTGGCAATAAAGTAATTGAATACTAAAAATGTATTTTTTTTTCACTAACACTATTATAAGAATAAACGATGAAAAATACAAACAAAAGTGCAACAAATCAAAAGATTTAGATGTGTTCTAATCGCCTAAACAATAGAAAAAGATAGTCCAATTAAGACGAATATATATTTTGAATTATATTTATCGTAGCTGTATTAAAGCTGAAAAAGTACTTTTTCAGAAAGACAGAATGTACAATTTTAGCCATGGAATTGTCATATTTAGAATATAAGCCAGCTACTGTTGGCTGTTTCACAAGTTGTACAAAGAATGAATAATTATTTCCACAGAATCGATCAGCATGTATAACAGTTGTTCAAATGGCTGAGCTATTTCTTTTTAAGCCCTTGTTCAGCTATATAGGAAGCCGAATGTAACTAGTAGCTGATTTAGTTCTCCAAAATGATTGATTAAAGGCTGATTAAACACTTAGAAATACATTATTCCACCTATGTTTAGACGTCAGCTGAATTAGATTTAGCACTTATTTAGTCAAGAAATGTTTCTTGAGAAGTATCAAGAAGCGTTTATTTAACCAGTTTGTTCAGCGTTCAGTTGATATTGTCTAATAGCTATTTTTTAAGTTGAAATAGCGCTTAACCAGCCAACAATCAAATGGCGCGGACTATTTCACAAGTTTTTTTAAACCATTTTTTTTTTTGCTTGTTCAGCTGATAAATCAACCTGAGCGTTGTAGCAATCCGTTTCACCTGTATGCAGATTTTATTCAGCTATTTTGAAGTTATTAGCTGTTTTATTCAGCCAAACTGTTGGTTGGGTCGTCTTTGGAGGACCCTAGGACACCGCAAATTGTTAAAGTTGTGGGGAGTGCAACGGGTTTCAAAGTTAACGCTGTTTACTAAAAAAACAGCAGTTTTGGAGAAAACTGTTGCTCCGAGTCTTCGAGAAGTCTTCGGAGATGATCACTATGTGTTCTAGCAAGGCGGTGCACCAGCGAATACTGCGCACTGGGTTCAAGGCTGGTGTAGGGATTTGACAGATTGAGAGTAAATTAATCAATAGTGGACCCCTTTACTTTCGACTTAATCTTACGGGTGGTCCACTATAGGTTAATATAGTGGACAACCCGTAAGATTAACTCGATATCTTTTAACATAAATCGGAATTTTTAACTGTCTGTGATGCGGATTGGCTGGATAAGATGTTTCCCGATGAATGTTTTCTGAAAATCTCTCGAAATTGAGCTAATCTGGCAGGTGGTCCACTATAGAAAAGTGGTCCACTGTAGGTTAATTTACCCTACTGGATAAAAATGAATAACCGCTAAGCTCCTCACACCCAATGGACTTTTTTGTCTAGTCTTACATGATGTCGAAGCATGCTGATTATAAAATCTCCAACTTGGAACAGCTCAATGTGGTTATCCAGAAATCTAGGATGAAATCGGTTCAGTCTGGTCGCACGCCGAGCAAATACCCACGGAATACATGCGAGCCGCCTGTGACAGCTTCGAAAAGCGTTTGAAGTTGGTTGAACTAATTAATTGAGGGGTTATTTCGAACAGACCTGTGTCTGTAGCAGGCGAGCTTGCAAGACAGCCTATGGTTCAGTTTAGCAAGTTTAACAAATGCACAAAGACAGTTGCCAAATCTGATTGAAATGACTCATGTTATCCTTGACAGTTTCATATCATGCATCAGGATAGCAGTCGCTATCTCGAACCAATTCATAATGCCTCATATTCCGGACAATATAACGTTGCTGTCAAGTACAGAGTATTACAATGGGTCACTAACACGTCTGACAAAAATAATATCAGTCGCAATCCCGCGGCCACCATGTTCACCAGTATTTCACTCTTCTCAGTATACTTTTCGAGATACGAGCACATGAGAACTAACATTTCCGACCAAAATGTTTTGTCGAAATTAAGATAACGTATTATAACATTTCTGTCACACGAATATAGATATCGATTATTGGTACTAAAACTTGTCAAAATTCGAAAAAAGTGTGCCAATAGTCTTCGACAAGGAAATAAATCATTTCTCAATAAATCACTAGCTTAACAACATGAACTTTCGAAGAATTGATACTAGATTCAGAACTCTGACCTGTAGAAGATTACATGGCAATGTGTGAAGCAAGTAGAATGCTTCATGAAGCCATATTGTTGTGACCTATTGAGTTAACTATTATGTGATTACATTACACAAGTCAACCACCACTGCAACACGGTGTGGAATCTATACAGTATTGTACAGGAAGAACTCATCGGGACAGTGCAGTTGTTATATTATTACGATTACTATCAGCACCGAGTGCTAGTTACGGAGCGGAAGCATCACGCATGAGCAAAAAGTGGACGAACCTTCGGTTAACCTTCTTAAAGTGACGTAGTAGTTCCACCAAACTAAAATATGTTTTGCTGTTTTGCTATGGATTGCATTATGATTCTCTAATCTTTTTGGCTCTGGCTGCAATGTACAGAATAATACAACCAGAGCAGTTATGTAACTGTTCTGTGCAGGAAGCGGAATTACATCAGCAAACGATTTAGTATCCACGAAATTTCTCAGAACATCTGGAAATCTATAGTGAAAGAATTAGTGATGGGAAATATCGCCCAGAACGGACATCGATAACAATCGATAATTCCGGGACTTTATCGATATTATCGATAAGTATCGATAATTTGACAGCTAACGTTTGCGGTGAAAAATTTTTTTTTTGAGATGATGAAAAAAAACTATTTCAGATGGCGATGAAAAAAAAACTATGATAGATAGTTGAGTTGGATAAATTTCCCATGGAAGGTTGTCATGTTAGCTTCCTCACAAAAAATATTACGTCCTTGCGTGCAGCCTTTCGACAGTTAACCGGAACATTCGCCATGGCGGACGAAAACATGCGTGTAGCCATGTTTTTAAGCTCTTTCTTCGTTTTTTTTAATTCCTCCTCCGTTTTCGAGACAAAATTGTTGGAATAGATCTGGCGCTTCAAACTTGCCCAGAAATTCTCGATGGGAAGCAGCTGGGGGACATTGAGCGGATTTGCCGACTTCGGTACCACATCAATATTCAGCCGCTCCATCTTCTCCAACGATCGCTACGAATAGTTGGCCGACGTCAAATCTGGCCAGAACACCGTGTCTTCGCGCTTATGGTATTTCTTGATGAACGACGCAACTTCTGTCAGGCACTTCGTACTCAGGGATGCCACATGTACAGATTAATCTGTATTTTACAGATTTTTGGCCGAAGTAACGGTACAGAATCTGTATATACAGATATACAGATTTTCGTCGAAAAGTACAGATTTACAGATTTTTCGAAATTGACATTAATTTTAAAAAACAATCCAAATTTTATTTCATTAAATATTGAGCAAATTGAACATATTTTCAACTCCTCACACGTTTTAAGCTAAAAATTTCGTTTATGTACCATAAAAACTCAAAAAATACAAAGTTCTTTGTGTTTAAACAACACAGATTTTTTTACAGATATTTTTGTTCCAGATACAGATGTTCAGATTTTTTCAAGGGAAAACGCAGATTTAAATGTGGCAACCCTGTTCGTACTATAAATTTCCCCGTTCACGGCCAGCCCGGAGCGAAAGAAGAGCAATTTTGACATCCCTTTCTCGCTGATTGACAGCAACAGCCGCACCTTCTTGGGAAACTTGGTCTGTGAAATAAACCTTACCTCGATGCTCACTTCTTTCGTGGGGGAGGTAAAATACGGAGAGCCGTCGTTGCCATCCAGGGTGAGATAGGTCTAGTCGTCCAATACCACTGCCGCGTCGCGATTCGCCGGGAAAATTGACTTGACCATCTTCAACCGCTGTCGCTGCGTCATTGCCTGCAGCTCCAAGACCAGTGGACGGGACTGCCGCTTCCTACATGTATGTCCATGTTCTCCAGATGCTTTTTCACTGTTTTAGAGCACGCACCAATCTCTCTGCCAAGTGCACGCACCAATCTCTCTGCCAAGTGCACGCAGCGATTTAGCCACTTTTCCCTCGGTCTTCCTCTTCAGCATCCTTGGAAGCTTCTTGTCGCTCAGGGTCGTTGGCCGTCCGGAATCGGGCTTTCTTTCGATGCTCTGATCGTTGTCCAATAGTGTCAAGATGTTGTAGATGCCAAAACCGACATACCCGGGGTCCACAAAGTGCCGCACGATGTCCGTTTTTGACGCGGCGGGGTACCGAGTAGCTTCACTTTTTTCGCCATCACAGTTAGAGTTTGACTGATAGGGCTGTCAATTTTTTTTTCTAACTCATGGGTTACTATGATTGATTTTTTTTTTACCGCAAACGTTATTCGACAGATGCAATTTTGCTATATAAATTTGTTAAAAACAGAGACAGTGATGGCCCAAACAGAATGGATACGTTGCGTTGC